>NC_088224.1:37217583-37534083 GCF_036934945.1 Oncorhynchus masou masou
TTCGCCTTAACGTCTCACCCCATCAATCTGTCCCAGTAGTCTAATTCCTCTGGGATGGTTATACTTTTCCTGCTTATGTGGTAGCCTACAGAGTGCTGCTTCTCTCTTAGCCACTTATAATGAATCTTCATGGATGGTCCTTATTCTAGTATAATGTCTTGTGACTGCGAAGGTAATTATTTATTGGATTTGCCTCAGGAGGGATGGAACTGAGGGTTGTTTCTGAGCCAATGCCAACATCTGCTTTCTACACTCCCTGAGAGAATTCGACAGCAATTTTTCACCCGTGTGATACCAGGGAAGTCAAGAGCACACATCTGTGCCAGGATAGACAATGCCACTGGGAGACATTTTGAATAGTTTTGGAATTATGTAACATATTGAATATCCATATGGTATATGGTTCAACTTAACATAATAGTTTGTCTTGCATGATATTTTGTAAGTGACCTTATATGGTATATGGCCATGTTCATCTTTACAGTAATAGTCCTTTTTTCATTACATTTCTAATGTAATAATATAGTAACAACAACCAAATATACATTAATAGCTCAGCTTCCCAACCACTTGACCTCACACCACCCCTCAAGTGAATGGGCTATTACATTACGTTGGTAGTTCAGCCACTTAGCGCAACCTGCACTTTAGGAGTGCTGGCCTGTGTCAATTCAAGCCTCTTGTTGACTTTATTCGATCTGACCACTTTAGTTCTGGGAGGTGATCAGCGATGAACATGGCATCGACCCAACAGGCACCTACCACGGAGACAGCGACCTGCAGCTGGACAGGATCAGTGTCTACTACAACGAGGCTTCAGGTAGCACATCTCCACCCTCTACAGTTACAAATAACATTTCAACAGAAGAATGTCTTTGGTGCTTACACAGCCATGTACATACAGTACCAGTCAAAAGTTTGGAGATACCTACTCATTCAAGGGTTATTCTTTATTTTTACTGTTTTCGAAATTGTGGAATAATAGTGAAGACATCAAAAGTATGAAATTACACATATGGAATCATGTAGTAACCAAAAAAGTGTGAAACTAATCTAAATATATTTTATATTTGAGATTCTTCAAAGTAGCCACCCTTAGCCTTGATGACAGCTTTGCACAATCTTGGCATTCTCTCAACCAGCTTCATGAGGTAGCCACCTGGAATGCATTTCAATTAACAGGTGTGCCTTGTTAAAAGTTAATTTGTGGAATTTCTATCCCTCTTAATGTGTTTGAGCCAATCAGTTGTGTTGTGACAAGGGATGGGTGATATACAGATAGCCCTATTTGGTAAAAGACCAAGTCCATATTATTGCAATAACAGCTCAAATAAGCAAAGAGAAACGACAGTCCATCATTACTTTAAGACATGAAAGTCAGTCAATCCGGAAAATGTCAAGAACTTTTCAAGTTTCTTCAAGTGCAGTCACAAAAACCATCAATCGCTATGATGAAACTGGCTCTCACGAGGACAGCCACAGGAAAGGAAGACCCAGAGTTACCTCTGCTGCAGAGGACAAGTTCATTAGAGTTAACTGCACCTAAGATTGCAGCCCAAATAAATGCTTCACAGAGTTCAAGTAATAGACACATCTCAACATCAACTGTTCAGAGGAGACTGCATGAATCAGGCCTTTTCCTTTGGTCTGATGAGTCCAAATTTGAGATTTTTGGTTTCAACCGCCATGTCTTTGTGAGACACAAAGTAGGTGAATGGATGATCTCCGCATGTGTGGTTCCAACTGTGAAGCATGGAGGAGGAGGTGTGGGGGTGCTTTGCTGGTGGCACTGTCAGTTATTTACAGTGCCTTGCGAAAGTATTCGGCCCCCTTGAACTTTGCGACCATTTGCCACATTTCAGGCTCCAAACATAAAGATATAAAACTGTATTTTTTTGTGAAGAATCAACAACAAGTGGGACACAATCATGAAGTGGAACGACATTTATTGGATATTTCAAACTTTTTTAACAAATCAAAAACTGAAAAATTGGGCGTGCAAAATTATTCAGCCCCCTTAAGTTAATACTTTGTAGCGCCACCTTTTGCTGCGATTACAGCTGTAAGTCGCTTGGGGTATGTCTCTATCAGTTTTGCACATCGAGAGACTGAAATTGTTTCCCATTCCTCCTTGCAAAACAGCTCGAGCTCAGTGAGGTTGGATGGAGAGCATTTGTGAACAGCAGTTTTCAGTTCTTTCCACAGATTCTCGATTGGATTCAGGTCTGGACTTTGACTTGGCCATTATAACACCTGGATATGTTTATTTTTGAACCATTCCATTGTAGATTTTGCTTTATGTTTTGGATCTTTGTCTTGTTGGAAGACAAATCTCCGTCCCAGTCTCAGGTCTTTTGCAGAATCCATCAGGTTTTCTTCCAGAATGGTCCTGTATTTGGCTCCATCCATCTTCCCATCAATTTTAACCATCTTCCCTGTCCCTGCTGAAGAAAAGCAGGCCCAAACCATGATGCTGCCACCACCATGTTTGACAGTGGGGATGGTGTGTTCAGGGTTATGAGCTGTGTTGCTTTTACGCCAAACATAACGTTTTGCATTGTTGCCAAAAAGTTCAATTTTGGTTTCATCTGACCAGAGCACCTTCTTCCACATGTTTGGTGTGTCTCCCAGGTGGCTTGTGGCAAACTTTAAACGACACTTTTTATGGATATCTTTAAGAAATGGCTTTCTTCTTGCCACTCTTCTATAAAGGCCAGATTTGTGCAATATACGACTGATTGTTGTCCTATGGACACAGTCTCCCACCTCAGCTGTAGATCTCTGCAGTTCATCCAGAGTGATCATGGGCCTCTTGGCTGCATCTCTGATCAGTCTTCTCCTTGTATGAGCTGAAAGTTTAGAGGGACGGCCAGGTCTTGGTAGATTTGCAGTGGTCTGATACTCCTTCCATTTCAATATTATCGCTTGCACAGTGCTCCTTGGGATGTTTAAAGCTTGGGAAATCTTTTTGTATCCAAATCCGGCTTTAAACTTCTTCACAACAGTATCTCGGACCTGCCTGGTGTGTTCCTTGTTCTTCATGATGCTCTCTGCGCTTTTAACGGACCTCTGAGACTATCACAGTGCAGGTGCATTTATACGGAGACTTGATTACACACAGGTGGATTGTATTTATCATCATTAGTCATTTAGGTCAACATTGGATCATTCAGAGATCCTCACTGAACTTCTGGAGAGAGTTTGCTGCACTGAAAGTAAAGGGGCTGAATAATTTTGCACGCCCAATTTTTCAGTTTTTGATTTGTTAAAAAAGTTTGAAATATCCAATAAATGTCGTTCCACTTCATGATTGTGTCCCACTTGTTGTTGATTCTTCACAAAAAAATACAGTTTTATATCTTTATGTTTGAAGCCTGAAATGTGGCAAAAGGTCGCAAAGTTCAAGGGGGCCGAATACTTTCGCAAGGCACTGTATTTAGAATTCAAGGCACACTTGACCAGCATGGCTACCACAGCTTTCTGCAGCGATTCTGCATCCCATCTGGTTTGCCTTTAGTAGGACTATCATTTGTTTTTCAAAAGAACAATGACCAAACACACTTCTAGACTGTGTAAGGGCTTTGGTAAGGGCCTCCACACTCACCCGACTTCAACCCAATTGAGATGGTTTGGGATGAGTTGGACTGCAGAGTGAAAGAAAAACAGCCAACATGTGCTCAGCGTATGTAGGAACTGCTTCAAGACTGTTGGAAAAGCATTCCAGGTGAAACTGGTTGAGAGAATGCCAAGAGTGTGCAAACCTGTCATCAAGGCAAAGGGCGACTACTTTGAAGAATGTAACATATAAAGTATATTTTGATTTGTTTAACACTTTTGGTTACGACATGATCCATATGTGTTATTTCATAGTTTTGAAGTCTTCACTATGATGCTACAATGTAGAAAGTAGTAAAAATAAAGAAAAAACCCTTGAATGAGTAGATGTGTCAAACCTTTTGACTGGTACTGTGTATGCAAACATACATACATACATTTATTTTATTGAAATTGAGATTCATTTAAATTATCTCCATAATGTAACGTAATGGGTGAAAATATCAACGTGGCAAGGGATACTGAATAGGATCACTCAATTCGAAGACTAATGGAGGTGTACAGGACGTGATATATTTTGTCCTCCCCCTGGTGGACAGACAGGAGCTCCTCTCCCCTTGACATCATATAGCCCATTGTTCCCTGCAGTATTGAGCTGGTGTGTGTCTATCTTTGTCTCTCTTGGAGGTGGCAAGTATGTACCCAGAGCGGTCCTAGTGGACCTGGAGCCCGGCACCATGGATTCTGTCAGATCCGGACCCTTCGGACAGATCTTCAGACCAGACAACTTTGTGTTTGGTAAGGAATGAGAGGGGTATGAGTTTAGCACTGCTTGGAAATGTATGGGACATATCACTTTTAGTTAGCACATAGGGAAATTCAACTGTGTGATTAAAAAAATACATATTATGTAACCGTCCTGTCATTTTTGAAGTAAAATAGGGTTTCCCCTTTTCTCCTTCAAATGACTCCCCTTTCCTCCTATGTTTCTAGGTCAAAGTGGCGCAGGAAACAACTGGGCAAAGGGCCACTACACTGAGGGAGCAGAGCTGGTGGACTCAGTCCTGGATGTGGTGAGGAAAGAAGCTGAGAGCTGCGACTGCCTCCAGGGATTCCAGCTCACCCACTCCCTGGGTGGGGGCACTGGCTCGGGCATGGGCACCCTGCTCATCAGCAAGATCCGTGAAGAGTACCCCGACCGCATCATGAACACCTTCAGTGTGGTGCCCTCCCCTAAAGTGTCAGACACGGTGGTGGAGCCCTACAATGCCACCCTCTCGGTGCACCAACTTGTAGAGAACACGGACGAGACCTTCTGCATTGACAACGAGGCTCTCTACGACATCTGCTTCCGGACCCTCAAACTCACCACACCGACTTACGGAGACCTCAACCACCTGGTGTCGGCCACCATGAGCGGAGTGACCACCTGCCTGCGTTTCCCCGGCCAGCTCAACGCCGACCTCCGTAAATTGGCCGTGAACATGGTGCCTTTCCCCCGTCTCCACTTCTTCATCCCCGGCTTTGCCCCCCTCACCAGCAGGGGGAGCCAGCAGTACCGTGCCCTCACCGTGCCGGAACTCACCCAGCAAGTGTTCGACGCCAAGAACATGATGGCCGCATGTGACCCGCGCCACGGTCGCTACCTCACTGTCGCCGCTGTCTTCCGTGGCCGCATGTCCATGAAGGAGGTGGACGAGCAGATGCTCAACGTCCAGAACAAGAACAGCAGCTACTTTGTTGAATGGATCCCCAACAACGTCAAGACCGCCGTCTGCGACATTCCTCCAAGAGGCCTCAAAATGGCCGTCACCTTCATCGGCAACAGCACGGCCATCCAGGAGCTGTTCAAGCGTATCTCTGAGCAGTTCACCGCCATGTTCCGCCGCAAGGCCTTCCTCCATTGGTACACCGGAGAGGGCATGGACGAGATGGAGTTCACTGAGGCAGAGAGCAACATGAACGACCTGGTGTCTGAGTACCAGCAGTACCAGGACGCCACCGCCGAGGAGGAAGGTGAGTTTGAGGAGGAGGCTGAGGAGGACGCTTAAAGACGGAGTGAAGCAACATGAGCGAGGTGGAAGAATGAAGAAAAGTCCTACAGAAAGCTGGAAAATAACAAAATACCACAAAAAGAGGAAAACAAGAAAAGTGCCAAAAGAAAACCGGAGAAATACTATAGAACGTAGCTGAGAAGAGGAGGGGCCCAATTGCACATCCAGAAATGGAGGATCAAATCTGAAAATGGTTGAAATGGCTCAACGAGAACAGAATGACTGAAGAATGTGACTGGACAAGGGAGAATGAATGTAAGTAAGAGAGGAGGAGAGGAGTGACAAGCAGCATTATGAACAAATAAACCGGACACAGTCTGCATTCCATTTACTGTGACACCATTTAATAAATAAGTACGTTAAGAAACAAAATTGTTGAAAGAAAAGCCTGTGCCTATGACAAAATTGTTCCTGTTATTTTCAGTGTTATTTTTTGTTGTTGCCATGATTTTGCATTTAATCATGTCACAAATAAATGTGAATGTGACCACATAAGCACTACAGGACCTCTCACCCCACAATTCTGATTTTGAGACTATGGTTATTAACTTATGGCCTGGTCCCAGATCTGTTTGTGCTGTCTTGCCACCAACTTCTATGGTCATTGCCACGTCATTGGCAAACAGATCTGGGATCAAACTAATTAACTTCTGAACGGTGGCTCGATTCTGGCCTGACTTTAATGAAGGTGTCTGTGCCACCTGGAGCCGCCCTCCCCCGGACGCCAACCAACGTCTGTGAATACAGGATGACATAGACAAAGATGGGATGAAAATGGATTTAGTTTGATAGTGCCAATGGAGTTTTATAACAGACAACAATATCATGGCAATGACCAGTGAACATGTGTTGGGTTCTACCAGTATTATCAATCTCAGTGATAAGTGGAACTGGAACATAATGGGGAGAGGTCCAGGAATTGTATTCCATTTGACCATAGCAAGTTTTTGAAACAAGATTATCTGAAGGAACCTCTGCAAATGTGTGTGTACAGAACATTTTAGTAAATGTTTACATTTTTAACCACTATTCACATAGATTGTCATTGTTATTTTAGGTCCAAGCCAGGTTATCTACATGTCCAAACCCGGCTATAGTGTCAGGTATTGTTGACATCTGTACTGCACTATGAAGGGATGAAACTGCAACTCTCTTGTATGTGTTTTCTTTGTTTTTTTCTATTCTGATTATTAAAAAAATGATCTCTGAGAAAGTGAAAAGCAAGGTGCCCCTGGGGAGAAATAAAAAGTCCTTTTTAGAAAACCTCTCTAGTGTTTTTATTGGAAAATAATATTGTGGTATAATGAAGCAATAATACATTCACAATGAAACCATTGCAAACATTTGCTGTAACACCCTCGCATTGAACATTTAGAAAATCAGTTAAATAGAAACAAATATTATATCAATAAACTGTTTGGAAAAGGCAAAACATCCTTTGGGTGTTTAGGCTATTTGTAAAACGAGATTATAAAAGAATATGAATAAGCACTTGAAAACAGCAGATAAACCCAAATGATCTTCCAAAATATTGCTATCTTGTTTTGCCTTTGTCTAATACACTAGATTAGCATATGTAGATTCCTCTGCCTGGGTCTGTGATTAATTCCAGAAGGGCACAAGCAGTGGCAGACGAATCAAATTGTATCTGTCAGATCATGCTTCGTAAAAAACAGGTTTGGAATTGGAGAATACCTTGGCTCTTCTTATGTTAGTACAAACTCAGAGAAGGGGAGGGGGAAAAAAAGAGTCAAAACAGATAAATGAAAAACGAATGAGGTCATGAATGTAGGGCCATTTTGAATTTGTTTAAATCATCAGCCACCACTGTAACTAACCTGGCCATAAGTGTGATATTGTAGCCTAAAGGATATCTAAAGCTGTAAAACTATATATTTTTAAACATTTGTTGGTATAAAACAGTTATATTTGTTCTTTTTTTAATCAAACATCAAGGCAAACAAGATGTGAAGTCATAATAAGCGAGGGACAACCAACGACGGGCTATGCGTTCTCTGGGAAATAATGTGTGGAACACATACTATGGCGATTTTTTTAACAAATGTAATCTAGAAGTCTGTTATTTTGCAAGTAGAAATGTGTTCAACATTCACTGAAGTAGCTAGCAAGTTTACTAGATAGAAACAGTAGTAGTTCCCTTGGTAACCAAACAAATAGACTTGCTAGTTTAGCTAACCAAACCATCAGTCCTAGCTTGCTATTTATGAAAATCGAATTCAACAAAGCCAATAATGTTTTCAATTCAACTTTTGCTTTCAAAAGCAGCTCATAGAACATGTTAGAACTATAGCCATTGAATTCTACCTTGTTAAGATAGGCCTACTGTGCATTATTTAAGCAAAAAGTCCCGAGTGGGTGTGGTAAATATTACCACGGATAATAAGGACTGTTCTTAAGCGACACGCAACCCTGAGGGCCTGGATACAGCCGTGGTATATTGGCCAATTACCACAACCCCCCATGTAATACTCATATGTTTAAACATACTGAATTGTAATTGGATGCATTTTACAGCCATATCATACTGTGCTATGATTTGTTAAGACCACCCAAATGGTTAGGTCATGGTCAGTTTGTTCCTGGTTGGCGATACGTGAACATGCCAGTTATAGCTAGCTAATAAAGAGCTACGTTAAGACATATCCTGTAGTACTGCATTTTATTATTTTGTACAAAGTGTGCCAAACAAGACATGGTGTCTGAAGTGGGATTATTATTTTGTTCAAAGTGCATGGCGAACAAGGAAATTGCCCAGCTAAAGGCAAACAGTGTAATAAATGTGGAAAATGGAACCACTTTGCAAAAGTGTGCAGAGCTTACCGTGGAAAAACAGTACACACAGTGAGTGAAGATGAAATGTCAATCAAAGAGTCAAACACTGATGAACTGTTTATTGATTCAGTGACATAGAAAAGTCAAATATCAGAGACAGAGCAAGCCTTTGCTGACATTGAGATAGGAGCACAAGGCACAGAGCTAAAGTTCAAACTAGACACTGGTGCACAAGTAAACATTATTCCTCTGAATAAGTACCACAGCTTGACATCTGAGTGTGAGCTACAACCCCCAGACTGACTAGTTATGGTGGTGAACAGCTCCCAGTAAAAGGCACATGCACTTTCAAATGCAAATACAAGGAAAGTGACATGAAGTTGGACTTTTATGTTGTTGACACTAGAGCACCTGCAGTGCTAGGTCTTAAAGCATGTTTAGACATGGACCTCATCAAGCTAGTTTTATCAGTGACAGCACCAGTAGAGACAGACAATGTACTGGAGGGGTTTGCTGATGTTTTTACAGGAATAGAATTATTCCCAGGAGAATGTACCATTCACCTTGACCCAGACGCAACCTCTGTGGTCTACCCACCGAGAAAGATTCCCCTTGCTCTCAGTGCCAGTCTGAAGAAAGAGTTGGAGAGCATGGAGCAATCTGACATAGTCACCAAGGTTACAGAACCGACTGACTGGGTGAACGCGTTAGTGTTGGTGGAGAAACCACGCACAGGCAAGCTCCGAGTATGCCTCGACCCAATAGACTTGAACAAGGCTATCAAACGCCCCTATTACCCTTTACCGACGCTAGACGGCATCACACACAAGCTAGAGGGAGCACACTACTTCAGTGGCATGGACGCTAGATCAGGCTACTGGGCTATCAAGCTCACAGAAGAGTCATCTAAGCTCACAACATTCAACACACCGTTTGGACGCTATAGGTTCCGTCGCCTGCCTTTTGAAATTATCTCAGCCCAAGACGAGTTTCAGCGAAAGATCGACAAAGTGTACAAAGGCCTCAACGGAGTTGTGGCAATTGTGGACGACATCCTTGTCTATGGTCGAACCAAAGAGGAGCACAACCGAAACCTCCGCGCGATGCTGCAAAGGTCCCGCGAGAGAGGAGTCCGGCTCAACCCCGAGAAGAGCACAGTCGGCGCTACAGAGGTCAGCTACATCTTCTCACAGCGAATGGAATCAAGCCAGATCCACAGAAGATCTCAGCAATAAAAGAAATGGAGTCACCAAAGAACCGTGCACAGCTGGAAACAGTGCTTGGCATGGTCAACTACTTAGCCAAGTTCGCACCCAGCCTCTCCAATGCTAATGCACCCCTGAGTCAACTGCTAAAGCAGTCCAGTGAGTTTCTCTGGGACAAGCTACACAACATTGCTTTCCAGAATATGAAAGACTTGATCACGAGAGAACCAGGACCAATCCTTGCCTACTACGACCCCGACAAAGAGCTCAGACTCCAAGTGGACGCGTCAAAGTATGGACTAGGTGCAGTGCTACTGCAAGAAGGAAAGCCCATCGGCTACGCTTCCAAATCTCTCACAGACTGTGAAATCAACTACGCTCAAATCAAAAAGGAGCTCTACGCCATTCTGTTCGGATGTAAATGTTTCCATCAGTACATATATGGACGTCAATTATGAGGAAACCACTAGCCGCAGCCCCACCAAGGCTACAGAGAATGATCCTTCAACTACAAAAATACGACTTCACAATCACTCACCGTCCAGGCAAAGACATCCCTGTCGCAGACACACTCTCCAGGAAGTTTCTTACCTATAAGGACAGCAGCCTCACTAAAGGCATGGACATGCAAGTGCACACTGTGTACAGCAACTTACCAGTTAGTGACACAAAACTGAAGGAGATCCAAGCAGAAACAGAAAAGGACTCACTACTCACACAGCTGAGGAAAGTCATACAGGATGGATGGCCTGAGGAGAGGAGAAAATGCCCTCACAGCATCTCAAAATTCTGGAACCATCGTGATGAACTATCACAGATCAACTGAATAATTTTCAAAGGAGAGAAAATCATTATTCCTTACAGTCTCAGAGAAGATATTTTGACAAAGATCCATGCTGGACACATGGGCATGGAAAAGTTCAAACAGAGCGCACGGGACATTTTGTTTTGGCCCGGAATGTGCAAACAAATCGAGGACATTGTTGGTAAATGCGCCATATGTCTTGAACGATGCCCCTCAAACACCAAAGAGCCAATGTTACCTCACTGTATCCCAGACCGACCCTGGCAGGTCGTGGCAACCGATCTGTTCACCTGGAACAATAAGGACTACATCGTAACAGTGGACTCCTACAGCAGATACTTTGAACCCGACAAGCTTTACAGCACCACATTTGCAGCTGCAGCTGTGATACACAAGCTGAAAGCAGCCTTTGCCAGGCATGGCATTGTAGAGCCTTTAATATCTGACAATGGGCCCTGTTACAAATCTAATTAGTTTGAATCCTTCACAAAAGCATGGGAGTTCACACGTCACCACAAGCCCACATTACCCTCAAAGTAATGGCCTTGCTGAAAAATATCTGCAGATTGCTAAATCATTCATGGTCAAGCAGACAAGAGAGACCCCTTGAATCAGTCTCCTTGAATACCGCAACATTCCAGTTGACAACTTCAAATCACCAGCCCAGCTGTTGATGAGCCGCAGACTTCGCTCAATCCTTCCCAGCACCAACCAGCAGCTGCAACCTGAGGTCGTCAACTACAAGGAAATGCATGAAAAACGTGCACAGAGACAACAACAACAAAAACGATACTACGACAGGTCAGCTAGACCACTGCCACCACTGATCGACGGAGAGTCAGTTAGAATCCAGGAGCATGGCCTCTGGAAGCCAGCAGTCGTCATCCATCCAGCTGACACTGAATGTTCATATCACATCCGCACCACAGAAGGAGCAGAAGCCCAGAGCTGTCCTAGACCTGTGAAATGTCAAAGGGTGTAGGCAGATCGCTGCCCTAAAAGAGTTCCAGACTGTAAACTTGTTATTGAAAGTTCACTTGAAATGCTTTGGTATTGTATTTGTTAAGATGTTATTTCTACAGTGAAAGCTGAGTTGCTGAGAATCCCTTGTTTGAAAAGTAACAGTATTCGATTATTGTTTCAGAGTCTATGTTGATTCAGTTGGTGTAGTAGGCAATATAAATGGTTACTTACCGTGAGTTCAAACTACAGAGCATGTATTCAAAAGAAACCCTTAGAATATGTAAACATGTTTATTTTGTTTTAAAAGAAGGGGGATGTAATATTCATATGTGTAAACATACTGAATTGTAATTGGATGCATTTTACCGCCATATCATACTGTGCTATGATTGGTTAAGACCACCAAAATTGTTAGGTCATGGTCAGTTTGATCCTGGTTGGCGATACGTGAACATGCCAGGTATAGCTAGCTAATAAAGAGCTACGTTAAGAAATATCCTGTAGTACTGCATTTTATTATTTTGTACAAAGTGTGCAAAACAAGACACCCCCGAGTTGCCTTATTGCTATTATAAACTGGTTACCAATGTAATTAGAGCAGTTAAAATAAATGTTTTGTCACACCCCTGGTATATTTTTATTTTATTTATTTAACCTTTATTTAACTAGCCAAGTCAATTAAGAACAAATTCTTATTTACAATGACGGCCTACAAAAAGGAAAAAGGCCTCCTGCGGCAAGAGAGACAACACAAACTACATAAGACAACAACATAACAAGGCAGCAACACATGACGACACTTAACATCCTTCAAGATGGCGTAGCAGTCGGACGTGTGTTTTGTCTTGTCCCGTCCCGTGTAAATATCATTTTCCTCGTTTTTTTTCCATATATATTTTAATCTCACTTTCCATCTACAGACTGAATATAGTCTCCTGCAACCCGCCTCACCCAATGTGGTACGGATCTGCTATTTTTATACTTTAGAACCGGAACCCCCATCAGCAGCTAGACAGCTGTCATGTCTTTACTATCATTAAATTGAAGACTTATAGTTTTTATCAAAGATTCTCTGTAATTAGTATTACGCGATCAACTGATTAATCATGATTAAATGATTTAGATGCACTATTGTAAAGTGGCTGTTCCACTGATGTCAGAAGGTGAATTCACCAATTTGTAAGTCGCTCTGGATAAGAGCGTCTGCTAAATGACTTAAATGTAAATGTAAATATGTAACTAATTAACTAGGAAGTCGGGGCACCAAGGAAAAATATTCAGATTATAAAGTTATCATTTCCTAAAATAACATTTAGATATTTTATCTGATCAATTAGTCTTCAAATTAATGAATGATTTACTTAACCTCACGTTAGTCTCATTCCAAAATTCGTAAATTGTTGGTTATCTGCACGAACCCAGTCTTCACTATGAGTCATCCATACATCAATTGTCTTAAATCATTTATTTATTACTAACCAAGTAATTCACAGAAATGCATAAACAAACAGTAAATATGGTTACATGAAATGATAGGAGAATTTGCCCTAGTGGGCTAAACCGGCATGGCGGCTTGTTAGACAAAAGGGGACTGAGGGTCAGATGAGAAGTCACTACAGAGTGATAATTCTAACAATTTAAATGCTAATCCTTTACACATGAATGCTCACTCATTCGGGAACAATTGCAATCAATCAATATATTTACACTCAGTGTGTCGTCTTGATCGCTGGTGAAAAGTTTGTTTCTTTTGTAGAATTGTCCGTGTCTCTCCCTCTCTCTCTCTGTCGTGGTTATAGTGGACAGTTCAGAGTGACATTCATTCATTTCGTTATAGAATGGATGTTTTGCCGGTTGTTGTTCTTCGCGTTCAATGATACCGAATTCCTAGCTGCAGGCTAGTAATTACTATCAAAGACTTGTTCTTATTCTGTCGGTATCGATAGTCTAAGAGTTTAACCACGTGGTATGGTTAAAAGATTCAGCAATGGTCTACAACCTTTGTCCCCTCCTAATGGAGAAAAACATGATCTGATGATAATTTCTCAAAGTTGGATTTTATTCGGAATTGGCAGAAAAGGGCTGTCCCAGGACGTCTGACCCAAACTGGGCTCAGGGGCGGTCCTCTGATTTAGTTAACTCCAATTCCCTTTTTGAGGTTTCCTTCATTAAACAGTCCAAAATCACATTGTAAAATTGTGTAAACAGTATCATACTCACTCATTCATATTATATATCAATTAGATGTAAACCTCATATCTGAGGCTATTATATAAACAGCGTTATGGTAATGTGGCCACACCGTCTCCCATGAGCTTCCCCAAGTTGTAACAAATGGACCAGTTCGTAGGTGGATTCTTCACCGTTCTTTTATACTTTTTCCGGAACATGAAATTTGTTCGTACCTCAAGTTCTGTGAGGTGGAAGAAATGTCTTTGTGCTCTATGAAAATTGACTCTGCCTCTTATACTATGTGGCCATGTGGCAGGGTCTTCTCAGGAATTTACGACCTCTCTCTGACCACAGCAGCCTAGTTGAAGGAGGAAAGGGGGAGGCAGGGAGAGGGAGATGGGGCTTGCTATCCCCAAAGAGGGCAACGTCATGACACAGCTAACTAGCTTCCAGCTAGTAGTCAGTTAGCCATTGCTAGCGGTCTTCACCGTTAACTTGGACACCAGCCAGCCAGCCTCAGCTCGGTCAATACCTGCCAGTCTGCACAGCGCGATATCAACCCAGAGCATATCGGACTGCTTTTTCTCTACCACATTTCCGGATTCCCACCGCAAGCTCTGAACCTTTACACTGGATCATCGCAGCTAGCTAGCTGCAATCCAAGTGGCTACTCCTGGCTAACGTCTCAGTCCCGAAGCAAGCACTAGTTAGCCTTGAGCTACCCTCGAGCTAGGCCCATCTCCCGGGTAGCCAAAGAGGTCCACCAGGTAATTCTTAGGCTACAATACCTCTTTTGCCAATTGGCCTGGACCTTTTACTGCTGACACGGAGCCCCGCCAATCCATCACTACTGGTCTGCCGACGTAATCAACCAAGGTGGTTTCAACAGGCTCGTCCATTCGCCGAAGGCCCATCTGCTAGCCCCATGTCTGTTAGCTGTCTGAATCGCAGTGTCTCCAGCTCGACTAGCATGGTAGTGACTACTGAACGGCTCCCTGACTCACCTATTGCTACTCATTGGACCCTATGATCACTCGCTTACACATGCCTCTCCCTAATGTCAATATGCCTTGTCTATTGCTGTTTTGGTTAGTTATTATTGTCCTATTTCACTGCAGAGCCCCCAGCCCTGCCCAATATGCCTTAGATATCCCTTTTGTCCCACCCCCCACACATGCGGTGACCTCACCTGGCTAAACTGGTGCCTCTCGAGACAAAACCTCTCTCATCGTCACTCAATGCCTAGGTTTACCTCCACTGTACTCACATCCTACCATACCCTTGTCTGTACATTATGCCTTGAATCTATTCTTCTACGCCCAGAAATCTGCTCCTTTTACTCTCTGTTCCGAACGCACTAGAAGACCAGTTCTTATTCCTATTCCTATTCCCCAGGCACTCTCATTCCTCAGGCACTCTCATTTGTTGACTTCTGAAAACTTAAAAGTCTTGGTTTCATGCATGTTAACATCAGAAGCCTCCTACCTAGGTTTGTTATATTCACTGCTTTAGCACACTCCGCCAACTCTGATGTCCTAGCCATGTCTGAATCCTGGCTTAGAAAGGCCACCAAAAATCCTGAAATGTCCATCCCAACTACAACATTTTCCACCAAGATAGAACTGCCAAAGGGAGCAGAGTTGCAATCTACTGCAGAGATAGCCTGCAGAGTTCTGTCATACTATCCAGGTCTGTGCCCAAACAATTCGAGCTTCTACTATTAAAGATCCACCTTTCCAGAAACAAATCTCTCACCGTTGCCGCTTGTTATAGACCCCCCTCAGTCCCCAGCTGTGCCCTGGACACCATATGTGAATTGATTGCCCCCCATCTATCTTCAGAGTTCGTACTGTTAGGTGACCTACACTGGGATATGCGTAACACCCCAGCCATCCTACAATCTAAGCTACATGCCCTCAATCTCACACAAATGAACAAGGAACCTACCAGGTACAACCCTAAATCTGTAACCATGGGCACCCTCTTAGATATCATCCTGACCAACTTGACCTCTAAATACACCTCTGCTGTCTTCAATCAGGATCTCAGTGATCACTGCCTCATTACCTGCGTCCGTAATGGGTCACTGTCAAACGCTCCCTAAAACACTTCAGTGAGCAGGCCTTTCTAATCGACCTGGCCCGGGTATCCTGGAAGGAAAATGACCTCATCCCTTCAGTGGAGGGTGCCTGGTTGCTCTTTAAAAATGCTTTCCTCACCATCTTAAATAAGCATGTCCCATTCAAAAAATGCAGAACTAAGAACAGATATAGCCCTTGATTCACCCCAGATTTGACTGCCCTTGACCAGCACAAAAACATCCTGTGGAGTTATGCATTAGTATCAAATAGCCCACTGCAATGAGGCTAGGAAACACTGTCACCACCGATAAATCTACAACAATCGATCATTTCAACAAGCATTTTTCTACGGCTGGCCATGCTTACCACCTGGCTACCCCTACCCCGGCCAACAGCTCTGCACCCCCTCACTGCAACTTGCCCAAGCCCCCCCCCCCCGCTTCTCCTTCACCCAAATTCAGACAGCTGATGTTCTGAAAGAGCTGCAAAACCTGGATCCCTACAAATCAGCTGGGCTAGACAATCTGGACCCTCTCTTTCTAAAATTATCTGCCAAAATTCTTGCAACCCCTGTTACTAGCCTGTTCAACCTCTCTTTCGTATCGTCTGAGATCCCCAAAGATTGGAAAGCTGTCATGGTCATCCCCCTCTTCAAAGGGGGAGACAATCTAGACCCAAACTTTTATAGACCTATATCCATCCTGCCCTGCCTTTCTAAAATCTTTGAAAGCCAAGTTAACAAACAGATCACCGACCATTTTGAATCCCACCATACCTTCTCCACTATACAATCTGGTTTCCGAGCTGGTCATGGGTGCACCTCAGCCACGCTCAAGGTCCTAAACGATATCATAACCGGCATCGATAAAAGACAATACTGTGCAGCTGTCTTCATCGACCTGGCCAAGGCTTTCAACTCTGTCAATCACCGTGTTCTTATCAGCAGACTCAATAGTCTTGGTTTCTCAAATGACTGCCTCGCGAAGTTCACCAACTACTTCTCTGATAGAGTTCAGTGTGCCAAATCGGGGGGCCTGTTGTTCGGACCTCTGGCAGTCTCTATGGGGGTGCCACAGGGTTCAAATCTCTGGCTGACTCTTTTCTCAGTGGTGTTGCTCCTGCTGGTGATTCTCTGATCCATCTCTACGCAGACGACACCATTCTGTATACATCTGGCCTTTCTTTGGACACTGTGCTAACTAACCTGCAAGCGAGCTTCAATGCCATACAACACTCCTTCAGTGGCCTCCTACTGCTTTTAAATGCTAGTAAAACGAAATGCATGCTCTTCAACCGATTGCCTCCCGCACCCGCCTAGCATCACTACTCTGGACATTTCTGACTCTGTGGACAACTACAAATACCACGGCGTCTGGTTAGACTGTAAACTCTCCTTCCAGACTCACATTAAGCATCTCCAATCCAAAATTAAATCTAGAATCGGCTTCCTATTTCACAACAAAGCATCCTTCACTCATGTTGCCAAACAGACCCTCGTAAAACTGACTATCCTACCAATCCATGACTTTGGCGATGTCATTTACAAAATATCCTCCAACACTCTACTCAGCAACTTGGATGTAGTCTATCACAGTGCCATCCGTTTTGTCACCAAAGCCCCATATACTACCCACCACTGCAACCTGTATGCTCTCGTTGGCTGGCCCTCGCTACATATTTGTCGCCAAACCCACTGGATCCAGGTCATCTATAAGTCTTTGCTAGGTAAAGCCCTGCCTTATCTCAGGTCACTGGTCACCATAGCAACACCACCCGTAGCACGCACTCCAGCAGGTGTATTTCACTGGTCATCCCCAAAGCCAACACCTCCTTTGGCCCCCTTTCCTTCCTGTTCTCTGCTGCCAATGACTGGAGTGAATTGCAAAAATCACTGAAGCTGGAGACTTATATCTCCCTCTCTAACTTTAAGCATCAGCTGTCAGAGCAGCTTACCGATCACTGTACCTGTACACAGCCAATCTGTAAATAGCACACTCAACTACCTCATCCCCATATTGTTATTTATCTTTTTGCTCTTTTGCATCCCAGTATCTCTACTTGTACATAATCATCTGCACATCTATCACTCCAGTGTTAATGCTACATTGTAATTATTTTGCCTCTATGGCCTATTTATTGCCTTACCTCCCTAATATTCTACATTTGCACACACTGTATATATATATTTCTATTGTGTCATTGACTGTACATTTGTTTATGTGTAACTCTGTGTTGTTGTTTTTGTCGCACTGCTTTGCTTTATCTTGGCCGGGTCGCAGTTGAAAAAGACAACTTGTTCTCAACTGGCCTACCTGGTTAAATAAAAGTTAAATAAAAAATTAAATAAATAAAAAACACAGCATGGTAGGAACACACCATAACAACAACATGGTAGCAACACAACATGGTAGGGGCACAAAACATGGTACAAACATCATTGGGCACAGACAACAGCACAAAGGGCAAGAAGGAAGAGACAATACTTCACACAAAGCAGCCACAACTGTCAGTAAGAGTATTTATGATTGAGTCTTTGAATGAAGAGATTGAGATAAAACTGTCCAGTTTGAATGCTTGTTGCAGCTCGTTCCAGTCACTAGCTGCAGCGACCTGAAAAGAGGAGCGACCCAGGGATGTGTGTGCTTTGGGGACCTTTAACAGTATATGGTCTGATATACCATGGCTGTCAGCCAATCAGCATTCAGGGCTCGAACCACCTAGTTTATAAAGGGATATAATGCAAAGCCGAACCTCCGGAGTCCGGATTCTAACGAAATTGCACGAGCTCCACCGATCATTAATAGACCACAAACCGACACCTACCGAGGCTCTCCAGATAATCCCGATTCGTAACACCATTGAAGTCCCTTTATTTGACGGGTTGGGGGTGAGGGATAGGGGGACGATATTAAGAAGAAAAAATAATAATTTAGCAGAAAACCCTACTTCCTATACCCCGCCCGTCCCATCTGCTGTTTTCGGATCCAAGCCTGTCTGAAAGGTATTTACCAGCATCGAATTATGATTCATTGGTATCTGCTCAGTTCTAGCGGTTTTTTATTTTACCGGGAAATGTATGGGTTCAATTTGACCGTTTTTTCGTTTGCTAGCTGGTATTTTGGCTGTTTTTTTAATGCATGTCTAACAGCTATATCCAATATGCGTGATTTAGGGCGTGTTACCGGTAATAACGCAGCAGAATTGGGTAGGATGACAGTAATTACCTTCATCTTCACCTAGAACACATTAAAAAAAAAGCATTATTATTTTACATGTAGAGTATAGCACTTCCCACAAACAAAGGCTAATAATAGAAGATAGAAACGGGGACAATGACTATTGTTGGGCACCAGGCAGCATTTCATAGGCTACTTATGCTATTTGGGAAGGTTGAACGCCCTCTCTGCATCTACAGATTGTAGCCTATATCCTTACAATAAACACCAGAGCAAACACCATGAGGAGGGTTCGTCCACACCTCTCCCCCCCCCTCAATCGTTTATGTAATTGATGAACGAATGGTAGTTCAATGTGAAATTGGTGATTCTTCATTATTCGTTTGATGTCCTGCCCAATGCGTTAATGCGTGGACACCCTGACTGGACACCCAATCGTTACGCTTCGTAATTAATGGGAACGACAGATGGCAAATGTAGCATAGTCGCTGAGTAAGTGTTTGGTATGATCACATATTCACGTACTGCAGAGAGAATACAAATCCACACGCGTGACAGAAATCCTAACTGGAGCGAGGAGGAGTCTCCTCTATGTCTTTCAGATTCCTCAGAGCAATATAGTCATCATCATTACCACAGTGTGTTATCTTGTTAGGACAGCCCATGCAGCGGAGCGTGACACACCCTTGTCGCACCACCGGTGTATAAGACTGCACTGTTTTACTGAGAGATAGCACAAGAAAGAGGATGCTGCTCGTGCGAGAGTGTGTAGTGGAGGAAGAGCAGCACGGGGATGTCAAACTGATGACATATGTGCGAGAAATTGGGGTGAACAATTTCAGCTCTGAATTTGTTAAATAGACTCCTGACCTTTCAGAGTTCTGATTGATGTACATTGTTATTGCATGCGACAGGCTCAAGGCAAGCTTCACTCGAACGTAGATTAGCATCCTTCTTCTCAGATACTAAAGACAACCCATTGTAAATCATTTGCTTTCAAAACTCTGGATACACTTTGATTGTCCTGAATATGAGATGCAAATAGGGAAGAGCTAGTGCTGTAATTTCTTAATTTATGCCGCTGAAAGAGTCAATGCTTGCTAAACAGCACTCTGTGTTCTTTCATGGTTGTAAGCCAGATCTTTGGAGCCACTTAACTCCTTCTCCTTCCCATCTCCTGTCACTGTAAGCAGAATGGTGGTCTGAGCCTGGGCTCATGTCCACTCTAGTCCAATGGTGGTCAGCCTCATCATCATACAAAAGAGCTGACTAATGCCCTGGGGAACTACAAGCCACTCCTGTTAACCTCAGGAAATGATGTCAATACCACTGCAGACACCTTGTTTGTTTTGGCTTTTTCTCTTCAGTTACAGTAGAATTTACTGGGAGTACATGATTGAATATGAGCTCTTCATGTCCAGATTGAAACTATACCCTATTATGCTTAGTGAATCTTCATATCTCTACATGCATGTACAATAATTAAATCCATATTTAGATAAGCAATATCCTGCTGTAAAAAAAAAACACTTTTTATTTGGTGTTTTCAGAGATTCAATCAAGATGAAGATAATTGGTGTTGCTGTGTTTGGAGCCATGTTCTGCACTGGTAAGTATATTGGAGAATTAGTCACCAGGGATTTAGGTTGAGAGGTTGAAAGAGCATAAAGCAAAGTTTGACACAGTCACATGATTACATCCGATTTTCTTCACTTGAGTACAAAATTGCAAGAGTCATTTATTATCTGTTCCTTTTCCCCCTCATTAATTTATGGAGGGTTTGATGTTGTTGACAGCAGTTCTATTTTTGGCGGTGAGAATCTAGGGCATTTACATTGCAAACGCTTTGAGATATTTGCCAAGTTCTGTGGTTTCTCTTCCAGCAGAACAAAGAATTTCTAACTTCTTGAAGGATCTTTGACAAAGAACATAAAGTAATACTAAAATAAACCTCTCTTTTACTCTACAGTTCTGACTGCTTCCCTGAAAGGTAAAGTCATGCATGATCTACAGTTTATTCTGTCTATGACTGTCAAAACCTGAAGATTGAATATGAATACCATCACTAACGTTTCCCTGATTCGGACATATTATTCCTTATACTCTTGAGTCCCCTTATCAATCTCCACTCACCTTTCCATTCTCTGTCTTCAGTCAAAGAAGAACACAAGATTGCTTTTTTCGGCGAGGATGTGCACATCCCACTCCCATCCCTAGACAGCACTGAGGTTCTCTTCAAGCCCGCCTCCAACCCAACCGCCGAGGTGGTCCTCATGAGGGACGGGCGGGTGGTGGGCCACCGGGCCCAGCTCAACTCCCTCAAGCACCTCATCCTGGAGGATGTGGGGGAGGAGGACGAGGGCATGTACGTGATCAAGAACACAGAGGCGCCTGCCGATGTCAAACACATCCTCCTCCTCGTCAGGGGTACTGTTTTTCCAATCACTGTACAGTTAAATAATCTTCTGTCCTTTTAATTCTTCTAACTTTTCTTCTAACGTTGCAATGTTTGTATCCTCCTACTTATTGGTGTTTATCCAATACATTCACTGTCTAAGATTGTATTTCTTAGACGCAGATATCGATCTGAATGAGAGTTCCTTGCATTTTTTTGTTGCCTGCAATCGATTACGATCACTGTTCTGATGCAAGTGCAACTGTATAGGAATAAAATACTCCCCCTGAGCCCAGAGTGACAGTAATGTGCTGTTGTGTGCTCCCTGGCAGATTGCGCGCTGGAGCAGGTGGTTAAGTACGGTGAGACATACCACATCCCGCTCAGCGACATCTTGGGCCCTATCACCCTGGAGTTCAGGCCCAGTCAAGCCCAGGCCAATCAGACCACGGAGCCACCGGCGGTGGTGCTGCTCAACCAGACTTCCATCCCCGCTGAAGAGTACAAGGGCCGTCTGAGTGTGTCCGAGAAAAGTGTGTCTCTAAGCATGGTGCAGGGGACAGATGAAGGTAGCTTCACCGTACTGGACCGCGACGGGAAGGTCAGGAGGAGGTCATGCCTGAACGTGAAAGGTGAGAGGAGGAAGACCACAGTCCGAGAGGGAGTGGTCAATGTCAGAGATGGAACGGGGTTTTTGAAATTGTGGTTAGTGGTGTGGCCAAAATATGGTAAACAAAGCTTGAAAGACACAGGCCAAGGTAAGAGCAAACAGAACTATTTGACAACTTTGATCCTTTTTTTGTCCCGCCCCTTTGTTCCAAAGAGCACCAGAACTTCTTCCACCTATCATATGGCAGTACTTTGAAGATCAACCTGTTTGTGGACCACACCAAAGTCAACCTCCTGTACACTCCAGACTGGGACCGGAAGGACCGGGTCATACTGGAGCAAGGAGAGCTGGTGGTGCCGTTGGACCCTTCACTGGACGGCAGGCTGACTGTAGAAGGCTCCATGTGCATTCTGGAGAGGGTCCGGTTCAGTGACATGGGGCTCTTCAGAGTGACAGACCTGTTGGGGTTCCCTGTGACCAACATCTACCTGGAGGTAGAAGGTAAACCATGGGTTGTCTGAGAGGAGACTAGGGCTTTAGCATATGGATCCATGTATCACCCCTTTTAATGGTCTTTCCTTTCTCTTTCTTGTTATTGTCATCGATCGGACTGTCTATTTCACTCTATTGTTTTCATGTTGGAACTCTCCACATTCACCTCCTCCGTCATCCGTCTCTCCTCTTTTCTTGGTGTTCCTTTCCTCCTTTCTGCCTCTTTGTCTTCCCTTTCCTTCCTCCATCCTCCCTCTCTCTTTTAGCTTATAAGTTACCCACGCTGTATGTTGCAATCCTCTCCTTACTGGGCTTCCTGGTCCTCCTCTTGCTGGTGTGCCTGTTCTCCTGCCTGACCAGTGTGCGCCGTCGGGCGGAGAAGGCGCGGCAAATTGCCCTCATCGCCCAGCAGGCGGGCAAAGGGGATGGAGACGCATTCGTCAAGGTAACTCACCCAAAACGCTTTCTCAACAAGGG
This sequence comes from Oncorhynchus masou masou, assembly GCF_036934945.1. Lineage (NCBI taxonomy): Eukaryota > Metazoa > Chordata > Actinopteri > Salmoniformes > Salmonidae > Oncorhynchus > Oncorhynchus masou. Next base: position 37,240,362 of record NC_088224.1, read on the forward strand.
TGAACACTTCAAGACACCACGATGCAACCCTTTTACTATAGTTAGGCAGCATCTGATTTATCACACCTGTGTGCTATTCTCATGTCGAAACACCTACATTTATGAACAATTATCGGCCATTGTCTCTTCAAGAGCGCAGTTTTCACATTTTGGTTATTCATGAGTATTCTGGAACCATGTTACTCTGATTGTAAGCCTCATATCCCCGTAGAACATAGCACACTGCGACAATGGCTCAATATGATTCCAAAATGAAAATGCTGTATTGCTATGACACAGGTCGCAGAATGCAAAGTGATTGTTAGAGAAATATTGGTGATGGTAACCCCTCTTAGAGGGATAGTGAGACATATTGGATTCCTTACCCTGTAAGCAGTCTATGTACAAGGTATGACGGCAACCCATGCTTTGGTTTAGTTTACCTGGCCTCTGTTTCAACTGCTAACCGTTTAGCATTAGTGGCGCGACTCCAATGCAAGTCAATTCGAACAACATGAGTATATGTCCAAATCATCCTAAAGTATCTTAAAATTGGTTTTGCGACTCCGTGTAGCTACTTAGAGATGATTTGGACATGACAATGTTGACGTTGTTCCCATTGACTTGCATTGGATTTGTGCCACAAATGCTAAAAAGTTGAACAAAGCTAAAGCATGTGTTGCTGTCATACCTTGTCCATAGACTGCTTACAAGGGTAAGGAAAACAACATGTAATTCTGTAAAATGATCACTTTAAATATGGTCAAAGAAAGATGTCAGTGGACATCTAACTGTATCTGTGAGTGTTCGTGTGCACCTTTGTCTGTCCCACTCTCCTTTCCTTAGAGTGCATTCCTGTGTTAGTCTTTTAGTCTCAGATATATACAGTAGCTTTAACTACACTTAAGGCCCTAATTTAAGTTTGTTAATTCGCTGGAATTCACCATGGAACAAAACCTGCCTGCCCAATGTCGGATTCCTGGATGTGTGGCGCTTTGAATCACACAAAATGAGATCATCCACATATCATTAGTCATCACTCTCTCCACACGGCAGATTCCATCACAGTGGCCATTTCAAGTGTTTTGTCTGCAGCCCACAATGTTGCCGGTGTCACACAATGAGATCACACATATATCATCGCTCGCTCCATATTGCAGAATCTATCAGTGGCAACTTGAAGTGTTTTGTACATTTGCAGCCCACAATGTGTCCCCCCATCATCTTTATCTCAATCCTTATGTATTTGGTCCACCCAATAGATGTCAGCCTAATTACAAGTTTGGGGAACATCTAGTTAACGATTTGCCTTTGGTTACGTTTCTCCCTCTTAAAGGAGCCTCAGATGGAGCCTCTGCTTGGTGAGAGAACTGTGTTCTGGCTTCATTCTGTAGTGTTAAGTGGATGAATCTGTATTGGTGTTTGTACTAACGCTCTGGGGATGGTCATAGCGTCACTATGCTGTGTGGGCCTCCTACCACCGTCAGTGATTATTTGTCTGTGCCATCCATTCCTCACCCCTCCCTCCTTTCGCCAAATCTCCAAGCTGACAAATAACTGCAGTTACTCATTCATGATAATTCATGATAACTGCAGGCATAGCCTCAGTGCAAATAAGCATACAGATGCAGCCGTCCAATACGATTCAGCTATTCTCAAGCACACATGCACATATGTTGTTGTTCGGGGGGGGGGGGGCAGAGTTACAAGGTAAACATGTATTTATGTGTATGTGTGAGTATGTGCTGATTTGTGTGTGTGTGAATCTACTGTGCGTCTGTCTAAGATCGGGGCAGTGGCGATTAACATATCAATTGGCTTGGTGATACTGGACTAGATCTACCACTTGTTTTCTTGATTATATGCAGTGGTACATGCAGTGGTACATATGTCCACCTAGTTAGTGGCACACTTACAGTAGCCTACATGCAGAGTATACAGACATAATGTGGGTTTAGGCTGTATAATACACTGGATTAAGTTGCCACCCGGACTATCACAGCTGTACAGTACGGCATTATAGCAATTAGTGTTCTCTAGTAATGGAATAATGTGGAGATGAGTTCATAGACATGAATTAGTGCATCAAATAACTACTGTACTATACATCGAGCAAGAGCATTAGGCATTATGACATCATGTAGTTTAAGAGTACACACTGGGTGGGTTCTCTGGACACAGATTACTCCTGGTCTAAAACACATGCTCAACGGTGAATCTCTGTTGAGGATGCTTTTTAGTCCAGTTACAGGCTTAATCTGGGTTCGGGAAGCCGGGCCAATTCAAGTACTGTAGTAATATTCAAAGTATGCGACACTGTACGTCCAAGTAAGATTGTATTCTTGATTGCCAAAAATTTAGGGGAACTATTGCTTAATCAGCTACTAGCCCAACAGACATTTGTGTCAAAGCTGTGCCATTTCTGTTTGTTTCTATTTGTCTGTGTCTACGTGTGTGTCTGTGTAATTTCTGTACACCTGATGCTATACATTTTTGTGTTTGAAAGTGGTGTACCGTAGATAACTTACATGTATATATTGTGACATGATGTGAGGGGCCTCAACTGTTCTAATTCCCCTGTAAGGTGTTTGCTCTGGAGGCTTAGACGACACTATCAATATGCAGCGAGGCTTCATCTCCCACTTCATTATGGATTTCTGGAGACTAGGTCGACAAAACCTGGACAGCCTGTCTGATTGCCTTTGCGCGCCCCACAGCAGTTTCCGGAGCGTTTCCGACATAAAAATCGATTGATCTACCTCATCTCTCGCTCTCTCCTGACATACACACTAGAATGCAATTCCTTGTCCCTCAAGAACGATGGCTCCCCGAAGCCTGCTCCTCTAAACCTCCAGGGTGTTCTTTTCACACCAACAACTCCAGTCGCTCAACTTGTCACTCTATATATATACACACACCTTACGATCTTATACATTGATATAAGAGCTTAATGTGCAGTACATGTACATTTTTTCCCGCCAACTCCTGTTTACCCGTATGTGTTTTTTATGACGCGCAGTATACATGATGAAGTGAACCTGTGATTGCTACTGTAATGTGTGCTTGCCGTGGTTTCCTGCTAAAATACGACCCTCTTGTGCTGTTATTGGTAGGTTGTTCAAGAGGCCTATACGCGGTTCGCTGAGGAGTCCACTTTGACGTCTACGTGGGACAACACCAATGCCACAGAAAGCACGGAGGTCACTATTAAGGTAAGCAGGGCTCAGGGAAACATTATGGGGTGGGAAGTTGCCTACCGGTGCGTCTGTTAAGTTGCAACAGGAAAACAGGTTCCACCATTACAATTGCAAATGTTTTAAATAAAGACAGACATAAACAGAAATACGGGGGTAATGTTTCCATAAAAGGCTGAAAATAACCTCCATGCCAAGCAGTACCTAAACGACATTTGCAGAAACATCATGAATCATTCATGTTCTTTTTTTTTGCTGGCCCTTTCTTCACACACCCCTCCCCCCACACGACTTTCCTTCCACAGGGTCTGGAGGTATCTAAAGCAGGCCGCTACCACACTCTCTCCTCGGACAAGAACTTCCTGGAGATGAGCGACTCGGGGGTAGAGTTCAACTCCTCCGGCATCCCGTTAGACAGCGAATACGAGACGGACGTGCCCCAGACCTTCACCTCCCACAAGCTGCTCCTCAACAACTCTGACAGCGTGGCAGCCACTGTCATCCCAGAGGGAGATCAAAGCGCCAACCGGAACCCCGACTCGGCCATGAGCCCCAGCCTCGTGACCCAGGCCCGCTCTGAGGCCGACGCCCCTGAAGAAGACCTGATGGGTGACAGCACGCCAGAAATGACATCCAGGGGCGCCGAGCTGGCTGGCGGACTTAAAGCAGCCGACAGTGTTGCTGAGCCTGGCGATTAAGCAAGCAGCCTATTGATTCCCAGTGCCACCGCAGAGAACACCATCACCTGAGAGCTCCTGCATTGTATTCCTAAAAGTCAGACACAAACCACCGGACACCCTAACAATCTTTACTCTTCAGCCTCAATTACTCCCCCACTCACACAGACACGACCAAAAATCCCGATCACTGCTTCTTTTTTTTAACCTAAAGCTACAAAAAAATACTTGGTGTAAAAATAGCCAGTCTAAATGCACTAGACTTTCTAAAGAGGAAAAATACAAGAACTTAGCTCATTAGAACACATGAATTCTGTGCATACAGGAAATGCATGTGTAACGGAGTTAAATCAAATCAAATCAAATCATCAAATCAAATCAAAATCATTAAGAACGTACCGTAAGCTCACTCCACAGCTAGGTTGAAATGTCGCGGATGGAGCCATCCAATTGGCACCTTCTGGGTGGCTCAACCTGTTGGAATGTTGTCAAGGAGGGCCGTCACGTGTGTTGTGAAGCAGAGGATCACTGGTTTGAGCCCAGTATGTGGCAGTTGGACTGTGGAAGAAGCTAAGCTGTTAACAGCACACTGACCCCCATTACACATGTTTTTAAATTAGACTTAAAGCTAGAATGTATCCTTAGCTGGCCCAAGAGGGAATTGATAGTATTAATTACTGATAGTACTAAGTATTAAGAACCACAGACTCAGAGATAATATCTAAGATAACTTAGTGGACTAAGGGAAAATGCAAGATTAAAATGTCCAAAAGGAATGAGTGCACACTGATATCAAAGTAAAAAATGTTTTAAATAATCCTGTAAAAATGTATCCCAGATTTCCTATAATGACAAAAATGATAACATTTCTGACAGATCTACAACATATTTAATCCATCTTTCTTATTAGCATTGAATGTCCCTACCACTGATACTGTATGTGGGGCCATAGACATAGCAGCAAAATGTATGACATAGGCCCAGAGTAATAGACCAACTTAATTTTAAAAATAAAATTGTAATACTAGACTAACAAAACCAATAAAGACAACTTTATTTTCAAAACAAATCTTGGTAAATAACGCTTCTGACAACCACAAGCCCATAGTTTCTGACATAGGCCTATACCGCTACAATTTCATTACATGACAGAAATTACAGGCAAGGCTTTGGCACCAACTCAGAGAAAGCGCTTGTCTCAGCATATGGCCTCTACAGAGAGCTAATTCTTGATAACTGATACAAGCCTCGTAGATTGAATAACACCATGCTATGCAAGGAAGCTCGTAGTGTCCCTGGGCATGTAACAAGGTGTCCAAATCTCTGCCACTTTTGATGACATCATCCAGTAAAACACATGTTTTAAACATCCCTTAGCTTGCAACACAAATGACCCGGAACTAATACAACAGCAACTTCACATCACGCCATTTTGAACCCATCTACATAAGGGCATGTTTCTCATTACAACCCCAGCCACTGCAGAAAACGCCTTGGAACAGGGACTTCTGGTTGGAAGGGACCTAAACATTTGGATTGTTGCCCTTTAATAAAGACAGACTCAGGAGTGATAAGATAGACCTATTGACAATGAATGACCTGCATGATGTCACCCATCCTTCTTTTTGTATCCAATTGGTAGTTACAGTCTTGTCTCATCGCTGCAACTCCCATATGGACTTGGGAGAGGCGAAGATCGAGAGCACGTCCTCTGAAACACAACCCAACAGCACTGCTTCTTGACACAATGCCCACTTAACCCATAAACCAGCCACACCAATGTGTTGGAGGAAACACCGTACACCTGGCGATCGTGTCAGAGAGCACTGCGCCCGGCCCGCCACAGGAGTTGCTAGAGCGCGATGGGACAAGGACATCCCTACCCGCCAAACCCTCCCCTAACTCGGACGACGCTGGGCCAATTGTGTGCTGCCCCATGGGTCTCCGGCCGGCTGCGACAGAGCCTGGACTCAAACCCAGAATCTCTAGTGGCACAGCTAGCACTGCGATGCAGTACTTTAGACCACTGCACTACTCGGGAAGCCCCCTTTTTTCATTCCTATTTTGCCTGACTCCACGGCCCAAAATGAACTAAGTGCTGAATTGATAAATGCTAACGATTAAGCCAACTTTCCTGACAAGACTGAAAATACATCGCTTACTGAGATTGGCGCGCCAACAAAGCCAGCAAAGTTATTAAGATTCAATGCACTTGCCGCTGCATTCATCAAAGTCTTTATGGGAGAAGGTTTGCACATTTCCTTTCAACACATTATGTACTGTCAGATTCATTTATTTGAACCAAACATCCCACCCAGAATCTCAATTCAGTACAACATATTTTCAAACGCATTGTATTTCAGATGGGTGAGGATGCACGACGAGATTATAAAAAAGCGGTAAAGTCCCAATGCAAAACAGAACATGATTCTTAATCCAACATCGTGGTTGCTGAACTGTTGAAATGTCAAGATTATTGTATTGTTTTAAGTCCTATGAGAATTGTACTCTAAAATAGGCCTAATATCCCGGATCTATTCAATATATTCAGTCTGAACAGGAAAAACGCAGAACCGTTCGCCAACCGTTCAGATAACATCAGTGAGAGATGTCCGTCTGTCCATTTGCTGCAAATATATATTGCAAAGTCATCCACCATCCATTTGCTTCAGTAACACTAGATTAATACACCCATTACAACATCTGACAAACCATTCCACTAAGGATTCCCATTGGTTTCAACTCTAGTACAATCAGGTTCGGCATATTATTAACGAGGGCATTCTGTATGTCGATAATTGTTGTGTGTACACATGATCATGTTAAAAAGGTCAAAACAAATGGAATGAAGGGGTATAACAGTCCCGGGAATTTTGGGACGCGGCATAGTTGTTGTTGGGGGACAGCATCTGCTGGCAATATCGCTACCTCGTGTTGTGACCGATTTAGGATGTCCGTGAGTGGATCTCAACTGAGTAAGGCAGACATGATTGGTGTCTGAAAGAAAAAGCACAAATATAACACGAGAAACAGTTAAAAGTATAACAAAAATGTTCAACATGAATTTAATTGCAGCTGTTGTAAATAACACTACCGACAAAATAAAAAGTATGATTCTACATTCCTTTTTTTGGTTGTAAATTAAGGTTAAATTGTTTTTAATGCAACATGAGAATGCCGGACAGCGTAAATAAATATCATACGTGTAAATTCATCATATATGATGTTGCTATTCTATCGGCTATTCTATTGGTTTTGTAGAATATAATTTATTTATAGATTTGTGTTCAATTAGTGTTTCATTTGCACTAATTATTTAGAATTGATGACAACTTTGACTAAAGACAATGTAAAAGCCACCTTTAAAGCTATCCCTTTCATATCAGGTAACAAGCTACTGAATCCATGGTCTGATTAGGTACATTTGACCCATTCCTATTTTAACTAATTAAAGGGGGATTGATTTTTAATTGAATCTTGAGCAATATCTGCGCTTTAGCACCGAAAAACAAAGATATATATATATAAAAATCTTACCTTAAAAATCTTACCCAAAGCTCACTTTCAAGCACTCTTGTATATAGCCGAGATATATTGCATGTGTATAGCCAATACTGTTTCTTACTGCAAAGTTATGCAAGATTTTATATCCCTGAGTTGGGTAATTTATCCTTTCACTAAGTTCACAGTAGTTATACTGATACACGTAATGTAGGAGATGCCTTAGACTGAGTGATCGAGGAGACATAATAGCAGTAAAATGCCTATTTTTCTGTCTCTCGTTCTCTTCTCTCATTTGCATCACACATCATCTACCTAGAGTATCACACGATAGTATCCGAACCTCAGAATGTTTTTTGGAAAATGCTAGACATGCTTGAACATTTCATAAGAACTCTTAGTATCAAGACTACTCTAACTAATATTACACTTTTTTCTTCTTATGCAGATAACTGCTGTCAGCTATAGTGTACCCAAAAACTACTGCTGCATGTTGAGCCGTAGGTTGCCTGTGAGACAGCAGGAATACTGCCATATTTAAATTGCAACGTAAATACTATCTTGTTGGTGTCTGTTCATGCAGTCAAAGAGGTATTCTCATTGTCAATATTACTATGGCTCAGACTGGAATAATGTACACGTCGCCCGCAAAAGCCATTACAAAATCACCTCTGCAATTTTCACAATGATTCTATTTCCTTAATATTGATGTCAGCCAAAATGGTATGTAAAACAAATGGTCACCCAGAGTTGAGAGTAAGTCTGGAGTGACTTTATGCTATATACAGGTAGAAAACGTGGGATTTCGGAAACAAAGTATGACCATTCATTACAAAGTAATTCATTATTAGTAGTATTTAATATTCAGCAATCTATGTCCATTTGATCTACTTCAGGGTTGAGTTCACAAGGCTGAAGTCCATAGCTGAATTCAGAATTGTATACCTGGCAGGTTTATTTCAGGTACCTTGGTGGGAAAAGATGTCAGATGTAATCAGGAAAACTGCTTCTGAAAATGAAATGATGCGTTATTGGTTATTGTGATTATATTTTATTGTTTTGTTTCATTTAAAATGAATTACTTTCCAAACTTGCCTGTTAGGTTAAAGTCCAGAATTCATACTGTTGGCTCTCTAGCTATATTATCGTTGACTTTTATAATACTTCGCTATCACGTACGAACAACTATGCCCTTGTGTGCTAGAATGAACCGTTTTGAAAATGTTATACTTTTGGCATCATGCACAGAATTTTTAGAAATATTTTGTTTCTTCTGTAATGAATGAGCAATGTCCATTAAAGGATTTTGAAGAGACCGATGGAAAAGGATGCCATAATTGTGTCTGTGCCATGTCTGCAATAATATTCTTCCAATATAATGAAAATACTGAGCTGAGGTAAACTCACTAGGGAACATTCTTAGCGTAGGAGGGTTGGGCAAGTCATTTCCATAATGAAGTCAAATTCTAGAAGTGAATCGAGTTTCCTCCTGTAATGTGTAGACCCAGGGCCTACTGGAGGTGTGTCTACAGATTGTTACACAAGATGATGTGATATAACCAAAGATTGTTGGTGTCCATTGCTAAATGTTATAAGCTTGCCTGTACAAAACTTCACCAACAATCTTTCTACTAACCAGCATTTGGTGATACTCTTCTTTGTTCTCGATTCAGGAAAACAGTTTATAAAGGAAAACTTTATAAAATGTCTGTATCCAGTTGCAGGTGGTTCTACAAACACCATATAAAACTCAGGAAGATAGTAAATACATGTTTTGTATCGAGTGAGATATGCTTACTGCATGCATCTGTTTTAGTCGCCCGGTCACCTACTTCTACATGTGGCCATGTCTCATGTAGAAGAAATTGTTTTCCAGAATCAAGAACAAAGGGAGTTGCAGATTAGATGCAAAATCTATGGCGCTGTTTGGTATAGGCAAACCTGTTAAATTCAGTAATGGACGCCAACAACCTTTGGTTATATCACATCATCTGGTGTAGTAGGCCTACAACCGGTTGCTACTGCAGGTGCAACTGAGTTTCATTTAAAACTATGCCACAGCTGTGAGTGACAGAGCAGAGGCGGGCGGAAATGGCGTGAATCAAGCGCAAGGAAGCCTGGATGGCGCGCCAAATTTCAAAGGACTTCCTGGGGGAAAAGAACGCGAAAATCTCCGTTCAGCAAACAACGACGTTTAAATTGGACATAAATTATCAAAAGACTAAAGTATATAGACAGTTTGAAACAATCGGCGGCGTTAGCATCATATTTAGACAGTGGATAAGAGTTCAAGTGCGCCAGATTCGAGACACTTTTGTGGAGGTATGACTTTCAATGTGGATTACAGGAACTATCCGGCTGTCTACGCCTTGATTGTGAAATGCTTTTTCCCAAGTAGTGTATTTTGACATCTTAATATGATGCGCTTAATATGATGCGGTGTAACGATGGTTTAGTTTGTTGACATTTGCAAAGTAATCTTGGCAAAACCATTCGTTGTAATTTAGCTAGTTACCTAACAAAAGTGATTCACTAGTTGTCCACTACTTTGTCCCTGTGCCATTTCACCACACGAGCCTTGTGCTACACTAGCAAATCAGCAGCACTGTCAGGCATACAGTAACGTTAGCTATTAGCTACATGCAGTTTGTTCGTTTTTCGTAGAACAATGTGCATCATATTGGTGAACGCTCATAACGGCAAGGTCGTACCTACAATTCAACTACATGTAAACGTATATTTTGATGCATTTTTAAAATGTATCCAACTTTTCTGAGGTGCAGCTATGGGCAACTTTGATGGGGGCCACAACCTGAATTCATCATGAGAGGCCACAGTGATCAGGGCCTGGCCGTAGCCTTTCTGCAATTCTGACTGACATCATAAGAGAAACTGCTGATGCACAACCACATTTCGAATTGCATCGGTGTCTTCTAACTCTCAACGGTAAGCTGAGATCCCGATTTGAGTTCCTAAAATATATTTTTGGAAGTGTGTGTGTGTGTGTGTGTGTATTCGTTTTTGGAAATTGATCTGTGGGCCAACAAAAGGGGGGCCCAGGGCTGCCAGATAGGGCAATAGAGCTGGGAATTGCCATGGACCTCACAACACAATAGTTAGGTGCCAATATCATATGTATTGTGATTCAATGTTCCAAACATATTGCTCACTATATGTCTTCTGCAGAGTGCATGAGAAAATTGGCTTTGATCAGTCGGGGAAATAAGTTCTGAAAATAGGTTCACGTTTAAAAAGATGGAGAACAAGCTATAGGATAAAAAAAAAATATTGTACCAGAGTTTTGGCACAGGTACAGCCGACTAACGCTAGCTAACACTACCTAGCAAAAGGTAGATGTACAAATCGATACTTGTAGTCAAAGTATCGATATAATATCGTCCAAAGTAGTAACTATCTACTTTTTTTGCTCCCCATCACTAGGCAATAGGATGCTGAATTGCCATCAATCCATAGATTATCACTTGTTAAATATGAAATGCTCATAATTGATTATATTAGCAATATAAACAAGTTAACTATCTATGGTGTAGACAGATTGAGTGAGTCATGGGCATGCTGTCTTACAAACGTTCCCTCTTCTGTCTTTTCAGATTGAACCACCTCAAGCTTCTAGCGCCCAGCCCTTTTACGTGTCAATTTATGAATTAGTGAGCTTAGTCAAATGTACACGGCCTTACAACTGATATTTCGCTGACATTACTCAGCAAATAACCGTGCAGGTTATAGATTGTATACGATATGTTTGACTGTTAAAACGAGAGTTTTAATGTTTAATCTGTTCAAATTCATTCAACATCACATACTAAGAACCAAGCTTTTATACCAGCATTACAGACAGCTTTTTTTGTCATCACATTCACTGACTTAAGTGCTATTTAAGCAATGGAAAGCTCTATGTAAGAAAGTAGCTGTTACTGACTGGGGTGGGGATCGGTTAGTCGTGGCCATGCTGTCCGGCGTCCAGCCGTGTTTCCAGCTGCTGAGAATCGGCTCCTCCTCTACGGATTCAGCCCGGGACCTGTACACGTTCCGGCCTGCGCTGACCCACTCCGTGTTCCGGCTGGGCCGTGAGGCAGAGCTGTGTGACGTCACACTGGACTCCACGTCTGTGTCTCGGATCCACGCCGAGCTGCATGCTGAGAGGGAGGCGGAGGGAGCAGCCGAGGGGGGCTGGAAGGTGCAGATAAAGGATCGGAGCAGCCATAGTGAGTTCCACACCATCCCACATGATTACAGTACACGGTTCTTCGAAGAATCACCACCAGAGACATTAAACTGTGATGTAGTCTGATATGATGTCTGTCATTCTTTCTTTGGGAGGGATTTAATATTTATTTTGTTTATTTTCTTGTAACATATTCTAGAACTACACACACTTGTGTTTAGTTTCCTTAGGTCTCATTCAACTCTTCTACTAGCCTTTCATCTGAGCTTTCTTCTCCACCTTCCCATTCCAGGTACCTGGGTGAATGAGGTCCGGCTGCAGCCAGGTGTCCAATGGGAGCTCTCAGATGGTGACACGCTCACCTTCGGTGGCCAATCAGAGAGAGGGAGCCCAGAGTTCTACTTCCTCTTCCAGAAGGTTAGCGTGCGGCCGTTGGACTTCGACGCCATCACCATCCCAAAGGCCGGCACCTTCTCCTCCGACCTGAAGAACCGAATCAGAACGAGCCTGGGTCGCAAGGCGGTGGCCAACTTGGATCTCAACAGGGCGACCGTCATTCTGAATTCCATCGGAAGCCTGAGCAAGATGACTGGGACTCCTTGGACGTTTAAGAGGACGTGTGACGGCAATATCACAGACGCAAGCTCCACCTTCTTTCCTTTTACATCCATGGTCCCGCCCTCCACCCCTCCTCCCTTTCCACCCACAACCTCTGTGGTCTCATCCAAGTCACTCCCGCCCTCATCCAAGAGCAGGCGCAAGTCAGCCCACACTGTCCTTCTGGAGGATGACAGCTCGGATGAGCCCGGGAACCACCGACGAGTGAAAGACGGACCGAGTGGGACGAAGAGAAGGCGCCTCTACAAGTCCGAATCTGAGGGTTTCCACGCTCATTTACCCAAAACGGACCAGGATGTACGACGCCAGTTTGAACTGAAACGTGTGCCTGTGCCCAAACCGGTCGCAAACTGCCACACCATCGTCGCTAACGGCAAACTCAACCATGTTTCCTTCAACATCAGTCAGAGGCGGGAGATTGACCCAAACAATCAAAGAACTGTCCCAAATGTCTCTGTGTTTCGCCAGCAGAATATTTTTTCGCCGCCATCCTCTGGGCGGGGAAGGCAACGGGCTCACAGCTCCCCTGTGGTGGTGGGAGGAAAGACTTACACCCTGGGGTCTCCATCCTTGAGGATCTGCAAAGAGGATGGAGGACGGGCAGGGCAGTTTGCCAGATTTCACATTACCTCTGGGTAAGAATGCCGTCGTGTGAAGGCATCCAAACTACAGTGACTTTGCTCTATCATATATGACTATTTCTCATTGTACATTTTCCTTCTCTGGAAACGAATACGCTCCGTTCTCACTTCACATTCTCAAATATGTATTTTTTTGTGATGTATAGTGAATACGTTGAAAGTCGAATGTGACACTCACACCTCGCTCTTCTCCCTCCCTCCCAGCAAGCGGCGGGGCAGACCAAGGAAGCACCCTCCTCCGCGGCCCTCCCTTCCCCCTCCTTCCTCTTCGTCTTCCTCCTCGTCGTCGTCCTCCTCTTCAAGCTCATCCTCGTCGTCCTCAGAAGACGAGGTGGAGGGAGTGTCCCAGGGGGTGGAGCCGTGTGCCGCACCACGCTGCCGCCTGCCCCAGCAGGACACGGTGCAGTGGGTCCAGTGTGACGATTGCGACGCCTGGTACCACCTGGACTGCCTGCACCGCGACCGCAAGAACCTCCTGCTGGACCCCAACGCAGACTTCCACTGTGGCTGCCGCTGATACAGCAGGAGTGGGTCACAGACCCCTACACCAGAGTACACTTAATGCCTTAATCATACCACAATGAATTATGGGGGGGATACATTTTATTCTTGTATAACGGGGATTGTATGATCAAAATAGATGTTGTACAGTGTTCGTGGAGGTAAAAAAGAAAAAGTTGCGACTGAGGCTCTTATGAACAGTAGGATGGGTCTCGTACCTAATGGTTAGAGGCTGCCCTTAACTGACATTTGTCAACGTGCTCATCTAAGCTCGCTCTGATGCTGAGCAACGGTTTGAGGAATTACAATGAAAGCTTGTACTTGGGTTAGCTGGTGGTAACCCCGGGGACTGATATGAACTGAACTATTTTAGCTGCACACAGGCTACTCTGGTGAACAGTACAAGTCTCGAAACCAGTTGGCTGACAGTGACGGGCTGCAGGTTTTCTAACTTCCTGTACGAAGCACTTTCATATTGGGTTGTGAATAAACTCTGCTGTTGAGGCTAAATGAAGGTGGTATTGGGAGAATTTGCCAAATTCTTATCTGCCGTAACACAATGTGGATCGCAAGGCTCTCATCACACAATAGGATCTTGAGCTTGATTCTATCCCGTGCGGTAAAGATGAGCGTGGGTTTTCTGCACTCACTCTCTGTTGTGTTGACGCCGACTTTATTTTGTTCTTCTGTCTGATGACTTCGATTCATATATCTAACAATGTATCCGTATCGGTCCAAAACACGAGATTTCAGCTGTGGAGCAGGGATTGCCAAAACCTGCAGGGTTTTGTTCCCGCCCTACTATAGCTCACCAGTTGCTCCTTCAGGATCTTGATTGGCTGAACCAGGTGTGGCGTGGGACGGCTGGAGTAAAAGCCGGCTCTCCGGGAAGGAGGGTTTGCGACACCTGATATATGGTCACAAAATACTTCACGCCTTCTTCACTTTGATTATAAGATCAGCTCGCGGGAGAGCGTTACAGTTTGGATGTTTTCTCTTCAAAGTTATTAGGGAAGAAATAAAATATATTTAAAAATGTGTTGGAGTATATTTTCCAACCTGTAGTTCACAAGTCCGTCTGTTCGCCGTGAGTCGCATTGAGAAAGTATAACGCACACCTGTTGTGGCTATTGAATTACCAGGTGCGCGGGGGGGGAAACGGTGGTAAATTGAAAAGGAACTTCAGCACACTGGTGATCTTGACGCAGCAGCTTCACAGATTTAATTGATCTTCTGCGGAGCATCAAGATCACCGGTGTGAGCTTCTTTTCAATTCACCATGATATTACCAATGACTCGTACTTCGGCCCTCTGGGGGTACATATCCATCTGGTTATGGCTCTGGGTTGTGAGTCGTGGTAACATTCTCTGTCCTGTAATAGCTTTTCATCTAGATTTTCTTTCACCAATTGGAGTACGTCTCCTCTCGGGTTAGTGAGGTGTGCCCTGAAGCCCTGGTTAACGTGATACCAAGTCAGATTTCTGCAGACTGCCTCAGACGGCCAGGGGAATAGATTATAGAGCTGCCCGACTCTCAAGGGAGAGTATAACATTGTCTGTTTCCATGGCAACACTTTTTCGGCCAGCCACAGCAACAGGCAATGTTAATTCTGGGAACCTTGGAGGCGATTGGAAATGAGATGGTAGGGAGGGGGGAAATCTATTTGACTCGGATAATTGTAGTCTGAGGGAAAATGCAGTACTGTTATCGGGAGGGTGGTAACGAGAACATGGAGCTGAAAAGCTATTTCACATTGTTATTGTTCATTACCAGCAGAGGGCTGTCTTGTTCTTTTAAGTGAACTCTATGGCTTTTTGACATGGCTTAGACGTGTCTGGTGTAAAACTACCTGTCTGGATATATTTATGCAGCCTTTCCCAATTATTTTCAATGAAAATCATGTTTTCATTACCCAATTCAACGAGAGTTCAATATCTTTTGAATGCATGCGGGTGAGAGAAGTTACTGTGTGGGCCAAAATAGGCTTGGAATGGATGGTGTACAGTGCATTATTTGCCATGGAATATTGTCAGACACCCCAGCCAAACTGAGTTTGGCCCGTATGTGCTCTGGTTCCTGAGAGGTGTGGTGTGACTGACACACAGGCTTAACCGAAGCCTAATGGGATCACTGGAGCAGCCGCCACTTCCCCCAAGAACCTGTTTCTGCCCTCAGCGCAGGATATGAGACGCTTGCTATTTCCTCCCGACCCCTATCCTGACCCTGGTTTGGTGGGCTTCCAGCACTAGTCAGGAGAGGAGGGGAAAACCTTTCTACTCACTAGTACAGCCTGAGAGGTAAGTGCCTGGAACACAATGAGCGCACTGTTCATAAGCCCTGTGTTTCAATTTAATGAGTGTATCAATTACACTCAGACAATATTAATGGGCCATGGAAATGAATGGCTGATAGGACTTGGGTTATAATGCTTGCGGTTCAAAGTTGCAACTCTCAATAATGAATAAAACACGGCCTGTAACAACAGGTTATAAAAGTATGATTCTAGAAAAGATTTATTTAAATCACTTTTAGTAGAACCGAGGGAAGAATGTATGCATTACTCATCGCCACAGGTGGGCAATGGGATAGAGTCCATTCATACATTCATGGCCCTGTTTCGAGCTGACCAAAATTGTAGTCAGATACTTAACTTGGGATCGAATAAGCCTGGTACACATATTAAACATTTTATAAATCTGAGGGGTTGGGTTAAATGCATTCAATTGTACAAAAAAAGGTTCCTTATCCTTAATATGCCAGTTGTAGGGGGATGGTCATCGCACATGACCAGGCTTTATGTCGCTGATAACTAACTTTGATGGATGGCCCTGGTGTCAGGGAGGGGAGAGTAAGTGTAGCGGTAATTAGGCTGCCATTAAAGTGGCATGTCCATCTGTCATTAGGCTCATCAGAGAGGGTTTAACACGCTGCCCAAGCATACAACACACCCTGGTATCACAGCATGTAATGAAATGACCAGTTATGCCACCCATAAGAACACATATGCTTAGGATCAAACACACACAAGTTTTGTCTCACAAACATGCGTGCGCCCACACACACACACACACACACACAGGCCATCACTCACACAGCAGCATCTCACAGTGGGTGGCATGCTTCATTCTCTGAACTCAGTCCACAGGTGGTAAACAGAACAGCCATCAGTTGCCAGTCTATCCTAATCTCTAAACAAATGGGACTACAATCTGCACGGTAATGTCTGCGTGTTTGAGTGATCTGGGGTGTTGAGGTTAACATCACAAGAGCAGTTTATTATTCTAATCAATTCGGCTATATCAACCCTCCAGCGTCTTGGTATTTGAGTGATCTGGGGTGGTGAGGTTAACATCGCAAGAGCAGTTCATTATTATTGTGAATCTCACAAACAAGATTGTATTTAACTTCACCTACGGGTGTCTGTGTTGGAGAATTCTGGAGTCATCAAAACAAGGTTGTACTTAACTGCACCTACGGGGTTCTGTGTTGGGGAATGCTAAAAACAATTTGTCTTTGTTATCATTCCACGGCTCCCACCTCACCTTCCCACAGGTCGCACGGCTATTTCTCAGTGGATGAAAGTAAATGGGAGCAATGGCAGGTGGCTTTATTGTGGGATGTGAAGCAGTGCCCACTTCGTCTTCCACAACGGCAAACTGCTGTTGAACTACCAATTACGTGGCACACTTTCTCTAAATCCGCTGCTTGTAATAAAGAAAGCGAAAGCATCCTCCCAGTAGGCTGTATAAGATCTCTCTCCGTAATTGATTTAAGTCTTTTACGTGATTGAGTGAAGTCTGTTGAACTGCCAATTATGTGATACACTTGCTCTGCATCTGCGCCACTGCTGACAGTAAATTAGCGTTCTTGTCTCAATCAAATCAAATAACATTTTATTGGCCACATACACCATGGTTAGCAGATGTTAATGCGAGGGTAGCGAAATGCTTGCGCTTCTAGTTCCGACAATGCAGTAATAACTCATGAGTAATCTAACCTAACAATTCCACAACTACTACCTTATACACACACAAGTGGAACGGGATAAAGAATATGTACATATAGATATATGAGTGAGTGATGGTACAGAACGGCATAGGCAAGATGCAGTAGATGGTATAGAGTACAGAATATACATATGATGAATGTAGGGTATATAAACATAAAGTGGCATAGTTTAAAGTGGCTAGTATTACATAAAGATGGCAAGATGCAGTAGATGATATAGAGAACAGTATATACATATGAGATGAGTAATGTAGGGTGTGTAAACATTATATTAAGTGGCATTGTTTAAAGTGGCTAATGATACATTTTTTTACATCAATTTCCATTATTAAAGTGGCTGGATTTGAGTCAGTATGTTGGCAGCAGCCACTCAATGTTAGTGGTGGCTATTTAACAGTCTGATGGCCTTGAGATAGAAGTTGTTTTTCAGTCTCTCTGTGCCTGCTTTGATGCACCTGTACTGACCTCGCCTTCTGGATGATAGCGGGGTGAACAGGCAGTGGCTCGGGTAGGTGTTGTCCTTGATGATCTTTTTGGCCTTCCTGTGACATCGTGTGGTGTAGGTGTCCTGGAGGGCAGGTAGTTTGCCCCCGGGGATGCGTTGTGCAGACCTCACTACCCTCTGGAGAGCCTTATGGTTGTGGGCGGAGCAGTTGCCGTACCAGGCAGTAATACAGCCCGACAGGATGCTCTCGATTGTGCATCTGTAAAAGTTTGTGAGTGCTTTTGGTGACAAGCCGAATTTCTTCAGCCTCCTGAGGTTGAAGAGGCGCTGCTGCGCCTTCTTCACGATGTTGTCTGTGTAGGTGGACCAATTCAGTTTGTCTGTGATGTGTACGCCGAGGAACTTGAAACTTACCCACCCTCTCCGCTACTGTCCCGTCGATGTGGATAGGGGGGTGCTCACTCTGCTGTTTCCTGAAGTCCACAATCCTCTCCTTTGTTTTGTTGACGTTGAGTGTGAGGTTATTTTCCTGACACCACACTCCGAGGGCCCTCACCTCCTCCCTGTAGGCCGTCTCGTCGTTGTTGGTAATCAAGCCTACCACTGTAGTGTCGTCCGCAAACTTGATGATTGAGTTGGAGGCGTGCATGGCCATGCAGTCGTGGGTGAACGGGGAGTACAGGAGAGGGCTCTGAACGCACCCTTATGGGGCCCCAGGGTTGAGGATCAGCGGGGTGGAGATGTTGTTACCTACCCTCACCACCTGGGGGCGGTGATGGTAGGTCCATTCCCAGTAATTGTTTTTGCTCAGTCTATATGAGATGGGAGTAAAAGGCCTACTATTTCACATGGCAGAGGGGCCAAGCAGCGAACATGAGTCAAGCACAATGGATGTAAAAACCCACAGGCCCTCTCACACTGGGAGAATGTGAGGAAAATTATCCTGTTTCTTCATCTCACCAGACTCACCCATCTAGCCAGTCTGCCCCTCACTCAATGAGCTCTCCACCCTTTAATCTGTCCACCAAACATTGTCTTCACCCCTGGGGAGCCGGTTTTCTATTTATGGAGCAGTGTTGAGCGGATGTGAGACAATCAGAAAGCACCTTCCTGGCGTTGCGTTTGTGTGTGAGCTGTGCATTGTAGATGAGGAGTGGATGAGCGAACACACAAACAGGAAGCGGGTGACGCCGTACGGGGAACAGAACAGATGCACAGTGATTATGGGTAAAATGGCAAAATATGGAGAAACAAGACGGACCAGATGCAACAACGCCTTCTAGGAGAGGCTCTCTCGGCATGAGGACAAAAGCCTACACTTTAGGTGAGACAAATGCCAACTCACAGAAGCTGTAAACACACACACACACACACCCACCCACCCACCCGTATGGGCTTCAGTATATATTCACAAACATACAGCTACCACCCTTGTGCCTGAAACTCAAACCCACACAGTTTCTTAAATCCAGCAACAAGCGTACTGGAAATAAATGAGCAGGGAAAACACTCATTAACTGTAAACAAAGTCCACGGTACTAAACTAATGAAGATATTCACGAGTCGGAGAACACCAAGGAGAAGGTGGCGGAGACACCGAGAGAGCGAAACAGATAGAGGAAGAGAAACGAGTGGGAGAGAGGATGAGAGCGGGAGGGGAAGAAATTAAGAATATTTCAGGAGGTGTGAGAACACTTCCTCCCTGGGGCTCCATGTCTCTCTAGCCCTTTAATGTCTTTAATTAAAGCGAACAGTATTATCTGCTGCTCCCTTGGAGTGAGTTTACCAAAGCGACACTTAGCTACAGCTCAGCTAATAAGGGAGGGGAAAGGGAAAGGGGTAAACTCTAATGACGGAAGGGAAAGAAAGGGGGAAGACGGAAGTCATATCGAGGGGGAGGGAAAAGATGGAGGGAGGAGGAGAGAGAAGGGAGATGGGAGATCAACGCTTCAGAAAATGAAGGAGGCTGCCACCGGCTAAGATGTACGGCGCTTAAATGTGTTGCTCTGGCTGATACACGATCACATTTAAGCGACAGCTTGTTAAATCGCTCTCATTCCTCTGAGCCGATCTCTGGCCACAGGGGCAATTTCTCAAATGGCACGGAAAGGGTCTGACAGAGAGGGGGAGATGGAAGAGGCCAGTAAACATGAGATGCATTTACTGTAGTCATCTTTTTTGATGACATGGTTTTACCAAATCAACTTTTTGGCGGGCAGTTAGTTTCTCCGGAGATACTGTAGACATGGTGTTTCTGTTGCTCTGCATGTCACAGTAGAAGGACTAGTCTTCCATTGAAGCCTCCTTGCAGAATGTTGGGTCGAGCCATCAGTGGTGCCAGTCAGACAATTGGCAGAGCTTTGGGACAGATAAACACATTATTTTATTAGTTGAAAAAGATTACCCATTGAACAGTGCAATATTTCAGTGTTTACAGTTCACAAGCAGAACTAATTTCCAGTGGTAGTTGGAGGTATTAACTTTGTTATTTATGGACCCCTTGGTCTCCATGGAGATAACATAAACCCCCAATAAACCCCAGGGCTGAAGTTAAGCATTAAGACCCTTTTGACCTACATCTGTACCGGCTAGATGTGGCAGATGATATGGCCAACCCAATCTACCCTTCGTTGAGTGATGGTGAACATTGCCTCCATTTTGCTCAGGCACAGCTCTGGCCCCCTGCCGTTTGCTGTTTGCGACCCCCAATCACAGCCATGTCAGCAGGCTCCTTATCATGATGGACAGCAGCCTCTTACCCACCGCTCCATGTGTTTGAAGATTGAAAGATTATCTGACGAGCTACAGGTCCCCTTCCCTCATAGAAAAACATACGAATCTATATCCACACAAATCACATGGAAACCATATGGGCCTTGTGGCTTCTTGGAATGGGAGTGAAAACAGAGGGCCACATATAAAATTCATGGGCTCCTGTATAAAGAAAACAATAAGGGAGAGAGCACTTTGTTAGCTTGCCTGGCTCCAGCGGTGGATCAAAGCATCTTGGGTAAGTAACACAATAGGGGTCCAAGCTGACAGCCAGTCAGGGGGTGGGAGTTGATTTATATTCCCTCCCGGAAGGAGATTGAGGAGCAAAGGCCAGGATGACCTGAACACGAGGTGGTATATGTGGCCGCAATTGCATCGAACTGACAACAGATGGCACACTGTAGTTGGTGATTTGTATGCTGTGTACACCCACACGGGGGGGGGGGGGGGTCACTAGTTTAGAGGACAGAAGGTTTTTGATGCTCTACCAGTTTTGAGTGTTTGATTGAGAGTATTGCCAAGACAGTCAGCTGGTGACCACGGTGATAATGAACTGCTGATAGAGAAGTATCTCATAGCTTATGGCCACACCACCAATCACAGGGCCATATTCTGAGGCAGCATTCTCCTCTGAGTGACATGTATACATAAGAAGGTTACTGAAGGTGTGTTTATGCCAAATATTTCAATAGGTGACATCTTGGAAATGAGGTAAGGACAAACAACGCCAACCTATAATCAATACCACATTTGATCAACAGAGGATTTAAATGAATGTACAGTGCATTTGGAAAGTATTCAGACCCCTTGACTATTTCCACATTTTGTTACATTACAGTCTTATCTAAAACGGATTAAATAAACAAAAATTCTCATCAATTTACAAAGAATACTCCATAATGACAAAGCGAAAACAGGTTTCATTTAAACAGAAATACCTTGTTTACATAACTATTCAGACCCTTTGCTATGAGACTCAAAATTGAGCTCAGGTGCATCCTGTTTCCATTGATCATCATTGAGATGTTTCCACAACTTGATTGGAGACCACCTGTGGTAAATTATATTGATTGGACATGATTTGGAAAGGCACACACCTGTCTATATAAGGTCCCACAATTGACAGTGCATGTCAGAGCAAAAACCAAGACATGAGATCGAAGGAATTGTCCGTGGAGTCCAGAGACATGATTGTGTCAAGGCACAGATCTGGGGAAGAGTACCTAAACATTTCTGCAGCATTGAAGGTCCTCAAGAACAGTGACCTCCATATCATTCTTAAATGGAAGAATTTTGGAACCATCAAGACTCTTCCTAGAGCTGGCAACCTGGCCAAACCGAACAATCTGGGGAGAAGGGCCTTGGTCAGGGAGGTGACCAATAACCCATTGGTCTCTCTGACAGAGCTCCATAGTTCCTCTGTGGAGATGGGAGAACCTTCCAGAAAGACAACCATCTCTGCAGCACTCCGCCAATCAGGCCTTTATGGTAGAGTGCCAAGCAACACGTCTGGAGGAAACCTGGCACCATCAATTCGGTGGGGCATGGTGGTGGCAGCATCATGTTGTGGCAATGTTTTTCAGCAGCAAGGACTGGGAGACTAGTAAGGATCAAGGGGAAAGATGAACAGAGCAAAGTACAGAGAGATCCTTGACGAAAACCTGCTCCAGAGTACTCAGGACCTCAGACTGGCGCAAAGGTTCACCTTCCAACAGGACAACGACCCTAAGCACACAGCAAAAACATTGCACGAGTGGCTTTGGGAGAAGTCTCTGAATGTCCTTGAGTTGCCCAGCCACTGCCCGGACTTAGAACCCGATCAAACATCTCCAGAGAAACCTGCAAATAGTTGTGCCGCGACACTTCCCATTCAACCTGACAGAGCTTGAGAGGATCTGCGGAGAAGAATGGGAGAAACTCCCCAAATACAGGTGTGCCAAGCTTGTAGCGTCATACCGAAGAAGACTCTAGGCTGTAATAGCTGCCAAAGGTGCTTAAAAAGTACTGAGTAAAGGGTCTGAATACTTGTGAAATAGCTGGTCAGCTATAAAATTTGCTCTGCAAATATTATTTTGGGGAAGTTCCTGAATGTCATGTTTCATAGGAATGAGTGGTTGTGGTTGGAAAATCCCTAAACTTCACTGCTTTTCACAACATGATCATTTCAACTGAAGCATTTTGATTTCTATGCTGCCTCTCAACCTGTGGTCTCAGCATAGATATATTCATCATGAGTCCCACTCACTCAAAATAGCCCAATTATCCTCTGTTTAGTCTACCACCTATGATAACATTCATGCCATATCCTACAGTGATAAATGTATAGACGAATAGACAGAAAATGGATCAACCATTCATATAAGTCAGCAGAATATGCAAGAATGTTCTCTTGTGATTTTTTTTAAAATTTTTGTAATGAGTGTCTTTGATATTTTAAGTAGAAATTTTAAAAGCCTGTTATATCATTTTTTTTGTATATAAATAAAGGCTTTTGACATGCCCCTCCATGCACCCTCGGTGACATACAGGAAGTATTTAATCCATTTAACCCCAACTTTTCTCCCAAATTTCCACCGGCATTGTAGATCCCTAGTTATTTTGTTGCTTTGACAGTAATTTCTGAAGATTACTATTTATTTCATGTGATTAGTGATTCATTTTAAGGTCAACCCTGTTATATTAACTGAACTCTCTTTTAATATGGTGAAACTATTTGTTTTTTTTGTTTTTTTTCAAAATAGACATTTAACATCTAATAGTCAAATCATAGTGTAAAAGAAGGTGAGCTGGTTCTACTCTTTTTTTTATTTTTTTATTGCCATTTTATGGTGTTTTGTTTGGAAAATTCGGTGAGTCCAGCATAACAACTGTTATCCATCAACTATGTTAGTCTTAGACATGCTCAACATTTTTATAATTTTTACAATTTATTTTTTAAAGCTTGCATTCATTTGCCCCTCCCTGTTGCACACAACAATCTTCCATTTGTTTCCCTTATCACAAGATTTAGGGGTGATTTAAGATGAAATCGTCAACCCTGTTCCTTTATTTGGCACATAAATATGCACTTTCTACAGCCATCTTAAAAATGTAACCTCATGAGATGGGAAAACCTGTTATTTAAATGAAGTTGAACATGTGCTCTTTATGACAGAATGTTGAAATAAATTGAATAACAAGTTAGGCCTACATGATTTGACCTCGTTCTTTTCTGACTTCCCAGTTGGTCATTAAAGCACCATTAGAGACGCGTTCATCGTGCTTTCAAGACAACTTGGAACTCGGGAAAAAACGAGGTCAAATGATGACGTCAGTGATCTTGAGGTCTGAGTGCTCTAAAAAATCCTCAATTACCGACTTGGTATTCCGAGTCGGAGCTTGTTTTTTTCAGAGTTCCCAGTTGTCTTGAACGCTTTGGATTCGAAAGTCTGAGATTTCCGAGATTCCAGTTATTTTGAACGCGGCTTCAGGCCAATGCGGTTTCTGCATTATGTGCATTTTACATGACACTTCAACATTCGATGACAGCCGTTTTAGCTCCCCATTAATATTACATGGGAATATACAAAAAAATACTATGAAACGAAATGTATAGAATGAGCATTACGATGCCATGTTAGTTTACCATTAACATTACATGGGGAACATTTAAACCATGCTATGCAATTTAATGTCTAAAATTAGAACAATATTCACAATTCTAAAAGTTTACCTAACTATTTTAGGGTGCGTTCGTAAATTCACTCTGGCTCTCTACTCCGATTTCAGAGTAATCTCGTCTGAGTGTGTCAGAGCGCAGAATAACTGACGAATTTACAAACGGACCATCTGACAACGCTCTGAATTTACGAACGACCAGAGGGCACTCTGAGTGTACTCTGGCACTCCAGATTGAATTTACGAACGCACCCTTAATATATGGCTCTGGTTTTAGGCGGCATATTGTGACATCACAACCACTCCCCCACTCAGAATGCGTGCGAATGCTTAGTGGAGATAACCGACACACGGAACATGAGTGTTACTTTTTTCTGGTGCCATTTAGCGAACACCAGAGACATACCTGTACGCACTACGTCCGCCCCAGACGGGGAGGGGTTTTGAATGTTTTTGTGTGACTGTCAAGTCGACTCTAATTTGAAATCGAGAAAATAAGACGTCGGACTGAAGATCAAACCTATAGTTTACGGACTCCGGTCTGTTTTGCGGTCTAGTTCCTATTATATATTTTTTTATTGAGAAGCAATCAGTCAAGGAGTATTAATTCTGTTCTGGTGGGGTGCTGGGGATTTTATATCCACCTCGTCTTTTTAGAAGAATGGCGAGAGACGCTAAACGTTTCCCCCTATCACCAATGAAAAACAGTTTGTTGGTGACAGCAGGGATACTTCTGATTATTCAAGGTAAGAACCATGGACATTGACCCTGTTTTCTGTAATCTCCAGTCCTTTTATTACGTTTACGTTTTCTTTATGTGTTTCAATGGGTCACGTTCATTCAAGTGTTCGGTATCGGCAACCGAACTGTGCCATAGATCCACCCACAGTCCCATATGAAACGCATGCACATTGTGTGGCTCATCAACACGGTCATACATGATTTCAGAGGTGGCGATATTGGATTTCTCAAGACTTGTTATGGAAGTTTATTTCTACACAATACCGTCTGGTTACTCCCGAGTTTCGGTTCGCCATGTTATGCATGCAAGGTGTGGCCTCCCGGGGTATTTATTTCTCAGAGCGCGCAGACTGCAGCGCAGGTGTGATTGTTCCGAATCACCTTAATCCAGTCGTGGTCTGTTTCGACACCGTCTAGGTTGATTTTGTTTTGTTTTGTTTGTTGGTATCCGCAGATCAAGTTTCATTCAGCCAATGGTGATCCATCCAGCTGATATTTTACAAGAACTGAAATGAAGTCAGAAAAAGCAACAGGGTGTTCCTGTAGGCTACAAGACATTGTCAGCAAAGACACTTGGTTATGGGCGTTTTGTGTGGTTTGACTGACTGGTCCGTTGTGACAAGAGGGGGAAAAAAACGAGAATGGACTCTACCTACATGTGTATTTATCCTACTGTTTTTTTGTTGTTTTTTTACCAACCAAATATCAATCTATTGTAGCCTCAAAACTGTCAAATGAAGATGGCTAATGTAGCCTACATAGCCTATGAACTAGTTATGTTAACCTTCTAAACAATTCAGTTGTCATGTCTCCTGCATTCAGCACAATTGAAGAGTGCATTGACTGCAAGCCTCATCACTGCCAAAACCTGAGCATGGATATTAAAAATAAGGTTTCTCCTAAGGTTGGACTGGTGTTTGACCAGAGAGAGTATAGATGCCTTGAGCCTTTCAGAGTTTAGGGCTACTAGATTTGAGGAATGTATTGATTTTGATGGTTGATCGCACAGTGTTGCACAGTGTTGCATAGGCCTACGTAATTAGTGTTTACTCTACATTTACTGTAGCCTGATGCTTTTAATTCTATTAAGAGTTTCTGGGTAGAGGTTTGCCTGGGTTTATAGTTCAGATTTTGAGCTGGTTGTCATGGATACTCCTGAGTGGCAGCATGAATTTGGGACATTGAGATGTCCATCTTGTCTGGTGGCTTTGCTTGTATACCGTTTGATACATCTTGAATTCAGGCTTGGGATGTGTGGAAAAAAATACATCCGTTTTGTGTACTGTAATGTTTTAGGAAGTGTAAAGAAAATTCCATTTTCTTTTTAGGAATCCATTTTGCAAAATTTTATGTCCATACAAATCCTCATTGCAAACAGGTGTCAGTATTGTAAAGCCTGCAGTAGAATTTAAGCAAAAAAAAAAAAAAAGGGGCTCCTTGCTTGTGCATACATTTCTGATTGTTTACGATTTCAGAGCTCAATCAACATTCGAAGCACCCTGAATAAACTGAACATAACAAACTTCTACCCCCCCCCACTCCCCCATCCAATACCCCCACCCAGAGTTAAAAAAAATCCCAGCCCTTTCACAGTATGCCCATTCTCTCTTTCTAGCCTATTTTCAGACTTTGCTCCAGCTCCTGTCCGGGCCCTTTGTTGGAGCAGCTTTAGTCATTGGTCCGATATCCCCCCCTTCCCCTCCCTCTCCAACCGGAGTTCTGGGCCCCATTGTTTATAGATGTCGGGGGGGGGGGGGAGGCAGCCAAAAGTTCCTGCATGTCCTCAACTCACCCAAACCATGCCTCTCGCTGAAGGGGAAGGTATCAACTATGATTTCCTAATTTACTCAGTCTTATATGTAGAGGTTTTCAGGCCTGGTCAAATTAAATGACCTACTCTCTATAATGACAACAATTTCAAAAGATAAATGATACATTTAGAATTTTTCTGACCGGTCAAGCCGTCTCAAGGATTTACTGTGGAATAACCCAGATAATCTTGCAGGCAAACGGAACAGAACGGCACCTTCACAAATGCATAAAGACATGCAGAGGAGTAATCCATGCAACTAGAAACATAAACGAGTAGCACTATGGTGGAGTAATGAGATGGGTTCACCGGAAATAAACACCCTCTCCACCACCAAGTAACTTCAACAAGTTGTTGAGGTCAACCCCTCCTGCTGATGCAAGCGAGATGGTGTCAGATAACCTAACCCCCCCCCTCCTATTCTTCAAAACTCCTCCACCCACCTGCAGTTTGAGATGAAACGGAGGCTAAAGAGATGGATTTCTGAGTGGGCTAGGAGAACTCTCGCCCTTCCATGTGCCCTCTGTCTAAATCAGAATGTCTGACTTGGCTCCCTGCGACTCCCCTGCGTTTAGCATGTCATTCCCATTTGCATACTGCACACCGACATCTCTCTCCACCAGTGTCGGGCTGAAAATGTATTCACAGCACCTCTCTATGTAAAACAGACACAGAATATAATAAATAAATAAAAAAATCCCGCCGGTCCAGTGCAATCTTTATTAATTACTTTTATATCCCTCAGTAATTCTAGGGTTGATTGAAAATTGTGCCTGGCAGCTGCAGCACAACAAGTCCTCGCCACTTCGGTGTACTCTCCTTCGAGCACTTCACCACGACGTGGCGTGTCTGCAGGCCTGGTCGACCATTCTGTCTGGCTGTTAAAAGGCACGACAAATGCTTGGTGTCTTTATGGTCGACGGCATAACCCGTCTCTGGTCTGGCTCAAAGAGGAGCTGAGCACTGTCCCTTTTTCCATCACTTTTGGATCAGTTCACTTTTGTGGAGTCGAGGCGAAATTTAAACCGGGAGACGAAATGAAAATGGATCTAGTTGCTTCCTGTAAATAGATCTGGTTACCACTTCCTCCTCCTTCTGATTTTAATTTGGGCAGCTCCCTTAACTCCCTAGGCATCAAAGCAAAAATGGAATGAAATGATATGCATGGAAAAACAGAAAACATTGAGGCATTTTCATGACTGTTTTGGGTAGCAAACAAAAATCTAAACATTTTGCTTCCATTTTCCAGTGGTTTTGGCAAATGAAACTGACAGGCATGTCTAGGCCTGACAGTCTTAACCCCAGAGTCTATTTTCAATGCAGAGGCTTTTACGAATGTGACGATGAGACCCTAATACCTTGATGTTTCTATTGGTCTTTTACTTTCAGGGGGAGTGACTTATAGGCACCCAATTGTCACACTGGGTGAGGGATTGCTGCAGAGGTTGCCAATAAGATGCATTATCTTTCAAGTATGCTCGGTTACATTTTTTGCATGCCATTTCCAGCAGGCCCAATCCGATGTTCCAGGCGTATAAAATCCAGGCCTACACAAATGTTTAAACAGTTAAGAATGTTTAACTGGTGAGGAGCGCGAGTACAGAAGGGATGTGGGCACATGCTAAGGAGACTTGCTGTTCGCAGCATCACACGTTCATGCACATTGACAGGAGGTTGTCGGAATCCTCTGGCACACGGCACTGAACACCGTTGATGAGATATAGGGGCATGATCTGATCCAACTAGAATACAGAACAACTGGAATAACTCAAAACAACCTCCCTGTAAGCGTGACCACATGTTCCGGATTGTGTGGGACAGTCCCGCATTTCAGCCCATTGTTCCGTGTCCCGCGACCAAACAATCATCTCCCGCATTTTTATCAACAAATTCAAACACTGTAAAAAAGAAAAGAAAAAAAGGTAGAGTTGTCCAATATTTCAGTCAGACATTCCAACATTTCTCTTGCAGTCACGTTGCACTTATGGGAAAGTGATGCTCCTCATCCAACCTGACAGAGCTTGAGAGGATCTGCAGAGAAGAATGGGAGAAACTCCCCAAATGTGTGCCGAGCGTGTACAGGTGTGCCGAGCGTGTAGCGTCATACCCAAGAACACTCGAGGCTGGAATCGCTGCCAAAGGTGCTTCAACAAAGTATTGAGTAAAGGGTCTGAATACATGTAAATGTGATTTTTCAGTTCTTTGTTTTTAATACATTTGCAAAAATGTCTAAAAAGCTGTTTTTGCTTTTGTTATGATGGGGTGTTCTGTGTAGATTGATGAGGGGGCGAAAAACTATTCAATCCATTTTAGAACAAGGCTGTAACGTAACAAAATGTGGAAAAAGTCATGGGGTCGGAATACTTTCTGAACGCACTCTATATATTGTATCATAAGGATGTTGTACTGGTGATTAACATTTCTCCAATCGTTGTTGAGCTCTGATGTTCTGCGCAGCGCAAGAGGAGACGTAGGCCAATGTCATTGGTTGACGATATACAGATCACATTTCTCAAATCTTTTCAGGCTAAACTTTGAGAGTACAGTTAGGTCTCACTACTTACAAAAAGCGTGCTTCTGACAAAGAGCTACAAAAGTAAGTAAATAGCCGTATTCAGGGGAGGCCCATCCTCAGTGAACTTCATAAAAATGTTAAAACATTTTCAGAAGTTATCCTTCTTAGATATAACTATACTAAATATATTCACATCACCAAATAATTGATTAAAACATACTTTTTTGCAATGAATGTCGTCTGTAGCCTCGACAGTACTCCCTGGGGTAGCACATGGTGTCCCTGGGTACATTGACTTCTAGGTTTTGTATTGGAGACTCATGGTTCTCACCCCCTTCCATACACTTACACAGTAATTAAGATGACTTCCAGAGGATGTCCTCCAACGTATCAGAGCTAGCTATATTTTGTGGTATTTGATTCACTTATTTAGCTAGTGAATGCAGCTCGCTAGTTTAAAATGCTTGGCTCTAACAGAGAGGGGTGCTATGTTAGCTAGCTGGCTAAGGCTATCCAACACTGGAACTCTTCCATGTTTATGTAAGCTTTTGGTTTTATAAATGTTTTGCTACCGGGGCCTGCCGGTGTAACTACTTGCTGTACACTGTACTGCATGTTTGTAGCAGGTTTACTGACATTAGTTCCAGTAGCTATGCTGACTTTGAAGTTAGCTAATGGTGAAAACGATGTAGACTGTGCGTAGTGGTTATGGTATGAAGGTTTGGCTTGGAAAGTAGTTTTTTTTCGCCTGGTCACAGACATCTGTTGTGTTGTGCACTGAAGTCCACAATCAAAGGAAAAAGGTGAGAGGACAGATGCGAGAAGGAATTATACAACGAGCAAAGTGATCAAGCTGTTTGTATGTGGCTGCTATGAACGCGAACTGCGTGTGCAGGTGATAGGGGTGTATTCATTCCGCTAATCCTGTTGAAAAGGTTTCTTAAACGGAAACAAAACTGGGATAAAAATACCAGAATTTGTCTCATAGAAACTCATTTGCACTAATGATTACACTTTAGATCGGCTAGATGCAGGCAAGAGAGTGCAAGGTGGTATTGAATGTGTCCCTGACTGTCAAATTGATTACTCAAAAATTTCTCTCAATCTCTGCACCGACATTGTACACTTTCATTCGTAGGCTAGGT
The DNA here is from genome assembly GCF_036934945.1 of Oncorhynchus masou masou. Taxonomy (NCBI): domain Eukaryota; kingdom Metazoa; phylum Chordata; class Actinopteri; order Salmoniformes; family Salmonidae; genus Oncorhynchus; species Oncorhynchus masou. The sequence goes on from NC_088224.1 coordinate 37,270,753, forward strand.
TGTAGCAACCTGATGGGTTGGGGAACATTTTTGTATCATGTAGTAGCCTAAACCTACCGTTGTTACACTGAACCGGGTGAATGGAATATGAATGACAGTCATCCAACATGCTGTGATAGAAATAAGGACATACTCATTACAAAAAATCATCCTCCCTAATCTTAAACGGCACCAACCCCCACTGGCCATATTAGACTGAAAGCTATAAGGTACTTTTTTTTTGTCAAACTTGTGAGGCTCTCCAGTCTCCATGAGGCTCTCCAGTCTCCATGCTCATTAGTTGTTCATTCAACATATATGCTGCTACGTCACTCGATCCCGTTTTTAGAAGTCTCCCTTGCTAACCGTTTTACATTCACTGAGACCAACCAACGTTTCCTTGTCCACATATTCCTGGGTGTTCATAAAAGGGCCACGCGTGGTCTCTCGTTTCTGCATCACCAAATTTTGGATGAGGAAAAAGGATAGACTAGGTGCGGATGTTGCGCTATTAGCTAGTTCAGTGCAGCGCACTGTTGAGGTGTAGTAGTACTGCTAGAGCCCACTGAAGTGTCTAAGAGCAAAGATGAATTCATGTCTTGGAAGATCACATAAGGATTCATTAGTATTCTACAGAGACACATATAATAGCAGAGTATAATGTCACTGGTACACCAAAAATAACCTAAAATCTCAGAAGAAATTAGGTGATTGTGAGGTGATTGTAAGCAGAATAGTCCAACAACAAAAATCGAACGAGGTCAAACTCAACAGCATGCGACTGTAGGCTACTAGGCAGAATGTGCTTTGATTTTAAATAAAATGCAGGAAGGCTATATAGTTTAACACCATCTGCTCTAATTTACTCATGAAACAGTAAATCAATTGCAAGAAAATCTAAATATATTGAAACAAAATATGGGTGGGCTTTGGAGGGCATAGGCCCACCCACTTGGGAGTTAGGCTCAGCCAATCACAATTTTCCTCACAAAAGGGCATTATTACAGACAGAAGTACTCTTCAGTTTCATCAGCTGTCCTGATGTGGAAGTCCTGAGCTGACGTGGTCTGTGATTTGTTAGGCCAGTTGAACGTACTGCCAAATTCTCTAAAACAACGTTATGGTAGAGAATTGAACATTACATTCTCTGGCAGCAGCTCTGGTGGACTTTCCTGCAGTCAACTTGCCAATTGCACGCTCGACTTCAGACATCTGTGGCATTGTGTTGTGTGACCAAAACTGCACATTTTAGTGTCCCTTTATTGTCCCCAGCACAAAGTGCACCTGTGTAATGATCATCTTGTTTCATCAGCTCCTTGATGTGACACCTGTCAGGTGAATGACTTACCTTGGCAAAGGAGAAATGCTCACTAACAGGAATGTAAACAAATGTGTGAACATTTTTGAGAAATAAGCTTTTTGTGCATATGGAACATTTCTGGGATCTTTGTAGATCAGCTCATGAAACATTGGACCAACACTTTACATGTTGCTTTTTTAACATTTTTGTTCAGTGTACATATGGCAACGAAAAAAATTAAGAATGTAGGCTACACTGTCCTGAAAAAAACATCCTCCTCTTGTCAACGCATTAGTTTTTTTATTTTTCACCTTACATGGATTTGGAATCGAGTCTCCGTCTGTAACACACCGCATTGAACTTGACAGGTTTGTGGGGATTGTCAGGCTCTCGCTATTCCTGGAACTCTTTTTTTTCTAGTATCTGGGTTTATTGCACTGTGACACTGCTGCAACCCTGTTGAGTGTCAAAATGTTTCTGGTTTTCCTGGAATGAGCCATCCGGAGAGTGTCAGAGGGAGCTGGACGCCTCCGCCTCGGGAAGGTATCCACTGGCACGTCTGGAGGTAGACACTGCTCTGAGGCTCATGACAGCACACAGCACTGTAGGGGGAAAACGGTTAAGGCGTTTAGTGTGTACCGTTTCTCTGACAGAGAGTCAGTCGATGGCAGCGACCCTCAACAGGCTTGGTTGTTTTCACCCTCTGATATGCAACACATACCCAGAATTCTGCACTGGCGGTGGGTTAACACCGACCACAACAAGCCAAGGTGACTGCATGCTATGTAAGGCATGGCAGTGACGGCGTCTTTGGCACGCCTGCTTCCAGACAGCGCATTATGCCTCCATATCCGTGCACCCCCCCCCCTCTCTCTCCTCCCTGCCAGCTTGTTTGTTGGTTGAATTCCTCTGTTCAGGTTTATGTCTGTCTGTGACTCACGGATGATGCAGGCTGGACACTGCCTAAGGGAAGACATGGCAGGCGTCCCACCTCCATCAGTTGCTATCGCTCAGTCGGTGTGTGTCACATGGGGTGATTCTCATTGTACCCCCTCTGGTGAGGTCACCGCTGGAGGTCATCTGCCTTTCTGGCAGAATTTGAAGAATTTCCAGATAAGCTTCGCAGCGAGGTTCACAAGTTCATTGGAAATGCCATTTTCTGTTTGTTAGTCTTTTGGGTGTGTGTGGGTGCACTAGTTTCTGTACACAGTCAATATATTGTTTGTCTGGAAAGCACCGTAGCAAGGGTTTTGAATCCAATACAGGTTATCCTTACCCCTTTGCTCACGCATTCCATTGCCTTATTTGGGCAGTGGAGCGAGACAGCACAATTACCGTGGGCCGCGGGGTTGTTTTAACATAATCGCTCTCTCAGCCTCTCTCTCCTCGCTGCTGTCTTTCTCTACTCTCGTGTTTATGCTCGTCATCCCTCCCTTCCACTTTTGTCTCCCCTATCTCAAGATCTCTCTTGTGCTCAATCTTTTCTCGTTCACGTCTCCCACTCCTCTGTTCAAAGTGCGATCAGATAAGCAGTGCCAAGCGAAAAGTAATGGGGGACGGCGTTAACTTGTGTCTCTTCAGGCACGCACAACAGATTCCTTGGCCCTGCACAAAGGTGATGAATAAATGTTTCATTGAATATTTTCCCAGGAATTTATCCTTCCGGCAGGCTTAATGTGCCTCTATAGCAGGACTAGGTATATATTGATTGGTTTGTTGTTGATATTCAGCCAGCGCCACACAGAGCTCCAAACTGAGTGTTGTCTGAGGGCTGAGAAATACTGTCTGAAATGACCATGTCATAGAACATAATTTTGTCCTCTCTTCCTGTAAAAGGCTTACCAGTGTGATTACTTGTGAAAGCTAAATTGGCTTTCTGCCCTCGGTCTTTCTCCAACTCCCATTCTGTCTCTCTCTCCCTCGCACATTAAAGCCAGTCCTCTAAGATTAATCCCCGGTACCCTCACTAGCTCGCTCTCTCTTTATCTGTTCTCTCTTTCATATTCTCCCCCTGAAATCCCTCCATCTCTCGCTGACTCGGCGGCAGAGAGGGTCAGGCATGGTCATGTTTATTTTAGTGCTTATCTGAAACGGTGACCCTCAGACCGAGCAACCATATATTACGGTCTCTCGTCCCCCCCCCCCCCCCTTCTCTCCTCCTCTCACCACATCCAATATTTCTCCCTTTGTGCTGCTCTGCCTCTCCAGCCACCATTTCCTTATCCCGCCCTTCTCTCTCTCTCTCTCTCTCTCTCTCTCTCTCTCTCTCTCTCTCTCTCTCTCTCTCTCTCTCTCTCTCTCTCTCTCTCTCTCTCTCTCTCTCTCTCTCTCTCTCTCTCTCTCTCTCTCTCTCTCTCTCTCTCTCTCTCTCTCTCTCTCTCTCTCTCTCTCTCTTTTCAAGCCATTCCTCTGCACACCCTGCGTCTAGGCGACTACACACGGTAGAGCGGCTTAGTTTGACCGTCTCACTTTTCTTCCCTTTCCCCCACTATTCAATTGAGTGTACCGTCTTGTCATGATACATGTGCCCTCATTTTGCCAAACGATGTACATAATATTGTACTATCAAAGATAAGACGCCTCTTCCCCCCCCCCCTCTTATCTCGTTCTCCAATTTCCCAGTTCTCTGTTATGGGAGCAGACAAAAATAATCTATCATTCTGACACATGATTTTCAGCCTGAGTTGTTGAACCCAGATATTATAGCACAAAAAGGCTGGAAGAAGTGCTTATTTTAGCTCTCTTCCCCTGAGGACTTTCCTGACCCCCCCCCCACCCACCCCACCATCCCTGATTTTCCAGCTGTCTCTCTCCACACTGTCTACACTGTCGTCCCCCCCCCCCCCCAGAACGTCCAACAATGAGTACAGTTAATATTGTTTGTTCAATCGCTGTTCTTGCCCGTCTGTGTTTGCTAGACTAATGTTGGTTTCCTCTCACAATTTAGCATTTAGTTTTTGAACACGGATTGCCAATAGCGTTGCGTCTTTTCAGCGCTGTGCCGGCGTAGCTGGGACGACGCGTCTCCCCATTCGCAAGGAATGAAGATGAGGAGAAAAACATTTCTTACGCCGGAAAACACATGACAGCTCAAACATTGCCTTTGCGCCATACATCAGATGAAATGTAGCACAGACTCATTTGCAGTGTCGCTTTTGACGATTGATTTAACACGGTGTGTCAGAGCTTCTCAGAACCCCTACTGCTGCCTGACTCCGACTGCAGACTTTTAGTACGAGCAGGAGGATGGGTATTGTACAGCACAGGGTGTGTCTGCACTAAGAGGACAGTAAAAGATGACCCTGCGGATCTAGACAGACCTGCCCTGTAGGCATGACTTTCTTCCTGGTGCCCTTTGCTGTCCTGCCTTTGGAAGAAGCCAGACAGACTCCCTCTGGGTTGGAGCTGAATTGCCACCTAAACTGAGTGTTGTGCCCCTATGATGTACAGATGGCTTTCCAGTCCACAAAGTCCTGTGCCGTGCCTGCGGGCGGACTCTGTGACAGGTCGTCCGCTGTCCTATTCATCATGGAGTCCTAGTCTATCTGGGAAAATGGAGCCCTGGCCTCTCCAGACAGAAATAGACTTTGAATGTTCTCCCTCCCACCATTCTCGCTGTGACCGAGTATTGAGAGGGAGGCCCTTTGAAGCCTGTGCGCCTAACCTGTATGAGACAAGCTTTCCATAAGTCATTTGGATCAGTGTTCACGGTAACACTGTTCTGGGATCTGATCTCACTGGCCCCTGGGATTCATAGATTTTTTTTTTTTAAACCCAAAAAACAAACTGGCTCCAGATCAACCTTTTGAGTGGCTCTTTTTCATGTTTTATCCTGCCAAACAGCACTCCAGAGAGTAGCTTCCTGTTTTTTTGCCACTCGTGAATGGGGGTGAATAGATACTTTGCTAGGATTTTGTTCCCATTAGACCATCGCTGTTTGTATGTGGCCCGGCCTGTTGACCTTTTTCTTCCATTATGGTGTGAAGGACGAGCTTCGCTTCCATAGAGATTCCGTTTCAAACGATAGTCCTTGTGGCAAAGAACACCTGTGTTCCATATCTAGAATCTACTGTAGCGACAGCCACTCAATCTGGACCTGGTTTAGAGGAACCATGCTTTTCTCAAGCGGTACCGCCAATAGGCGACGGGGAGAGAGCATTCACGGTACTTCACTCTCTCTTTTTGTGAGGATAAATAACAGTCCTCCGTGTCTTAAGAGCAACGTAGCACTAATTCATTATCGCTGAAGGCCAGCGTAACTGGGGAGAAGTACATGTTATTCATGTGGGAGGGAAAAAAAACAACATTTATATTTAAGCCGCCCTGTTGATACATAGAAATAACCATTACCGATGAGAGTTAATGATACTGGTGCGCCGTCGAAGTCGAGGCAGACGACGCAATCCAAAGGGGGGGATTCCCAGAGAAAAAACCCTGGGTTTTGTGACCTTTTTCCCCACCCAGTTGCTAATTATATACCCAGGATAAGAATTGCCACCAGATTAGAAGAGCTTTCCCAGCGACACGACAATGGAGGACAAACAGACCATGCCCCCCCCCCCATGGAGGACAAACAGACCATGCCCCCCCCACCCCCAATGAAGGACAAACAGACCATGCCCCCCCCCCCCCATGGTGGACAAACAGACCATGCCCCCCCCCCATGGTGGACAAACAGACCATGCCCCCCCCCCCCCCATGGAGGACAAACAGACCATGCCCCCCCCCCCCCCCCATGGTGGACAAACAGACCATGCCCCCCCCCCCCCCATGGAGGACAAACAGACCATGCCCCCCCCCCCATGGTGGACAAACAGACCATGCCCCCCCCACCATGGAGGACAAACAGACCATGCCCCCCCACCCCCTGTGCTAAATCAAGATAGCGTTTATGGCTTAAAGTGATACTTCGGGATTTTGGCAAAGGCCCATTTATCTACTTCCCCAGAGTCGGATGAACTTGTGGATACCATTTCTATGTCTCTGTGTCCAGTATATGGGAGCAGTTGAGGTAGTTTTACGAGCCAACGCTAACTACTGGAAGTCTACAGGTATTTATTAGCATGTCCTGGACACAGACATGACAAATGGTATCCCTAAGTTCATCTGACTCTGGGGAAGTAGATAAAGGGCTTCATTACCAAAATCCCAAAGTATCCCTTTAATGGAGCTACTGCGCTGACAGGATTCGAGTCAGACCCCGATCCATGTGTCATGAAGAGAAGACTGTGAAACCATACCAGATGAAGGTTAATGGAGGTCAGATAGGATAAGGTCACGGTGGCGGGGTGCCAGTATCTCCCTCGGACAGAAAACCGTGGACGGACGATGACCGGAGAAACATGAGGAGAATGTAATGCCCGAGGACTCTGAGAGGGTTTGTGCCTTGGAGTTGTCGATGAAGAAACCGGATGAGTGAAGCATCATGTAAAAGAGAGACATATCCTCTTTTTTTTATCTCCCAGCTTTGCTATTTTCCGTCTCGCTGCACATTCTGCCTGTGGAGAGCATTAGTGCGTGCTGCTGAGGACCTCCCCTGAACTAAAATCCACCCCGTGGGCCCCCAAGGGCCTTTTTCTTCCCTGGTTCCCCCTTTATTTGGGCCTCACGTTGCAGCCGAGCTGTGTTTATGATTGCTTGGTGGGCATGGGCGCTGCGCGTGCCAGTATTTTTGGGAGCTGGAAGGGGGGCTGAATCTTCTCCCCGGTGATTTCCCCCCAGGCGCCACCCTGTTGGCTGCAACCCAACTTTATTCTTTCCTAATTTCAGACGCAATGCTTTTAGCCCCCCCATCACGTCCCCTCAGCAAGTGCTTACACTCGGTTGCAGCCCAAGAGTTTGTCAGCGATTCATTAATTCATCGTCATCACCACAAGGCCCGGTGCTCAGGGGCCGAGGGACTGCTTTACCCTCTCCCTGTTCGCCCTCTTTTCTCCTGCTCTCTTCCAGAGAGAGAGGAAGGAAAAGAGGGGAAAACGAGGGGAAGAGAGGGCTTGTGACGCCAGCCGCCATCAGAGCTATTGTACTCCCCGATTTTTAAACACACATTTAAATAGACACTGCCTTGGGAGGGAGCAGAAGAAGAAAGGAGGGGGACGGTGCCTGCACGTCATGCCCACAGGAACCTGCATAGATTATTAATGCACTGTGGAAATGTGGCCCTTCTGTACCCCATGTCGAAACGCTACCCTTCCGCTTTCTCTCTCCCCCCACTTCCCCTGTTCTTTCTCTCCTTTTCTCTCCATCTACCTCCCCTCTCAGGCCACCTCTCCACTTCCCTTGATTCAGTTCACCTCTTCAACCCAGCCCTCCATCGCTTATATTTCCATTTTTTTCTCCCTCTTTAGCTCTCCTTGACAGACTGCCTGGTTTATTTTCCTGTTGCAAACCATCCCCCTCTTTAGCAGACATGTTCTCAATCTCTCTCTCTCTCTCTGTCTGTCTGTCTGTCTGTCCACTGCCTTTCCTTGTCCAATCTCTGCAAATTGGTTAGACTGGTGCAGTACATTTCAGGTTGAAGTGCCCTACTTTCCCACTCCGCCACCCCTCCCTATGTTTATTTATTCAGATGTGAAGGCTAGCAAATGAGAGTAAGGGAGGGAGGTAGCGAAGGTGGGGGTGTCAAGGGAGGGGAACCAGGGAAACGCAATGAGCGCTCCCTCAGAGCAACCAACATGAAGTGAGCATTTCTGGCATTACGTTCTCCGTTAGTACGGTCAGCCTCCAGATAGAAGGGGTAAAAGATGACCAATTTCCAATCTAAAGCCAACGGAATTCAACAGTTTCTCAATGAGTGAAGCCTCAGTGAGTAGAGCTTGGCGGAGGCGGTGTACGTTTTGCATTTGGTAGTTAGTGAACGAGATCCCAATCGCCGTCGGACTATGAATGAACAGTCACACTACCCAGGGCCACCGTCTCGGCGGCAGTATAGTATCGCTCAGTGGACACTTTCCTTCCTTCCGGAAAACAAATGTGGGCTAATGTGTCACCGTATCGCTGGGAATCTCCAGTGACACCTCTGCCATTGACCCCGACAGACACACTCGCACACAGACTGTCCCTCTCGATATTTGTCACTCCAGTAGTCTGCCAGATAAACTGTGCCGCGGTGCCGCCTCCCATCGTCTAAGGCAGCGGATACTGGAGAGGGTCCAGGCCCTGGCACTGTTGGAATAAGCAATGTGACTGCTCCATTAGCAGTGATGGCTACAGGACTTCATTAGGCAGTACCTACACTCTGGGGACACTGTAGGGGGGGGGACTGTGCCGGATTGAACAGGACAGGCTGACGCTGACGAGCACCTAATTAGCGGTCACACCGGGAGCCCGAGCAGAGGCTTTTGTTTCGCCACACAGGCATCCTCCTGAAGAGGTGTCCATAACGGCTGACCCGGAATCAGAACTAAGGCTCTTCATACTGTGTTGTAGGTTTGGATCAGGTGATGCTCGGCTGACCTCGGAAAAACTGTGCTTTTAGAGAAAACAGTTGCGCAATCTGCCGCTGCTTATCCACTGGGATAATGACCCAGGTGTTGATGAATTGGGAGGTGGAGAAAGCGAGAGATCTGACAGGAAGAAATCAGAGGAGAGGACATGGAGAAAGAAGAGCTGGAGGGAACCGTGTGAAGAGCCAGAATGGGGTGAATGCTAACAGCAGGAAAGAGAGAAACTTGCCGCAGCAGACAAAAGAGAGTAGTTAGAGAAGGTAGAGATAATGGAGGAGATGATCTGTCACTGAGACTGAGGGCAGAAGGCAGAGAGGGGTGGGGTTGCCTCATTATAAGTAATGGAATCTAGAAACGAGGAACGGGGGCTGGGGAGGGGGGAGTGCTAAGCTGACAGGGAAGGTGTCTACTGTTCTCCGTAATGAGCTGAAGTGATGAAGGTCTGTGCTTCGTGAGCGCACATCAGAGAGGGAAGAAACTGGGGTGATGATGATTAGGGAGGCCTGGCGTGGGAGATTCCCGCAGAAGCCTGTGGGGAGAGTCGGGGGGGCTGTCTCACATCGTCTGAACTCCGCGTCAATCTGCACAGATCTACTGATCTGACGCTGAACGGATGGACTCGAACACCCCCTGTGAATCGACATCAGTAAATCCAAATGATGTGAGGATTCTTGCACAGCTCTCATTGGTTAGAATTGTATTGAACTGTGTCTGTGCATAGCTAGCCATCTATCTTGCTGACAGTGAAATGGATAGACTCGACACTGTGCATTTCTATCCGTGAGTCAGGTGATGCAAGGGCTCTGTCCAGCTGCATTCACGAGACAAATTCAATTAGGGTAGAGCAAATGGACAGTGAGGAAATGCCCATTGTTGCTCTTGCTAAGTGGGTAGACTGACTGCTCGTGCCGAGGCAGGTAGACCTCTGGAAGTGGGCTACTAAATAACCCCCCCCCCAACCAGATAAAATCACAGAATAACAAAACACCATTTTATTGCATCATGGGCATTTCCTCTGGTGAAGACCTCACGCGGCGTGGAGCCATTTGCTCAACTCTCAGACCTTGGACAGGCTAGTATGTCAGAACAAACAGAAAATAGGCCAGCCCGGTTTCCTGCTCAGTCTGTTTTACCTCGCTTGTTTTTGTGCCCTAGTTGTTTTTTATGTACAGTGGGGAGAACAAGTATTTGATACACTGCCGATTTTGGAGGTTTTCCTACTTACAAAGCATGTAGAGGTCTGTCATTTTAATCATAGGTCCACTTCAACGGTGAGAGACGGAATCTAAAACAAAAATCCAGAAAATGCCATTGATTTTTAAGTAATTAATTAGCATTTTATTGCATGACATAAGTATTTGATCACCTACCAACAAGTAAGAATTCCGTCTCTCACAGACCTGTTAGTTTTTCTTTAAGAAGCCCTCCTGTTCTCCACTCATTACCTGTATTAACTGCACCTGTTTGAACTCATTACCTGTATAAAAGACACCTGTCCACACCCTCAATCAAACAGACTCCAACCTCTCCACAATGGCCAAGACCAGAGAGCTGTGTAAGGACATCAGGGATAAAATTGTAGACCCGCACAAGGCTGGGATGGGCTACAGGACAATAGGCAAGCAGCTTGGTGAAAAGGCAACAACGGTTGGCGCAATTATTAGAAAATGGAAGAAGTTCAAGATGACGGTCAATCACCCTCGGTCTGGGGATCCATGCAAGATCTCACTTCGTGGGGCATCAATGATCATGAGGAAGGTGAGGGATCATCCCAGAACTATACGGCAGGACCTGGTCAATGACCTGAAGAGAGCTGGGACCACAGTCTCAAAGAAAACCATTAGTAACACACTACGCCGTCATGGATTAAAATCCTGCAGCACACGCAAGGTCCCACTGCTCAAGCCAGCGCATGTCCAGGCCCGTCTGAAGTTTGCCAATGACCATCTGGATGATCCAGAGGAGGAATGGGAGAAGGTCATGTGGTCCGATGAGACAAAAATAGAGCTTTTTGGTCTAAACTCCACTCGCCGTGTTTGGAGGAAGAAGGATGAGTACAACCCCAATAACACCATCCCAACCGTGAAGCATGGAGGTGGAAACATCATTCTTTGGGGATGCTTTTCTGCAGAGGGGACAGGACGACTGCACTGTATTGAGGGGAGGATGGATGGGGCCATGTCTCGCGAGACCTTGGCCAACAACCTCCTTCCCTCAGTAAGAGCAATGAAGATGGGTCATGGCTGGGTCTTCCAGCATGACAATGACCCGAAACACACAGCCAGGGCAACTAAGGAGTGGCTCCGTAAGAAGCATCTCAAGGTCTTGGAGTGGCCTAGCCAGTCTCCAGACCTGAACCCAATAGAACATCTTTGGAGGGAGCTGAAAGTCCGTATTGCCCAGCGACAGCCCCGAAACCTGAAGGATCTGGAGAAGGTCTGTATGGAGGAGTGGGCCAAAATCCCTGCTGCAGTGTGTGCAAACCTGGTCAAGAACTACAGGAAACGTATGATCTCTGTAATTGCAAACAAAGGTTTCTGTACCAAATATTAAGTTCTGCTTTTCTGATGTATCAAATACTTATGTCATGCAATAAAATGCAAATTAATTACTTAAAAATCATACAATGTGATTTTTCTGGATTTTTGTTTTAGATTCCGTCTCTCACAGTTGAAGTGTACCTATGATAAAAATGACAGACCTCTACATGTTTGTAAGTAGGAAACACTGCCGATTTTGCAGGTTATCAAATACTTGTTCTCCCCACTGTATGTGCGAAATCAGTCTCACGGTCATAGTGGTGAACGTACTGCTACATAAAAAGGGGTCAAGTTCCATTAACTATGTAAGCTGATACCTACACAGGGCACATTTACCCAAAGAGGTGGGTGACTGGAGAGCGCCTCTTCACTGGTATTTTTATATTAGGATGTTACAATCAGACAGTAAAGTCCATTGTAGACCACAGTGAAGGTGTACACTCACCAGACAGTTTATTAGGTACACCATCTAGTACTGGGTCGGGCCCACCTTTGCCTCCTGAATAGCCTGAATTCTTCGGGGCATGGATTCTACAAGTCGGAAATGTTCCACGGGGATGTTGAACCATGCCGACGCGATGTCATCACGCAGTTGCTGCAGATTGGACGGCGGTACACCACATCCACCAACCTGTACCGTTGACACCAGGCAGGACGGACTCATGCTGCTTACGCCAAATCCTGACTCTGCCATCAGAATGACGCAAAGCGAACCGGGATTCGTCGGACCAGGTGATGTTTTTCCACTCCTCAATTGTCCAGTGTTGGTGATGGCGTTGCCCACTGGCGCCGCTGCTTCTCGTTTTTTAGCTGATATGAGTGGAACCCAGTGTGATCGTCTGCTGCAGTAGCCCATCTGTGACAAGAACCGAGTTGTGCGTTCTGGGATGCCGTTCTGCACACCACTGTTGTGCCGTTATGTCTGTTTGTGACCTGTTAGCTTGCACGATTCTTGCCATTCTCCTTCGACCTCTCTCATCAACAAGCTGTTTTCGTCCACAGGACTGCCGCTGACTGGATGTTTTTTTTGTTTTGCACCATTCTCGGTAAACCCTAGACACTGTCGTGAGTGAAAAGCCCTGGAGGGCAGCTGTTTCTGAGATACTGGATCAATTGCGTCTGGCATCGCTGATCATAACATGCTCCGTCACTTAGGTCAGTCGTTTTGCCCATTTTAACGTTCAATTCGAACAGTAACTGAGTGCCTTGATGCCTGTCTTCCTGCTTTATACAGTGCATTCGGAAAGTATTCAGACCCCTTGATTTTTCCCCCCCCCACATTTTGTTACATTACAGCCTTATTCTAAAATGGATTCCATAAAACTAAATCTTCATCAATCTACAGATAATAAACCATAAAGACGAACCAAAAACTGTTAGAAATGTTTGCAAATGTATTTAAAATTTAAACTATTTATGTAAATAAGGTTTCAGACCCTTTTGCTATGAGATTTGAAATTGAGCTCCGGTGAATCCTGTGAAGTAAGGTGGCAGCATCATGTTGTGGGGATGTTTTTCAGTGGCAGGGACTGGGAGACTTGTCAGGGTCGAGAGAAAGATGAACAGAGCAAAGTACAGAGAGATCCTTGATGAAAACTTGCTCCAGAGCACTCAGGACCTCCAGAATGGGGTGAAGGTTTACCTTCCAACAGGCCAACGACCCAAAGCACACAGCCAAAACAATGCAGGAGTGGCTCCGGGACAAGTCTCCGAATGTCCTTGAGTTGCCCAGCCAGAGTCGAACATCTCTGGAGAGACCTGAAAATAGCTGTGCAGTGACACTCTCCAGCCAACCTGAACGAGCTTGAGAGGATCTGCAGAGAAGAGTGGGAGAAACTCCCCAAATACAGGTGTGCCAAGCTTGTAGCGTCTTACTCCAGAAGACTCTAGACTTGTAATCGCTGCCAAAGGTGTTTCAAAGTACTGAGTAAAGGGTCAGAATACTTATGTAAATGAGATTTTTCAGTTCTTTTATTTTTAATACATTTGCAAAAATGTATAAAAACTTCTTTGCTTTTTCATGATGGGGTATTGAGGGGGGGAAAAACAATTTAATCCATTTTAGAATAAGGCTGTAACAGAAGAATGTATGGGAAAGTCAAGGGGTCTGAATACTTTCCGAATGCACTGTGTAGCAAGCCACGGCCATATGTCTCACTGTCTGTAGGAGCGATCCATTTCCGTGAACCTGGGGGGGGGGGGTGTACCTAATAAACTGTCATGTGAGTGTACCCTGTCAATCAATCAAATGTATTTAGCAACCATATCAATCAGTCAAATGTATTTTTAAAGCCCTTTTTTACATCCACAGATGTCACAAAGTGCCGTACAGAAACCCAGCCTTAACTCCAAACAGCAAGCAATGCAGATGTACAACCTTCTTGTTTTGTTTGTGCGTGCCCCTGTCACTTTATTGATGATCTCTTTTGCTTGCCTTATCCGTGCTGTGACAGAGGCTTGGCAAGGTGTTAAAAGAAATGCAGATGGATGGATATTCTACAGACTTGGCGGGGCATTTTCTGTTTGTCTTTTAAGGGGAGACTGATGTGGTGTAGAGCGAGAGGGGAAACATGAAAGCGAGTGACTGAGAGGAAGGACAGCCGGTGAATGACAGATGCAGTGGGTGGGAGTGTGTAGAGGAGGAGTGAAGAGTCTCTCTTGAAGACGGGCTTAGCAAGTGATCAGGTTTCCTGGGGAGAAGCCTGTTTTTGAAATGTCAATGCTCTTGAAGAAAGCGTACCTACCTGCTCTCTCTCTCGAAATGTATGGTCTTGTACGGAGTCGTTCCTCGCCATCCGTACATTAGTTTCACTGGTCGGCATATCGACACATGACAACTGCCATACCTCAGATTCTGAAGTTGATCCTGATCATCTGTCTGTAACATATGCCAGTGAATGCGTATTTTCTTGATTGCTGTCATGGATGGAATAACAGCTTTGCAAATATGTTAATTTACTATGCAATTATCTGTCCTTGTACAGGCATATAGGACTATGGTCTGTTCCAACTCTACCCACCAACCCCCTTATCTCTCCCTATCCTTCCCCCTTTCCTGCCCCTCCCTATCCCCGGTCCACTCTTGGCAGTCTGTCTGCTTTGTGATGAGCGGGGCTGTCACCAGATGTGACTGAGAAATAGCAGATGTTGCTCAGCTTCACAGCTGCTTCGCCTCGTCCACAGTGACTCCATCACATCTCCTTGACGACCAATAGCCCAGCATGCGTTCCTGGAAGTCACGAGCTGGGTTGGGATCGAATTTCAGTCTGTTTATGACTTATTTACAGTTGGCTTGAGTGAGTCGTGAAAATATTGATATTGTTGCCGGGAGAGAGGGGAGGGATTTGGACAGTTTCTCGTCCAGACTAATCTCAGCCAAGGACATTTTGATATGTTTTGATTGAAGGGCACTGGTACAATATTGTGTGTGTGTGTGTGTGTGTGTTTTGATAGTTTAGGATTACGAACCAGAAGGAACTGCGAGGAAAGTGAAAACATTTGATGTGACCAGGAACCAAAACTGAATTTATAGAATCGGACAAGGTTGACGGCCCTCCTCATTTTGGCGCTCCGTGTGAGCAGCTCGTCTGTGACATTCAGGGACCTTGACCTTGTCAATCGTATATTTCTTTATTCAAGAAGAGGTGACTGGAACTTTATGACCGGCCTATCACATGTCAGTTTTATCGGGTAGAGGTGAAAAGGGTGCTAGACTTAGAGTATCTTTTAGCCCAAGGACCTGCTGTTACTTAATTAAATTTCTCCCGTTATGTTTCCTCCCCACCCATCTGACAGATTGTGCCTGTGATCCTGGAAATCCAGGGATTAGAGCAGAGTCCGATATGTATGTAATCAACAGGAGAGAGCAGCCTGGCCTAGAAGCCAGAGGCGAGAGATTTGGGTATTTTTAATCGGTGTGAATCCCTCAATAGGGCCATTTTTTTTTTTGAAGCAGCAAGACCCCTAATTTGAGGACTAAAGTCACAAAGCCGGCACGATTTTGCCACCTGTGTGTTTGTGAGAACTCCTGACACACAGCCGAGATAAACCTCTACCAGGTTGGCTCTAATGCAGCTCCAGTCCTGACCCGCTGTGTTGCCCTTACGGCAACGTCCTTGACTGAGTTATAAACCTCAGACGTCTACAAATCTTTACCTATGGCATGTTGATGAAAAAACTGTGCATGCATGTTAGGTTTGCTGAGTTGACAGAAATGGTGAGCACAGGGCTTCCCGAGTGTTGCAGCGGTCTAAGGCACTGCATAGCAATGCTGGAGACGTCACTATAAACCCGGGTTCGATCCCGGGCTGTGTCGCAGCTGGCCGCGACTGGGAGACCCATGAGGCGGCGCACAATTGGCCTAATTTTGTCTGGGTTTGGTTGGCTAGGGGTGTCCTTGTCAACTCTCGCTCTAGCGACTCCTTGTGGCGAGCCGGGCGAATGCACGCCGACTTCGGTCACCGGCTGGATGGCGTTTCCTCCAACATTATTGGTGCGGCTGGCATCCGGGTTAAGCGAGCAGTGTGTCAAGAAGCAGTGCAGCTCGGCGGGGTCGACGCATGGCTCTAGAACTTCGCCTCTTCCGAGTCCGTACGGGAGTTGCAGCGATGGGACGAGACTATAACGACCAATTTGGGTATGGTGAAAAAAGGGTTTAAAAGTACAAAAAAGAAATGGTGGGCACAGTGCGACCTTTGACTGCTGTCTGGAGTTGAAACGGAGGCTGTTGCAATTGAATAGTGTACTCACTGCATGTTGCATCCCATTCAGAGGCCTTAGTATCTTAATACATTAGTCTCCTGGTATTCAGCTAGCTAACTGATGGCATCATCTGGGGCTGTTTACATTGCTCACATTTCGTTATCCATTTCAAGCTAATCAGGTGAAGTATCTTCCTTACGGATAGCCCGGTTGCCTGGGGCGAATCACCTGCTATTTGAATCATCATCGTTTCCAAGCCATCGGGTCCCATGCAAGGCTCTCTCTAAGCTGTGTGTGAGGGCGGGCAGTTGCCCGAGACTGTTCTATTGCGCACGACTCCGCCCATACACAGACCTGTGCGGTATAGCCAATCAGAGCTGTAGTAGGCGTATATGCAAATAGATCGTTGCCATATATGGATCTGTGCCGTTTTACTTTGAACTGGACTGTGTTTACAGCTGTGGTCGTGAGTCCAGATCAAATAGAATTAGCTGCATGAAGCCACGTGTGCACATTTTGTTCATATCCTTTACGAGTTAGTGAGTTATTAGCCCAGTTATAGATCATTTGTCGTCATCCTACAAGAGCACGAAACGTGCACATTTCTAGACACCTTGAAGAGCAAATCATTTATTATTTTTTTTTGTCTTTAAAGGGTCAGTGTTGTATTTTGAGACCGGCTTGAATAAGCTAAGTAGCCAGTAAGCAGAGGATAGAATAATTTGTCTGATTTTTCTGTAATAATGGTATGGGAATAATAATCCATTTTATTTTGTAAAGTGGATTCTTGCATCAAACAACACAACATTTTCAGTCGCCTTTGTCTGAAGGACAGGTGGCTAAACAGGTTAATGTCAAGCCCTGCATGTTTTCTTTGTTCAGTCTCATGGAATGTAGGCCCATATTGAACACCACATTGGCTGCTACTGTAGGTTGAATGATAGAATAGCTGTTTTCATTAAAATGTTATGGGATGCATTTTCTTCATTGTTTTTGATGGTAGGCCACTCAGGTAGGCCTACATTATTATGATCAGGTTGCCTACTTGGCCGCTGTTAAAACTAGCTTTAAGCGGGTACAGCCTGTGTTCACATTAAAGTTGCACAGAACACAGAATTCTCACGTTGAAGTTTGCACTCAGCAGCCATGAAATTTGCTCAGTGCGGGGGAAAAATCAACGGATCGTTGGTCCCGCGTGTGGAAAAAAAAAAGAAGAAATAAAATCAATTGCGCAATATCTGAGCTGTATTTTCAACCCGCTTACTTAAAAGACAAAGCAACTGACGTTGGCTAACCTCTGCGGTGCGGTCGCTCACTCAGGCAAGAGAATAAACATAACCTGACGTCTCCCAATGGAGTGCAGTGGAGCACTCCGGTCTACAAAGTCTACCAAATAATAAAGAGCGTTGTACAAAATCCATAGCCAGGCAATTGAGAGGGTGAGTACGCAACAACCCGCACTCTGTTAATCAACCTTCTTTAATGGCTTACTGTCTGAACTGTAACAATGAAATAAGCCCAGTCTAATATTCCTCCAAGGACCTTTGTCATTGTATTTGCCTGAACCTTTCCCAGGATCTTTTCATCTGTGCTCAAGAGAGTGATTGGTCTATGATGCAAACTTGGATTAAGCTGCCTTTTCTCATTCTTGTGGATACGTCACTAGCCCTTAATGTAATTCCGCGTTTCCCCTCCTGGGTGGCTTTTCTTACCGTGATGTTTGACTATAAATGTAGACACTGCTGCCTGTGGCTCGGTGACGGTAGTGTGATCTTTAGAAACTCGCCCTATTCGGTGTTAGAACCCAACCCCTCCTCTTTCCGGTGCTGTTCCTCGCGCTCGCAGAGCTAGTTTTATTATACGAGTAACCCTTTAGATTCAGGAATAAATATCATGCCTGACGTTAATCCCTAGCTAAATAGGTCTTTGCCTCGCCACATGACGGATCTACACTGAGTATGCACAACATTAGGAACACCTGCTCTTTCCATGAGACTGACCACTGTGATTCCAGCTGAAAGCTATGATCCCTTATTGAGATCACATGTTAAATCCACTTCAATCAGTGTAGTTGAAGGGGAGGAGACATGTTAAAGAATGATTTTTAAGCCTTGAGACATGGATTGTGTGTTTTGGGCCATTCAGAGGGTGAATGGGCAAGACAAAATATTGAAGTGGCTTTGAATGGGGTATGGTAGTAGGTGTCAGGTCACCGGTTTGAGTGTGTCAAGAACTGCAACGCTGCTGGGTTTTTCACAGTTTCCGGTGTGTATCAAGAATGGTCCACAACCCAAAGGACATCCAGTCAACTTGACACAACTGTGGGGAGCGTTGGAGTCAACATGGTTCAGCATCCCTGTGGAACGCTTTTGACACCTTGTAGAGTCCAAGACCAGATAAATTGAGGCTGTTCTGAGGGCAAAGGGAGGTGTAACATCCGTAGAGACAAACTGTCATTGTAAATAATGTACAGCCAAAGGATGATTCAGGGAAGTTTCGTTTTTGGATGGATTGTGGAACTTTAAGCCCACAGTCTGGGATTTCTGTCAAAAAAACCCGAAGTGGGTGCCCTGTAATTGTGGTGGTGTGGCTTTTCTTTATGGCTTTGACATGCGGTAATGGGGGGGGAGGAGGACCCCACTACGGAATATAGTCAGACCCCACTACGGAATATAGGCATTGTCTAAACAATGTCAATTGTCCAAAAAGGACTTCTCCCTTCCACTTTCTGCAGCTCCTACATATCTTTTCCCTTTCATATTTGTTCGAAGGAAGGTGTGACGTCCATTCTTTCAACAGACCTCCTCTATCAAAGACATTTACATGGGTGGGGGTCTGACTTGTAGTTTACCTCTCTTAATAGGGACGATTGTTGACGTGCGTCAAAACAGCTTGTCAAAGCCATTGGGTTGCAACGGTGTGCACCTGGACTCCATTCGTCTTAAGTGCTGTTCTCCCGTCAGCCGACGTTCACTCTGCGCTGCCTGTTCCATTCAGTCATTAACTTCCAGTGCTGTGTGCCCGACAGACAAGCGACCGACTCTAATGGCTCTCAAATGAATATTGCGGCCCTCGTGACAGAAGCAGTGGAGTCCATGGCAACAAGGCATCCCCGAACCAACTCCACCACCCTTTTCCTCATCTCATTCCTCCCACATCCTCTTCCTCTCTCCCCCCTGGTCAGGTGCAGTATAGATGTTGCTTGTCAATAATTTAATAAGCGGGAGAACTCGCTCATAACCAGGCGGATGAATTATTAACTATTTGGAATGCTGCGGGGCTGTGTTTGGGCTTTTGTGAAGAGGAATGATTAAATAATTGTATATAGAAGTATGAAGACGAGCATGTACATACTGTGGCAGGCACAGCCTAATTCATACATGTTTTAGAAGCCATGCGTCTGCAGCCAAATGAATAGGTTATTCTATTTTCTGTGTGTGTATAGAGGGGCTGTGTGGATAACTGTGTTTTGGGGGTATGTAAGCAGGTTTGTGTGAGGTGCTGAGGCCAACATACATTTATCATAGAAGGGCTGGGCAGTAGAGCTGTAGCCGTGGGGCTGGAGAGCCATTCCATAGACGTGATGCATGGCTACAGAACCACCCAGGGTGCTATGGGAGGAGGGTTCACTCGGAGTGAATCACATTGTATATTATGCAGATCTTGCAATCGCCAGTCCTCACACACACACACGCGCACACACACACACCAGTTCTTGTTCCTTTCGTTTTACACAGATACACAAAACATTTTCTCTCTCTCACACACACAAACTCTTTTTAATGTTCTCACATGGTCTCTTTTTATATACAGTGCATTTGGAAAGTATTCAGACCCCTTGACATTTTGTTACCTTACAGCCTTATTCTAAAATGGTCTAAATTGTCCCCCCCCCCTCAATCTGCACACAATACCCCATAATGACAAAGTAAAAACAGGTTTTTGGAAATTCTTGCAAATTCATAAACAAAACAGAAAACGCATTTACGTAAGTATTCAGACCCTTTACTGGGTATGATGCTACAAGCTTGGCACACCTGTATTTGGGGAGTTTCTCCCATTCTTCTCTGCAGATCCTCTCAAGCTCTGTCAGGTTGAATGGGGAGCTTTGCTGTGCAGCTGTTTTCAGGTCTCTCCAGAGATTTTCTATCGGGTTTAGTCCGGGCTCTGGATGGGCCACTCAAGGACATTGAGACTTGTCCTGAAGCCACTCCTGCGTTGTCTTGGCTGTGTACTTAGGGTCGTTGTCCTGTTGGAAGATGAACCTTCACCCTAGTCTGAGGTCCTGAGTGCTCTGGAGTAGGTTTTCATCAAGGATCTCTGTACTTTGCTTTGTTCATCTTTCCCTCAATCCTGACTAGTCTCCCAGTCCCTGCTGCTGAAAAACATCCCCATGATGCTGTCACCACCATGGTTCGCTGTAGGGATGGTTCCAGGTTTCCTCCAGACGTGACTCTTGGCATTCAGGCCAAGGAGTTCAATCTTGGTTTCATCAGACCAGAGAATCTTGTTTCTCATGGTCTGAGAGTCCTTTAGGTGCCTTTTGGCAAACTTCAAGCGGGCTGTCATGTGCCTTTTACTGAGGAGTGGCTCCTTTCTGGCCACTCTACCATAAAAGCCTGTTTGGTGGAGTGCTGCAGAGGTGGTTGTCTTTCTGGAAGGTTCTCCCATCTCCACAGAGGAACTCTGGAGCTTGGCCAGAGTGACCATCGGGTTCTTGGTCAACTCCCTGACCAAGGCCCTTCTCCCCTGATTGCTCAGTTTGGCTGGGCTGCCAGCTCTAGGAAGAGTCTTTGTGGTTCCAAACGTCTTCCATTTAAGAATGATGGAGGACACTGTTCTTGGGGACCTTCAATACTGCAGACAGTTTTTGGTACCCTTCCCCAGATCGGTGCCTCGACACAATACTGTTTCGGGGCTCTATGGACTATTCTTTCGACCTCATAGCTTGGTTTTTGCTCTGATATGCACTGTCAGCTGTGGGACCTTATATAGACAGATGTGTGCCTTTCCAAATCATGTCCAATCAATTGGATTTACCACAGGTGGTCTCCAATCAAGTTGTGGAAACATCTCAATGATGATCAATGGAGACAGGATGCACCTGAGCTCAATTTTGTGTCTCATAGCAAAGGGTCTGACTACTTATCGGGGACTATATATATATATATCACACACACACAGTAGGGCAAAAAAGTATTTAGTCAGCCACCAATTGTGCAAGTTCTTCCACTTAAAAAGATGAGGCCTGTAATTTTCATCATAGGTACACTTCAACTATGACAGACAAAATGAGAAAAAAAATCCAGAAAATCACACTAGGATTTTTTATGAATTTATTTGCAAATTATGGTGGAAAATAAGTATTTGGTCACCTACAAACAATCAAGATTTCTGGCTCTCACAGACCTGTAACTTCTTCTTTAAGAGGCTTCTCTGTCCTCCACTCGTTACCTGTATTAATGGCACCTGTTTGAACTTGTTGTCAGTATAAAAGACACCTGTCCACAACCTCAAACAGTCACACTCCAAACTCCACTATGGCCAAGACCAAAGAGCTGTCAAAGGACACCAGAAACCTGCACCAGGCTGGGAAGACTGAATCTGCAATAGGTAAGCAGCTTGGTTTGAAGAAATAAACTGGAAGACCTACAAGACCACTGATAATCTCCCTCGATCTGGGGCTCCACGCAATATCTCACCCCGTGGGGTCAAAATGATCACAAGAACGGTGAGCAAAAATCCCCAAACCACACAGGGGGACCTAGTGAATGACCTGCAGAGTGCTGGGACCAAAGTAACAAAGCCTACCATCAGTAACCCACTACGCCGCCAGGGACTCAAATCCTGCAGTGCCAGACGTATCCCCCTGCTTAAGCCAGTACATGTCCAGGCCCGTCTGAAGTTTGCTAGAGAGCATTTGGATGATCCAGAAGAATATTGGGAGAATGTCATATTGTCAGATGAAACCAAAATAGAACTTTTTGGTAAACTCAACTCGTTGAGTTTGGAGGACAAAGAATGCTGAGTTGCATCCAAAGAACACCATACCTACTGTGAAGCATGGAGGTGGAAACATCATGCTTTGGGGCTGTTTCTCTGCAAAGGGACCAGGACGACTGATCCGTGTAAAGGAAAGAATGAATGGGGCCATGTATCGTGAGATTTTGAGTGTGAACGTCCTTCCATCAGCAAGGGCATTGAAGTTGAAACGTGGCTTGGTCTTTCTGCATGACAATGATCCCAAACACACTGCCTGGGCAACGGAGTGGCTTCGTAAGAAGCATTTCAAGGTCCTGGAGTGGATTAGCCAGTCTCCAGATCTCAACCCCATAAATCTTTGGAGGGAGTTGAAAGTCCGTGTTGCCCAGCAACAGCCCCAAAACATCACTGCTCTAGAGGAGATCTGCATGGAGGAATGGGCCAAAATACCAGCAACAGTGTGTGAAAACCTTGTGAAGACTTACAGAAAACGTTTGGCCTCTGTCATTGCCAACAAAGGGTATATAACAAAGTATTGAGAAACTTTTGTTATTGACCAAAGACTTATTTTCCACCATAATTTGCAAATAAATTCATTAAAAATACTACAGTGTGATTTTCTGGATTTTTTTTTTCTTCTCATTTTGTCTGTCATAGTGTACTACCTAAGATGAAAATTACAGGCCTCATCTTTTTAAGTGGGAGAACTTGCACAATTGGTGGCTGACAATACTTTTTTGCCCTACTATGTATGTATGTATGTTGAATACGTTTGCAAAAATGTCAAAACTTGTTTTCGCTTTGTCATTATAGGGTATTGTGCGTGTGTGTGTGTGTGTGTGTGTGTGTGGAATGATGACTTTTTTTTTTTCTTTAATCCATTTTAGAATAAGGCTGTAAACGTAAGAAAATGTGGGATAAGTCAAGGTGTCTGAATACTTTCCCAATGCATCGCAGCGTGTGCGCACACACTCCACATATTACCATCCTCCCTGTACAAAGACAGCACAGAGGGGTAGGAGAACAGCACAAAGAGAGTGGGGGGAAAAAGTGAGTCGGAGACTACAAGCTTAAGAAGAGAGTGAATGACGTGATAGGACATTGGATGTAAAAGAGAGCCGACTTGAGACCCTGGGAGTGAAAAGTGGAAGGGAGGTAGATGGAGAGGCGCACTGACACGGAGCAAAATGGTAGAGATGAGAAAGATGGGGACAAAAGGATTGGGGAGTACAGAGAAGATGGAAGGGAGCACTGCTTTGACCTTGCGATGAAGAGGGGGGGCGAGGAAAAAGAGTGCAGTGGAGAGCGAAAGAGCTAGCCGGCAGTCGGTGACAGCCAGAGTTGAGAGGATCAGTCTGCTTAGTGTCTGTCAGATCGACAGGAGAGTGAGGGGAAACAGCTGGAGGCACTCTGAGTGTGTGTGTGTGTCCAATCTGTGTGTCTCTCTCTCTCTGTGTGTGTGTGTGTGTGTCTTTGTCTCTGCATGATGTGTGTTTACTGAGTTTGCTCTGCCTGTATTACGGTTTGCGTTTATGTGTGTGTTTGTATAAGTGAGAGGGATGAGGGGAAGGACAGAGGGAAAGAGGGGTATGACCCTAGCTGCCAGAGCCTAATCCTCTAGTATGGCCATTTGGCTGTGATCAGTGTACCTGCAGAGCTAATGGATTCAGATGAGGGAGGGAGGAGGGAGACGAATAGGCCGGCACT
The DNA here is from genome assembly GCF_036934945.1 of Oncorhynchus masou masou. Taxonomy (NCBI): domain Eukaryota; kingdom Metazoa; phylum Chordata; class Actinopteri; order Salmoniformes; family Salmonidae; genus Oncorhynchus; species Oncorhynchus masou. The sequence goes on from NC_088224.1 coordinate 37,294,407, forward strand.
ACCGGAGGTCTGCTTTAATATGGCAGCGATGTCATCACTGCGCCAACGCTCATCGCAGGGGTCACATAAAGAGTGGCGGGTGGGAAAAGTGCCTTTGCTTTCGACTCATTTCGCGTTGGACACATTCTGGCCTGAAGTACACAGCAGCACTCGATTCTCTTTCCTGCTTTGTCTTTCTTCATTTATTTTGGTGTAAAAGAAAGAACAGAGTGCCCACATACAATTCTTCCAGCTCCCTCTAGTTTCTCTGTTCCTGTCCTCTCCACCCTCCTCTAGTACTGCCTCTGTGGGCCTTGGCTCTCTCTCCTTCTCTTTCCCCCTCTCTGTGTGTCTCTCTCTGTCTCTCTCCCTCCCCATCTTCCTCTCCCTCTCCTTCGCTCTCGTTTTCTTTCCCTCCCTCGGGCTCTCTCTTTTCATTTCGGGTGCCTCAACTCGGCCAGCACCTGTACCTATTCTTCTGTCTACAATCCAGCCCCCCCCCCTCCCTTATCCCGTTACTTGCCACTTTTACATCATTCAGGCAGAAATATCGGTAATTATACCTTTGCGCTTGACTAGCCGCTGCAGTGGATAGCAGCCGTTTTTACGTGCTGATGACCAATCCTGCATTGTTGAGAAGGACCCGCAAGTAAGCATTTCACTGTTAGTCTACACCTGTTTACGAAGCGTGTGACGAGTAAAATTGGATTTGATTTGGCTCGTTCGGGAGTGTATCAAGGGTGCTCCACGTACTGGACCGATCCCACTCTTTAAACGACCCAGACTCCAGGTCGTAAAGCTTCCTCTTAATATTTCTCCCATTTCGACCGCTTTTTCTCTTCCCACGTTCACTTAGACCTAAACTGCATTTGATGAAGTTGGGTTAACAAATCAACACTGTACATACGAGGTCAGCGTTTTGGCCAACTAGGCAGCAGGGAAAAACTGTTTGCATTGAAACCTGTAATTGCCCCAGTGTGGTTAACGCCACTGATTTTATGGCTGAGGTGTTAATTGTGTTTTCTCTCCGGTTCACTGCTGCTTTACAAGCCGGAAGATGTATATGACGTTGACTCTGCGTGTATTATATTATTATAATGAGCCCAGTGACAATAGGCTATTGCTCACTCCCGTTTGCTTAGTGATGCTAATGAACCCTAATGATTCCTGACTAATGCAGGAATCTTTTATGATTAAATGTCTACATGAAAGGAGTAGCCCTGATAAGAGTGTCATAGGACTATAGAATGGAGAACAAATATATACATTTCCATTATATTATGGTTAATTGTGCAGTACTCCCCAGTAAGAAACGGGCATAATGATGTGGGTTTTCCTCTGCTTTTCTCCAACATATGTCTATGTCAGCCCGTATTGAGCTGAAGCACAGCTTTCGCTTTTGTGATACTGTCGAGCTGATTTCTCGACGGTGCGCTCACTCGGATCTAATACCTGTTTTCTGTTGACGCTGGAAGTCATTGTTTTTCAAAGGAACTCCTCCTTCCGTGCTTGCCAGCTCAAAGCTCACACTGAAGTGCTTTGAACGAAAGACGTAAGAGATCTTAATCTGTCGCCTTTTATTCATGTCAATTTAGCTTACAGTAGGCACCGGTTCAAGGCTGTGCTCCTCGGATCTTTCATGCGGAGCATGGTTAAAGGCACACTCGGCGAGATGACGTCGCAACAAACCGCACCGCAGATATTGAGATGAGAGAGATGCAAGACTTTGCTCTCACACAGTCACACGGTGTGTCCGCGCATGTGCACGCTCTTAGTTGTTGGGGGAATTGATCCGCTTTGTGTTTACTTCCTGCATGCAGCGTCACCTCTGAATGCACCTTTTAAGTTCCACTATAGTCATATCTCGTTTATCTAAAACGCTGGCATACAAGGAAATCGGTTTTACTGGAAATCATAGACAGCCATTATCAGGATGTGAGGGGTGAATCTGAGCCTTCCATTTCGATACTTGTAAATAATAGGCTCAGTCTGTAGTGATAAGTGGTTATTTCTCTTTCAGCATTATAGCCCGTTTGGTAGTTATACCTGAGTCCGAGAGAGCTTTACACACTGCATAATGTCCTGAAACTAGATCTAGGTCTATTTTGATCCCAGTGATTTTAATATGTCGTTTTGGGGAGGAGGGGTTGCGAAGAATGGCTGATTGCTGCTTTTGACAGCCCCCGGCCCCCATTGTCTCCCTGCGGGGGAGAATTCTGGTTCAAATGGCAGAGCACTTCTCAATCACTACACTCAGCATTAGTATGGGTTATAAGAGGGTGGGTTCTGTACGCGTGAGCCACAGGCAGAAACTGGAGAAGCTGATATGTGTCTCACTCACTCACTCACTCACTCACTCTTTCTCTCTCCATCCACAGCTGCTTCGTGTCAGCGGGTGAGGGTGGTACCAGAGGTGGAGGCGTACCCCACTGAGTCGGTCGACCTGCGCTGTCAGTTTGTCGACGGAGGAAACACCAAGCTCACACAGGTAGCCAGATAACACACGAGGAGAGAGCCTGCGGTGCATGTCGGCCTTGACGCATTGAACCATTAAATATTGCCCTCTGATTTCTTTGAAAAGGAAGGACAGTACTGTAGAGATGTTCTCTAGAGTTTTAATGTAGCAACTGTTGTGGTCGAACGTTGCTGCATTGAAATGCTGTCAGTGTGGGTGTTCTTCATGCTATTTCATGAAATCGACTGGACATGTGCATAGACTGTATGTGCATAGACTGTATGTGCATAGCCTGCCATCCTGCAACCCTCTTAATTCCTTGTCATTCTTGGACGCAGGTGTCGTGGATATGGGAGCCCACGGAGGGCCAGAGGGACAACATTGCCGTCTTTCACCCCATATACGGCGAGAGCTTCCCCGACTCGCCCTTCAACGGGCGTGTCCGCTTCATCCAAGGCACCTTGACAAACCCCTCCATTACCATCAGCAGCCTCAAGATGGCCGACGCCGGGCGTTACACCTGCGAGTACGCCACTTACCCCAGCGGCAATGAGCAAGGCACCACCAATCTGGTCATACTTGGTGAGCAGCTGGTGTTTTTGTTTTCTTTCAGACTGCGCCCTAATTGCTCTCGGCGAAGAGAGGGCTCCGGTGCGATGACTAATGGTGTCCTCAAATGAATGCGGCATCACGAAACGCATCCGTTCCGAAGCGCCCACCTTGTTAAGCCTCCGCATCGATGGCCTCACTTTTCCCCCTCGCCAGCTGAATCTCTGCTGCCTTTCTCTTGCACTGTTGTCTTTTTATTAGACTCTAGGAGGGACCACACTTCCTGTATATGCACAACAACAACAACAACAAACTCACTCATGCATTCGCTTACCGTCTCTCTTTCAGCGAAACCCAAGAACTCTGCATCCCCCGTTGTCGTCCAAGCCAGCACAAGCGGCAAACCAGTGGTCGTGGCCCAGTGTGAGGCGGCTGACGGCAAGCCAGCAGCCACCATCAAGTGGATGGGAGAAGTCGGTGGCACCGATAACACCACCTCCAAAAAAGGTCTGGACGGCACGGTGACGGTGAGGAGCGTGTACCTACTGGTGCCCACGCCTGAGGACAACGGCAAGGAGGTCACCTGCATGATCAGCCAGCGCACTCAGGACAAGCCGCAGACCTTCCCCATGAAGCTGTCCGTCGAGTGTAAGTGTTTCGAACCCAGACCACAAGATTGTTAACCCTCTGAACCGAGGCCTAGGCATTACTCAAATAACAAATGTTTGAATAACCGTCTTATTCAACCAAGTGGGGGGGGGGGGGGCACAGAATATTTGCATTAGGTCTCAGACAAGGTTGGGTTACTCATCGCACAAGCATGGTTCACCACCTCCATTTCTGAAGCATTTTGGGACTTCCCTGTGTTTTGTTTTTACCTGGCGTGACTCATCGGTCCCCAGTCATATCTCTGCAATCCTCCGGCGGTAGGTTTCAGTTTCAGTGATGCTTTGTAGGACAAGTCTCGCTGTGAAAACCTCTGTGTTGAAGCTTCTCCCACTCCTGCACCCCAGTAGGCAATCAGTGTTCACTTGGTCGCTCCAATTCACAGTAACACCTCCCCTCTCTCTCTCTACTCTCTCTGTTCCTTTCCCCTTCTTTCTCAGATCCCCCGACTGTGTCCATAGTGGGCTATGATAACAACTGGTACATTGGCCGGACCGACGCTGTCCTGACCTGCAAGGCCACTGGCAACCCTGCCCCCACCAACGTTACTTGGACAGCGTGAGTTAATCTTCCCATAGCTGGCCCCTGATCTTTGGAGTACCCCCAATTGCAGTCCCAGACTTTTGGATTGGAGCATCCATGACAGTCCCAGGCTTTTGGATTGGAGCATCCATGACAGTCCCAGGCATTTGGAGTATCCCTCCCATTGCAGTCCCTGACTCAGTGATTATCCATTTCATGACTATCCCAGACTTTAGGAATATCCCTACCCGTTTTGGTCTTAATTTACCCTGAGACGAGAGAACGACTTTAGACAGCGTCTCCCCGATCTATCCCAGACAACAGAAGGGAGTCAAGTCATCCAAAAACAATCAATTAGCAATTCCAATCTGATCTGCTCGAGCACCAATATTGCTCGTCCTCTGGGTCCCAGCAGCTTGCCTTCATCTCTTAATGGGGGACACAAGTATCTCTGCATCGGTTATATGGAAAAGAAAAACATATTTAATTTGTTTTTCTCTTGTTGATTATCCACATGGTCTTAATTTTGTCTGGCGGTGATAGACAGACGGCAGTTAGACTGTTACAGCCTGCTCCTCCAGTTGAGGTCCAGGCTGTGCTTCTTCCAAGTCGTTAATCTCTGTCTCCTCCCTCCTTCTCTCACCCCTGCTCCCCCCTCACACACACACACACACACACAGCATGTCCGGTCGGATGCCTGACACGGTACAGATCGCCGACAACAAGCTGATCGTGCGGAAGGTGGACGAGGCTGTGAACACCACCTTTGTCTGCGAGGTGAAGAACCGGCTGGGAGTGAGCAAGCACCAGGTCACCACGGCGGTCATCGGTGAGTCAAGCCCACTGAGCACGTGACCGCCGCCTGCGTACTCTTACTTAGTCTTATGTACACACACTGATGCACACATTCCAGCCCACGAGCGAACACAGGTGTGGACATTTTGTGGACACACACACACACACACACACACACACACACACACAGGGATCAGAGCTACATAGGGGTCTTTTCCATCATTTACACTGTCAGAGAGACCAACGCTCTCTCACAGCTAACTCTGTCGTCTGCTGGGCAGGTTAAAGGGGGTGAAGGTTTGGCTTTTAGGGGTTTCTTGGAAGGGTTCTTCTATTCATGCGGGAAATCAGTTGGTGTGAGCCAGTTTGCCGGGTTTTCTCTTCTCCCCACTAACATCCTTAGTGTAGGTCTGGACCCCCCCCCCCCTTTCCCTTCAAAATAAGAGTCCGCTCTTCCTCTGCATGCACTTTCAACAGATTTCTCCTGTATTCATATATGCTGCGGTTTCTCCTCCCTTGCTTTCACACATTGATTCAATGAACACAAAAACAGCCTTACATTGGCTAACCTTGACTTGGGCGTCAGTTATGGTTTGCAAGATGTCAGTTGTGCTTTGTCACATTTGGATTCTGCCTGGTCAAAACGGGTGCTGCCTTTTGGATCAGTGGAGCCAGTGCAGTTAGCACTTGTTCTCACCAAAGACGCTGTGAAAGCTAGATTTAGAATCCGTGGGAATCCTTTCAGAGATTTTGAATTGTCTCCCTTTATTCTCCAAGGTGCTTTGTAGGCACTGAAACGTGTGGGAGGTGGGGAAGAAGTGAGCTCTGGCTAGCAGCGTTGCCTTGTGACCACTGTATTAGGGCTGGCTGGCACTCCCACCAGCACCACGTCTTTGCAAGTACTTGAGAGAATCTGGTCCAACCTCCAGTTTCATCCCAAGCGATGGTGCCAGACATTTTTTTTTCTTCTTCTTCTAAATGAAACCAATTGTAGCACAAACACAATCGGCTCCCTTAATTTTCACTCCTGAAACCATTTTAAAAGCACTCTCTGTTCCCTTTAACTTCAGATGAAAGCGCCAAGCTCTATTTGTCTGGGGGTGGCTTTCGTAGCACCCCTTTTGAGGTTGTGATTGTAGCGAGGGTTGACGGAGGTGCCGAGCACAAAGTAGAATATGACGTTTCTCCTCTAGGTTTTAAAGAGGCGTGCTCGGTCACGTGACCCACAACCTCTGAGTAAAATACAGAAGTAAGTTCTGCTGACAGGAGAGGAAAATGCGCCGGTCTCTCGCTCGACACTTGCTCAGCGGGCACGTGCCAGAGATGGCGTGTTAGTGTCGACGAGGTGCCAGCTGGATCTGTCCTCGTAGAGAGAGCGGCAGAGAGGGGGGAAAAACAATAACAGAACATTCCATAGAACTCTTAGATGACTCCTGCTAGACTTTCAAAGGCCTGGCGGGGGTTCGCGACCCCTTGTCTCCCTTGACACACCCCCCCCCTCCCTTTGTGGGCTGTCCAGCTGGCTCTGTCCATTTTCACTGTGCACTGGAACACTTCTGAAGGGACCAGCACGTACACACACACACTACTTCTTCTACTGCCTCAGGCAAGCCATCCTCTGGGCTTACACAGACTTTCCTCCACAGGGAAAGAATAATAAACTAATCTAGCTTAGAGAGAAATGCTGGCACTGAATGGCTGCTGACATAAACCCGGTGCTAGTATTGTAGCCTTAGTTCTGGTTTTGTCCTCAGGGCTGGAATGGCTGAAGGCCACTGGAAGTTCCTCCTTTAATTGATTGTCACATCTTGATTAATCCGTCTCCATTGAGCCGATTTTAATCCTCCTTCATTTATCAGATGTTTGTTTCGCACCTCAGGCCATGTTAAGGGGGTTGTAGTGAGAACTGCCAGACCGTGAGGTTTCGTCTCTGTGAGGGAGATAAGGAGAGAGGCAGGCACCTGGCCATGGTGGTTTATCAGAGACTGTCCCGTGGTGCTCAGAAAGAGGCTAAGCCTGCCCAATGGAGAGCCTGGCGGGAAGGTACAAATAAACAAGTTAGAGAATATCTACCATGAACATCTGCCCATTTGCCTCCAATGACACTAGATGTACTGGAGGTAGTTTGCAGTGCTAGTCCAATGTGACCCAGTAACCTTGCCCGTGGCCTGAAGAGGTGTGTTACAAAGAACTAACCCCAAAGAACTAGCAAAATTGACAAACCTTGGACATTAGCATGCAGAGCTTAAAGGGATAGTATGACATTTTGGAAATTAAGTCCTTTTTTCTACCTACCCAGAGTCAGATGAACTCATGGATGCCATTTTTATGTCTCTAATTAGCATTAGCGCTTAACTGGAAGTCTACCAGAACATGCTCATTAGGGTTCATATGACTCTGAGTAAGTAGAAAAAAGGCTTAGTTGCCAAAATGTCATACTATCCCTTTAAGCTCTGCATGCTAACCCAGTCTGGTGGAATGCTGATGTCCAAGGTTGGTCCATTTTAAACCCTGTATTTGGGGAGTTTCTCCCATTCTTCGTAGGGATGGTGCCAGGTTTCCGCCAGACGCGACGCTTGGCATTGAGGCCAAAGAGTTCAATCTCGGTATCATCAGACCAGAGAAACTTGTTTCTCATGGTCGTTGTCCTTTAGGTGCCCTTTGTAAATTCCAAGCGGGCTGTCATGTGCCTTTTACTGAGGAGTGGCTTCCTGTCTGGCCACTCTACCATAAAAGCCTGATTGGTAGAGTGCTTCAGAGGTGGTTGTCTTATGGAAGGTTCTCCCATCTCCATAGAGGAACTCTGTCAGAGACCATCGAGTTCTTGGTCACCTCCCTGACCAAAGCTCTTCTCCCCGATTTGCTCAGTTTAGCCGGGCAGCAAGCTCTAGGAAGAGTCTTGGTGATTCCAAACTTCTTCCATTTAAGAATGATGGAGGACACTGTGTTCTTTGGAACCTTCAATGCTGCAGAAAGTTTGTGGTACCCTTCCCCAGATCTGTGCCTTGACACAATCCCGTCTCAGAGCTCTACGGACAATTCCTTCGACCTCATGGCTTGGTTTTTGCTTTGACATGCACTGTCCACTGTGGGACCTTATAGACCGGTGTGTGCCTTTCCAAATCATGTCCAATCAATTGAATTTACCACAGGTGGACTCCAATCAAATTGTAGAAACATCTTAAGGATGATCAATGGAAACAGGTTGTACCTGAGCTCAATTTCGAATCTCATAGCAAAGGGTCTGAATACTTATGTAAAAAAGGTATTTCTGTTTTTTATTTACTTATAAATTTGCCAACATTTCTAAAAAGTTGTTTGTCATTATGGGGTATTCTGTGTAGATTGATGATGAAAAAACATTTAATTTAATCCATTTTTAGAATAAGGCTGTAAATGTATCAAAATGTGGAAAAGGTCGAGGGGACTGAATGCACCGTATATCTCCTAAATATTTCTGATGGAAATGGGTGGTTCATGACTTCCTAGTCAGGAAGACTTTGTTTGTCTTTCATTCAAATGTCAGCAACCACCTTGTGCTTCCTTCACTGAACTTGGGCCACATTTTCAATTTTATTTACTCTGGTGGTCAGGTTCTCCACCAACCCTACCTGAGGTAGCAGCCAGACTTGCTCAGGAGAGACACCCCCCCCACCCCTCCAATTCCAATCCCGCTCTGCCTCAGCCGTTTGACGTCAACGAGCGACAGAATGATATGCCTGATTTGTCATTCCACTGCCAGACGTCTAACAGACCCAAGCAGAGGGCAATGATTGCCTTGCCTGCGAGCGGCTGCATTTCAATTCGAATGATAAAGTCTAAGCCCGAACGCTTTGCCATTGAATTAACCGCTCACACCCTGCCATTTTGTGCTTTGTCATTTTCCTCATTTTTTCCCCCCAGGCTTGTAAATGCAACTGCCCCCTGGCCTGGCCCAGCAGAAACAGACTGCACTATCTGCATAGCCTCAGGCAGGATGATAGCTCTGTAATCCTCCAGGGTCATGAAGCTACCTTTTTCAATTAGCCAGAGGGTGAGCTCTTATGGCACATCAGATGACTATCTGTCTCAATAATCCCCCATCATTAATCAATGGGTAGTCAACGCAAGACCCAGTGCCCTAAATCCTTCAGGACGAGTACTGTGATTGCCCCCCCCCTCGACCTTAGCTTTTGGGCCTCCTCACTCTGTACTGGAAGAATGAAGCTGGAACCACACACATTTTCTCTCGCTCTTTCCTGTTCTCTGTCCCTTCAGCTTCCCCTTGTGAATGACTCATGGAAACACAGAATAACTCATTTTGAGGCAGATTGCAGCATTGCTATTCACCGTGTGTTGGTTTGTTGAGCTCTATCAACAGCCAAGGTCCTGGATTCAATCATCGCAGCAGGATTTGTCCAACTTAGAATTGGTCTCGAAACGTATGCCTGTGTATAATGCAGTCTTGGTACAGTAGTTGCAGAACTGATTGAGAATCCGAGTCCTTTATCTATGAATAGAAATTCATGTTATGAATTTATTGAGTCTAAAGACAGACAGGTGCTAACAAATGTGTAAATTGTGTGCCTCGTGTGCTGTAACATTGGTGTCTAAATGATGTGCCGTAAGCTAAACCATCAGATGTGTTTAGACGGTAACCCAATAATATTTGTTGATGGACCTCTCAACGTTTATATCATCCAGTATGCAGAGTGTAGCCGTTAACAAGATGCTTATCCTTTGCAGCTATGAAATGCGGTGTGTTTACATCTAGCCACGTACCGCCAGACACCCAACACTGGAAAATCAATACCCGATCCAGATTCACCCATCTGCTTTCCAGGATGTGTTTTTATTTTACGATCATGCAATGCAGTCGTTTCTTTTCATTAACTCCTAGCTTACGTTGTCGTGGTGGCGTGTCAGACTGGGAGGGGCGCCCTCGGCGCTACGCTAGTCCACCCCCGCCCTTGTTGTGTGCTGTCGACACATCCTCACAGCAGCCAGCAAGGCCACTTAAGAGTGCTTGCCGACTGTGTGAATACGGTGTTACTGCTGCGTAGAGACTGCAGCTGGGAAGAAGGCGTTGGTGAATGAGGAAGCAGATTGACTTAAGGGTGGGGGTGTCACCGGGGTGAGGTGGGGGGGGGGGGATGCCTCCTAGCGTTTCTCACCTCTAGGGGGAAGAACAAGCACCGCAATTAAATTCTGTGTGCGCGTGTGAGGGAGAGCTCTGTGTGTTAGTTTAAGCACATCTGCCCGGCGTTCTCCGAAATAAATTGTTTAGAAACTTCCACGTCTCCGGGGAGAGAGAGGGGGATTAAAGGGGCTGTAGAGAACTGAGGAAAACTGAGGAGTAAAAAAAAGACTGTGCTCGTTTTTGTCGGCTTCCAACACGGAAAGAGAGGGAGGGAATTGGGGTGATTTGAAGAAACGCCCCTGTCGCTTCAGACTAGACTACTTGAAATTGAAATGATTGAGATTGTCATGGAAACACTGGAGCTTTTCAGGGGAGGGGGAGACGGGGCGGAAGGTTTGAGGTGAACGTGCATGCAGAGGTTGAGAAGGTGCTCTTACCCCAATTGATAGAGTTCACACTGTACAGCACTGGCAGCCCAACTACATTCCCTCTCGACATGTTAAGTGCCTTGAGTGAGTCAACCTTATAAGTATTATTGGATATTTACAGTTCTATACATATGGGTACTTTATCTGTACTGTACAGCAAGAACCTGAAATCGTACTCCTCATTATTTTGAACATCCATTCCAGGTCCATTTTATTTTCCCTGCCTTTTTCCTGTTTGCTAAATTATGATTCGCTGAAACAGGAAAAGATGGTTCAGGTCGGCTGTTGTGCTCCTTCCCCCTAATCTCTATGAGTGACAGTAATATAGGCAGTGATATAAGCTCGCTGTGATCATTTTTGACATTTATTACCCCTTTCTGGTTAATTTAGTCCTGACTCCCAACTACCCCGGTCCTGTTTCTCCCTCTGCTGTGGCTTTGATGTTTTCACCTCCCTATACCCAGATTTAGATATGGACATCAGAGCCTTGCATCTCCCTAGCCCTCTGTCTTGGCAGTGCATTCCAAGCTGCCCTGTATGGGGTCTGGTTTTTGGAATGGATCAAACTGCAGGTGGGTTTTTGCCTCTTATAGCCTTGTGTGACTCTGAGTTGAGTTGCTTCGTTTACACTGGTTTCTGGTTTACAGTGGGGGAGCGCTCATAGCCCGGGGTTAAACTAACTGACCGATTAGGTGTGGGGGGGGGTCGTGTTCTATTTTTCAGTTCCATCATGCATGACCACAGTGTGCTAGTCATTTCCACTTCTATAGTCCCCTTTCACTTCCCTTTTCCTGTCTCTTTCCCTGTCTCTCGTCTCTGCGTTGTTGTGCCCGATGTACGCCTCGGTCAACATCTCAGACCAGGGATTCGTCACATCGTGGGTCACAAAATGTGTTCCTCATTTTTGTTTCTCTACCGAAACAAGAGTGGACCGGCTCAAACTTGGCTCACACCAACGGTACTAGGACCGTAGAAATGGGCATCGGGGGGCTTCAAAAACAAAAACTGCAACTAAAGGGGAGGAATCAATACCAGTCAAATCGCTACAACACTAATCGAGACACCACCTCACTGACCGCATCTCACCAGGAGAGCACCAGAACAACAACACTACTCCTACGGAAAGAGGCCCATTTAAAAACCGACCAACCCCCTCTTTCCTCCCCCCATTTTTTTTGTCTCTCCCTCTACCTTTTGCTCCTCTCCTCCCCCCTTTTCAGAAGCCATAGTGGACCCGTCCAACGCGGGCGTGGTGGCGGGGGCTATCATCGGCAGCCTGCTGGCCCTACTGCTGGTCAGCTCGCTGATTGCTGTCCTGGTGACCCGCAGTCGCCGGCAACGGCGCGGTTACCCCGGCAATGGAGAGCCTGGCGCCTACGGGAACAAAGCCCGCCTCTTCGGCGGAGCTGGCAACAAGAACGAAGGCACGGGGGCCAACATCAACGGGCCCATCTATACGTACCGCGAGAGCGACCCCGGAGCGCTGGCGGAGAATGTCAACGACTTCCACGGCCCGCCTGGCTCCACTCCCACCGCCCACGACATCCTGCTGAGCAGCGAGATGGATGAGGCGGAGCGCAGGAAATTTGACGCCCTCGACGACAGCCTGGAGGAGGAAGAGGAGCGCTACGACAGCTTTAGCGTGGGCATGGTTCCAGCCTATCACATCCACCGGCACAACGAAGAGATGGGAGGGGTCAGCATGTACCTCGACGACGACGACATGGAGTCACAGCGGGACGGGTCGGTCATCTCCCGGACTGCCATCTACGTCTAGAGAGGGGCGGTCAACCAACAGGGTCCAGGAGGGAGAGCTGAGGACAGGGTGGAGAGTCCACCAACAACCACCCATCCCCATCCCCCTGCATACTAAATAGACATGCTACGCTTATGGTAATTTTACACAAAAAAATAACTACAGAAACAAAAGAAGGTGTTGAAACTGAACTGTAACTGAGGAACAAGCGGAATGATGACTTGAGTGCGCTGGTCAATAACTCGGCATCTCGATAAGTCAGTCAGTCTACCAAAATAAATTGTAACAATGTAACTCATCTTCAATGCTGCTTACTGCTCCATTTCATCTTAGCAAGTGAAACGTGAAGAGTGACCATGTGACTGCGTTTAGTAGCCCACTAATCCACAGAACTGCAAACACTGAAGACTTTTTCTCGGTAAGGAAACGTACTGTTCAATGTCGCCTTCGTGGTACAACTTTTAGACGCATTCCTAGATGGCCACACTCGTTCTAACACCACGGCTACTGCTTGAAGACGTCCTCCAGCGGACTGCCGTGCGGAGGACGAGGAACCCGAGCTGTAACTTGTTGTCTTCGTGTGCATCATCACAGGCGTTCCATAGCACAGTGTTACGTAAAAATGGTCTTTTTTGTATTATCAAGATGTTTGGGCCTTCAGGCCTTGTTGAAACCACATTTGGTGTTAATGACTCATATATAATGACTTAGGCAGAGTTAGTCCCACCAACTTCCATTTTCTTCTTTCTTTTTCTTTTCTTTTTTTCTCTCTCTTCATTATTTTCTTTTACATATGGGAGGCCAGCGACGTGGTACCGAGCTGGAGCTGGGGTTTGGATGAGAGAAATGGTGCGACCAGATCTGTTTTTCCAACTGTCTGTTGGCGGTTCATGTTGGTGGAACGTCACTGCTAAAGCGAAGGGCAGCGGGTCAGCTGGCACCATCCCAGGGTATTGGGCCCAGTGCTAGGCTGTACTGGCCTTCCACGCTGAGGGAGCAGCCAGCTCCTGTAATGATCGGAGCCACGTCTAGTCTGCCTAGCGATAGCATGAGACAGATCGACATGCACACCCAGCTCTAACTGAACCTCCTGCTCTGCCTGTCAGTTTGACCAATTAAAAAACAAAAAGGAAGCGGACTCCATTTCCCCGGCAAGTCAATAAACGCGCCGTCTATTTAATGGTAAAGAAATGTTTCGCCGCTGATGCTCGAGGGACCGGAGGCGGAATATTTCCCTCGTTTTTTTGTGTGTTTTTTTTTTATACCAGAACAAACTGTTCCTAGCCCACATGTTTAATTCAGGAGTAGAAGAAGCATAAAAGTGTTGCCATTATCTTATGTAGAGGTATAGAGCGAGAGAGGCTGATTTCTGGCTGGTATTGAGCACTTTCGCTATTTTTTTTAATGCAGACAAGCCCAAGCATTAATAATAAGACAAGCCGCACATACGGCTGAAATTGCGAAGCTTCACTCCCGAACACAGTAGGAGTTATGAGGTCAACCGTCTGCCTTGTTGTCGACCGTCAACGATCGATTCATCTACTTCAAAATACAGTATTATCATTATTTTAGCAGAGTGAAATGCTGAGTCGAGTTGTTTTTTTTTGCTGTATGTTAATGGGCAAATCTCTGCCGGGCCTTCTAAGGGGGGGGCAGTAACACACAAAATACGCCTGTGACTGTGTGTGGGGATATTTCTGACCATGTGCGAGGCCCATTAGTTCTAAGCCTGGCTGGCATATGTGTTTTTCGAGTTCTGAGTTGACCAAATTTGAATCGCTGCCAGACTTGGAACAAGGTTAAGGGGCTAACCCCACCCGCAGTATGTTCCCACTGTCAGATTGCCGCAGTTCACTTTAACGTAGCGGCCTAGTGTGTGTGTGTGTGTGTGTGTGTGTGTGTGTGTGTGTGTGTGTGTGTGTGTGTGTATTGTGCAAGGGTGTAAGTAGCGTGATTGTACAGATTCGAGTTGTGTATATCCCACATGCTGATTCACCGCGCAATAGCCCAATGTTATGCAGGAGTTGTTTTGCATAATGTCATACATATGGATGGCTAAGCCTATCTCTGAGTCATTCATCAGTCATTTCATGCACAGTAACCTCACTGATGAAGGGGTTGGAGGACGGTGATAGGAAACTGCTTAGCACGGGGACCCGCGTGGACATGAATATTACACTGGCGGAGCCGGGATGATGCCGGACGGCTCAAAGGGCCTTTGGAGTGGTCTCCTGTGCCACCCCGGCCAGATGGAAACTTGATTGGGTATTGGTGTCCGGGCCGTTGCTCTGTAAATATTGTGACCCATTCCCCCTCCTTTGCTTTTTCTTATCACAGATAGAGGTCGACTGATTATGATTTTTCAACGGCGATACCGAATTATTGGAGTACCAAGAAAAAGCCAATAGCGATTTCTTATTTTTAAATAAAAAAACATTAAAACATTTTTTTTAAATTAGTTATTTTATAATTTTATTATAATTAAATATATATATGTGTAATAATGCCAATTACAACAATACTGAATGAACAATGAACACTTATTTTTACTTAATATAATGCATCAATAGAATCTATTTAGTCTCAAATAAATAATGAAACATGTTCAATTTGGTTTAAATAATGCAAAAAACAGTGTTGGAGAAGAAAGTAGAAGTGCAATATGTTCCATGTAAAAAAGCTAACGTTTAAGTTCCTTGCTCAGAACATGAGAACATATGAAAGCTGGTGGTTCAATATTCCTAGTTCTTCAATATTCCCAGTTAAGTTTTAGGTTGTAGTTATTATAGTAATTATGATGCATCGACTATTTCTCTATACCATTTGTATTTCAGATTCCTTTGTCTAGTGGATGTTCATATAGGCACTTTAGTATTGCCAGCCTAATCTCAGGAGTTGATAGGTTGGAAGTCATAAACAGCGCTGTGCCTCAAGCATTGCTAAGAGCTGCTGGCAAACGCAGTAAAGTGCTGTTTGAATGAATGCTTACGAGCCTGCTGCTGCCTACCACCCATCAGTCAGATTGCTCTATTAAATAATAAATCAGACTTAATATAATAAACACAGAAATACGAGCCATTTGTCATTAATATGGTCAAATCTGGAAACTATCATTTCGAAAACAAAATCTTTCTTTCAGTGAAATACGGAGCCGTTCTGTATTTTATTGAATGGGTGGAAACCCTAAGTCAAAATATTGCTGTTACATTGCATAACCTTTGATGTTATGTCATAATTATGTCAAATTTTGGCAAATTAATTACGGTCTTTGTTGGGAAGAAATGGTCTTCACACAAGCCAGGCGGCCCAAATTGTTGCATATACCCTGACTCTGCTTGCACTGAACGCAAAGAACTGACACAATTTCCCTAGTTAATATTGCCTGCTAACATGAATTTCTTTCAGCTAAATATGCAGGTTTAAAAAAAATATATACTTCTGTGTATTGATTTTAAGAAAGGCATTGATGTTTATGGCGAGATACATTTTTCGCAAATGCGCTTTTGTTAAATCATTACCCGTTTGTTGAAATTAAAGTAGGCTGTGATTCGTTAATAAATTAAGACACCGCATTGATTATATGCAACGCAGGACAAGCTAGTTAACTACACATGGTTGATGATATTACTAGGTTAACTAGTGATTATGTGAAGATTGATTTGTTTTTTTTATAAGATAAGTTTACTGCTAGCTAGCAACTTACCTTGACTCCTTGCAGCCACAAGGTCCTTTCGACGCTGCCCTCGCGTAACAGGTGGTCAGCCTGCCGTAACAGGTGGTCAGCCTGCCGTAACAGGTGGGTCAGCCTGCCGTAACAGGTGGTCAGCGTGCCACGCAGTCTCCTCGTGGATTGCAATGTAATCGGCGTCCAAAAAAGGCTGATTACCGATTTTGTTATGAAAACTTGAAATCGGCCGTGCCGATTAATCGGTCGACCTCTAATCACAGATTCCTGTCACATTATCAGATCATCACCACTGTGTTCAAATGAACTGTTTTCCTTATGATGTTTTATGCGAATGTGTACCCATTTTATTTTCAAATTAAGAAAAATAAGTGTTCTTATGTGAGGTGTTGGTTGTGTATATCTTGATGTAAGATATCCATTTAATGAAGTAGGTGTGTGTATCTTCAATACTCCCTTAAGAGATGTTATTTATAAGTGCAGTGTGGGTACTGGTAAACGTCACAGACTACTATCATGGGAGATGGTTACAAATGACCTTAATTTAATTACATGTGCGTCAAGGCATGCATCTTGTAGCCTGCTGGTATGTAGAGGTGTATATTATCGAGGGCCTTGCTCTCCAATCTGCTCTGACCATCTTTTCCACGCAAACACTCTCTCGCTCCCTTCCACAGATAAACTCCCACAAGAGAGCATATAATCACACACCCATGCAGATCTGTTTCACCCATAGAATTCTCTCACACACACACTATATTTCCCTGACCCGCCACACACTTTGAGTTCGATGCCTCCCATTAGCGGGGGGGGGGGGGGCAAGATTGTTCCTCGTTGGGCTCCTGTGACTCCATCACTCTCCATCTTGTTATTAAGATGAACAGAGGGGCAACGTCTTTCTCTACAGAGGATTAAAACCTTTGATTCGCCATTCCCCTTTTTTTTTTATTGTATTTTTTAGAAGTAAACAAGCACCAATTTCACTCTGTGGGAAGTGGTGCTCCAGCTTCTAAGGACCATGTCAGAAGAAAAAGCAATGTCTCTGGCATGCAATTACCAGCCCTGTATAAGGGTGGTGGTGGTTTTAAAAAGCATAAATGGGTCACGACATCCTACAATTCTTGTCCGACTCTAATCTCAAGACCACCAAACAAAGCCTTAAATTCACAGTTTTGCCACATGCATTATTCCCCGTGTCCCTTGTGTACAAAGTATAAATAAATCCAACATACTTGCAACATGCATTACTAATTGATGTGGTTACAAGATATTCATCTTTTCTGGTCAATTCTACAGTGTTTTTTTGTTGTTGTTGTGTACAATATTGACAGGACGGTGACCTGGAGAATATGAATAATATTAAAATGTTCCTATATTCCAAGATGTTTGTCTCCTCACTACAAGCTGCTAGAATAACAATGTCTTCTGTGTCACCGTCTGACTGTGTGTGTTGGTGGTTTTTCATTTGGAACCTTTGGTTCCGGTTCGTCCTGTCAACATTATATTTGTATTCTGGTGTTTTATTAAAGTATGATGGATTTCTAAATATGATTTTGAGTCCGTTATGTGTGACGTTCAGCCAGCCTAGCGATCCGTCTGCGGATTTGATTGCGTATGTAACATGTATATCGACAATGTTTTTTTTGCTTCGGCCCTTGCGGTTATTAGGTGGCGCTTTATTATAGGAATGAAATGATTCTCGTTTTTTACACACAGGACGGTCTGTTCGGTTACATTCTATCACATGCTTTGACAACCATCCTATCGAGACAAGTGCAGTTACCCAAAGTGCTAGAGACCGCCATGCAAAGAATACTGACGACAACGAGCAGTATCTTAAAATGGATGCATTCGTGGTTCGCCGAGTGTGTTGTTTACAACATGTGGGCTGGATGATGTTTGTTGACTGCAGACCCCCCCCCCCCCCCAAAAAAAAATATGGACTTAAATAAGGTGGTTTATTCAGCCAAACCTGTGGTACTACATTGCCCCGCAAAATTCTTGACTGCAGTCAAGACATTTTTGGTCCTCCTGAGTCCACTTTAGGTCCTTGTCTGTTGCCTTGACTACGCCTCTTTGCAGCACTCTGTCAATCCCTCTTCATTCGGGCCTTTTATCCTTGTTGACCTAATGCAGGTGATTGTGACACGAATGGCTTAGTTTTAGTTCAGGGAACGGTACTGAAAAAAAAAACTTTATAAAATTTTGTTTTTTAAGAGTCATATTTTACAAAAGTCAATCAACCTCAAGTCTGCTGGCATGTAAATCTTCGTAATGGCTTTGGAAGGTGGGATTGTGACAAGAAACAAACCATTACTGTACCTCAGACAATCTACAGTCCTTTGGTTGTCAATTGTCAAAGTGGAAGGATACCAATTGTTTCTGGAGGGGCATACAGGCAGAATGTTAAATAATGTAGCAGGGCACATTAACGACTGAAGTAGACCCACATGTCATAGTAATGGGATGTCGTTTTTCTGCCTCAATGCAAAATCATGTCATTAGCTGACACTCCATTTATTTATTTATTTTGGTGCATATTATTCCATTAGTTCCCCTTTGTTTTCTTTTGGACCTATTTCTCCTCACAAGACCAATGTGTGAGAGAATGTGAATTGTTATGGATTTTGTTGGCCGCCATCTATGCATATCGTTTTTCTTTATTTAAAACGTTCCTTTATCCCCACGTATGAATGGAAGACGGGCAGGTCTGCATTCCCAGGCATGTCAAAATTCCATGCCAAATTAGAAAAATAGATTATTTATTTTTTAAATGAGAGAGATTATAAATAAAAAATTAAATCTGAAATGTAAAATAAACTGCCTAACATGTTCTTCCGTAGTGTTATTTGTGGAATGTCATTGTTTGTACTCGGTAGCCCATAAAATTGCACTGGAATGCTTGAAAAGATTTTCCTCAACTAGTCAATAAGTGTCTCGCCCACATGACCTAGTAGCTCGTTATTTACCTTGGGGCTTGTGATCTTAACCAGAGGGTGTCCGGGCAGGGCTTGCAGAAACGCCTGATTGCCTACTATGTTGGGGCCCGCCGGCTGCTTGCCCTGCCCACAGTATATTGACAAGGCCACTAATGGCTCTGGCTGTCCAGTATTAATAGACCGGCAGAACTGTGGACAGCCGCAGGGGGGTCTTCCATTGAGCCCTATGTGGACCACCCTGGGACCTGACACCTCTCTCACCTTTCCCGCGCCACTCAGGCTGAGTGGATTGACACAGATTGACAGATAAATGGCCTACGGCGTCTTTTCTCCAGGCCAGTCTCTCAGTGAGATGGACAGATAGTCAGCCAGGGAGAAAATCCTGTCCAGTTCACCACCTCCTGAATTGTTCTCTCCATTTCTCGTCAGAAACTCACATTTGTGTCTGTGTGAACAGTTTTGCCGTCAGTTGTCACATCACCTGTGAGTTCAAGTCAAATGTTATTTGTCGCATGCTTTGTAAACAACAGGTGCGGACTAACGGTACAGTGCTTATTTAAGAGTCCTTTTCCAACCTTTCGTTTACTCGCCCAACGCTCTTAACCACTTTTATTTTTTATTTTACCTTTATTTAACTAGGCAAGTCAGTTAAGAACAAATTATTTTCAATGACGGCCTAGGGTTAACTGCTTGTTCAGGGGCAGAACGACAGATTTGTACCTTGCCAGCTCGGGGATTTGAACTTGCAACCTTCCGGTTACTAGTCCAACGCTCTAACCACTAGGCTACGCTGCCGCCCCACTAGGCTACCCTATACAGGGAGTACCAGTACCGAGTCGATGTGCAGCAGCTGCCAGGGAAAACCTACAGTAATGTGTGAAGATCACATGTCACGCACTGTTATTTATTAGAACGCAGGTTTCTTAAGAAAAGCCTCGTGACTTCGTCAGCTGTGCCTGTTTCACACTCGCGGGTGTCCCGTCGTCATACGCGTGCACACGAGGCAGAACTCGGGGAGCGCACCTCGCTACAGCAGCTTTTGAGAAGGCTACGGCAGCAACAGGATTCAACGCGTTTCCAGCTGATCTAGAATCAGCATCTACCTACCACCCGTAAAGTGGTCACCAGTTGGTATGTGATGTTATGCGGGTTAAAGTTGCCAATCTGAACTGATCCCAGGACAGTGGGTAATGGATAGCGCCGGCTCGCTAACTGCAATGACAAGGTTCAGAATGTTGAACCAGGGAAGTGACACTGAGCCAAGGAGAGGAGGTTGGAGCACTTGGAGACCGGACATGTCATCTTCGGTTTGGCTCCCTGCACAGCGGTGACTAAAGCAGAGGGAGCGATACCAGACGGCTGCTCTCTCTTTCTCTTCTCTCTCTGGCTTGTGAAGATAAGACTGACACCTCAACACACCACTGCACCATCGCTTCTTAGGTCCCCATCGTTCCCTGCGAAATGATGGTCAGAGTCCACCAGTTCTCAAACCCTTTTTATGTAGTCTGCGACGTGATAGGCGTGCTCAGTCCTGCCCCACTGCTCTCAGCCATACTGTCTAGAGGCCTTTTAAATCCACTATCATTTTATATACTTTTCTCCCCCATCAAGAACATGTTTAATGTCAAATTGAAATGATAGTTTTTAAAGGGTCAATCTGTGATTGCTGCATCCATTTTTTACTTATTAAATGAATTTTATATATATATAAATTTTATATATATCTCCACCCAGTGATTCTTGAAGAATATAACTTATACATGCCTCGTGAGCTTAGTTCAACTGTCGTAAATCAAAATACACTACATGAGCAAAATTATGTGGACACCTGCTCGTTGAACATCTCATTTCAAAATCATGGGCAATAATATAAAGTTGGTCCCCCGTTTATTGTTATTAGAGCCTCCACTCTTCTGGGAAGGTTTTCCACTAGATGATAGAATATTTGCTGCATGGACTTGCTTCCATTCATCCACGAGCATTAGTGAAGTCGGGCACTGATGTTGGACGATTAGGCCTGGCTCACAGTCGGTGCTCCAATTCATCCCAAAGGTGTTTGATGGGGTTGAGGTCAGGGCTCGGTGAAGGCCAGTCAAGTTCTTCCACACCAATCTTGACAAAGCATTTCTGTAAGGATCTCGCTTTGTGAACGGGGGCATTGTCATGCTGAAACAGGAAAAAAAGCCTTCCCCAAACTGTTGCCACAAAGTTGGAAGCACAGAATCATCTAGAATGTCATTGTATGCTGTAGCGTTAAGATTTCCCTTTACTGGAACTAAGGGGTCTAGCCCGAACCATGAAAAGCAGCCCCAGATCTTTATTCCTCCTCCACCAAACTACAGTTGGCACTATGCATTCGGGCAGGTAGCGTTCACCTGGCATCCGCCAAACCCAGATTTGTCCAAAAAGTGGACGAACTGACTTGTTGGAAAGGTGGCATCCTATGACGGTGCCACGTTGAGTAAGGCCATTCCTCTGCCAATGTTTGTCTATGGCGATTTGCATGGTTGTATGCTCGATTTTTTTATACACCTGTTGTGTCGCTGAAATGGCCGACTCCAATAATTTGAAGCTTTGTGTGTATATATAGCTTATAAGCTTGTGTAATTGTAAACAAGTGGTTATATTTATCCAACCCCATCCCTTCTAGCCCGAGGTCCGGCGCGCTATCCACTGTACCGTAAAAGCATGCTCGTGCGTAAAAGCATGCTCGTGCGGCAGAGTCGATTTCCGTGCTTATAAATCCAGGGTCGTTACAATATATTCTGGCCCCCAATTAGCTAGAATTATTTATTCACCAAGATAATTTTTGTTATCGACAGAGTTTAGTATGACACCCCAGAAGCACTGGTTACTGGCCCTACGCTGTAGCCGGTAGGCTACCTACCGCTTAGTAGCATAGCGCTCTATTCCCTCCACTTAGGTCCAGCCACGGTTAATTGGCGTTCTAAGAAGGGTAATGGAGAAGATTGATGACTCGTTCTTAGGAGAGCTATTCAACAGGGCCTCTGGTTCTCCAGCATTCTACTGCTGCTTAATGCGTGTTGGGAAGGAGGAAGTGGGTATTCTACCGCCTAAGAATAGACCTGCGAAACGGAAATGATTTTAATGCGAAGTGGAGGGTGTGCGCGTGATTGTGTGTTATGTGCGTGGCTCCGGGCATTCTGCAGATCCTTCCATGTTTAATCCAGCGCTTTCCCCCGCCAGCACGATTCCCAACAGGCAGCTCCCACTCTAGAGTTGCGCTACTTCCTCCAGATCCTAACCAAAGAGAAGAAAGAGAGGGGAAAATGACGCACTTCTGTACGTTCTGGGCTGATATCCCGGGGTTGTGTTTTCTTCTAATCATCATCTTTGCAGAGGGAATCAAAGATGAGATGAATGGTGGGAGTGTGTGTGGAGTGGGATGGGTGATTGATGTGTGCAGAGATCTGTGTGTAGATGGGTTTGCCTGTGTGGCTGGATGATTGGGTGCGTGTGTGTGGCTGGATGATTGGGTGCGTGTGTGTGTGGCTGGATGATTGGGTGTGTGTGTGTGTGGCTGGATGATTGGGTGCGTGTGTGTGTGTGGCTGGATGATTGGGTGCGTGTGTGTGTGTGGCTGGATGATTGGGTGCGTGTGTGGCTGGATGATTGGGTGCGTGTGTGTGTGTGTGTGGCTGGATGATTGGGTGCGTGTGTGTGTGTGTGTGGCTGGATGATTGGGTGCGTGTGTGTGTGTGTGTGGCTGGATGATTGGGTGCGTGTGTGTGTGTGTGTGGCTGGATGATTGGGTGCGTGTGTGTGTGTGTGTGTGTGGCTGGATGATTGGGTGCGTGTGTGTGTGTGTGTGTGTGGCTGGATGATTGGGTGTGTGTGTGTGTGTGGCTGGATGATTGGGTGTGTGTGTGTGTGTGGCTGGATGATTGGGTGCGTGTGTGTGTGTGTGGCTGGATGATTGGGTGCGTGTGTGTGTGTGGCTGGATGATTGCGTGCGTGTGTGTGTGGCTGGATGATTGCGTGCGTGTGTGCGTGGCTGGATGATTGCGTGCGTGTGTGCGTGGCTGGATGATTGCGTGCGTGTGTGTGTGTGTGTGGCTGGATGATTGCGTGCGTGTGTGCGTGGCTGGATGATTGCGTGCGTGTGTGCGTGGCTGGATGATTGCGTGCGTGTGTGCGTGGCTGGATGATTGCGTGCGTGTGTGCGTGGCTGGATGATTGCGTGCGTGTGTGCGTGGCTGGATGATTGGGTGCGTGTGTGTGGCTGGATGATTGGGTGCGTGTGTGTGGCTGGATGATTGGGTGCGTGTGTGTGGCTGGATGATTGGGTGCGTGTGTGTGGCTGGATGATTGGGTGCGTGTGTGTGGCTGGATGATTGGGTGCGTGTGTGTGGCTGGATGATTGGGTGCGTGTGTGTGGCTGGATGATTGGGTGCGTGTGTGTGTGGCTGGATGATTGGGTGCGTGTGTGTGTGTGGCTGGATGATTGGGTGCGTGTGTGTGTGTGGCTGGATGATTGCGTGCGCGTGTGTGTGTGGCTGGATGATTGCGTGCGCGTGTGTGTGTGGCTGGATGATTGGGTGCGTGTGTGTGGCTGGATGATTGGGTGCGTGTGTGTGTGGCTGGATGATTGGGTGCGTGTGTGTGTGGCTGGATGATTGGGTGCGTGTGTGTGTGTGTGTGGCTGGATGATTGGGTGCGTGTGTGTGTGTGTGGCTGGATGATTGCGTGCGCGTGTGTGTGTGGCTGGATGATTGCGTGCGCGTGTGTGTGTGGCTGGATGATTGCGTGCGCGTGCGCGTGGCTGGATGATTGCGTGCGTGTGTGCGTGGCTGGATGATTGCGTGCGCGTGGCTGGATGATTGCGTGCGCGTGGCTGGATGATTGCGTGCGCGTGGCTGGATGATTGCGTGCGCGTGGCTGGATGATTGCGTGCGCGTGGCTGGATGATTGCGTGCGCGTGGCTGGATGATTGCGTGCGCGTGGCTGGATGATTGCGTGCGCGTGGCTGGATGATTGCGTGTGTGTGTTTGTCTCATTGGATTTACTCCTGTACCGAACAGAACCGTTTCTACAGTATGTGTGAATGCCCTTTATTAACTTTTGTGGGAATGCCTTTAAAAAAATGTTTTTAATTTGTGGGAATGCCTTTGCATTTGTTTGTTGAAAATCAATATCAGCCTCTAGGGAATTTGAGGATTAGTTTGAACAAAAACAGCTTGGTTTGTTTATCCTATACCTTTCCATCTGAGAGAGAGCAAGAAGGAGAGGGGGAGAGAAGCCTTTTCATTCCTCAAATATTTACCCATCTATTCAGTGCATGATGAATAGCCACTCAACCCCTCAGTCCACTCTCATCTTTCATATCGCTCTCATTTCTTTCCTCATCCTTTCACCCTTCTTTCATATCGCTCTTTTCATTCGCTCCCTTCATCACCACCTCTCTCCTGTCACCTTACTCTGTGTATCAGTCAGACTCGCACAACTCCTCCATGTGCAGCTCGCCGTATTGCTTCATGTCTTGTATTTCCCTCTCTCATTTTCTCCAACTATCCATCCGTCTACCTCCTTGAACACGTTCACTCGCTTTCTCATTTTGAAGACTGAGGCATTGTCATGTCCGTCTATCCCCTCTCCATCTCTCTTCCAGCCGACAGATCATATCTCATTGTCAGGATCTTACTGAGAACATCTTCACCCGGGATATCAGTTTCATTTTGTCTTTCATCCCCTCCGTCTTCGTCTCGCGACCGGCTTCGCCCGACAAACGTGAGGGTGATATAATGGAGTCTCATATCCGCTTTCACATCACTCAATCCATCTCCACTATCTTTATTTGGTTAACACACGCACACACACACACACGGGCAGTATACACACACACACATTCTCTCTTTCTCTTACTCTTTCCATTTCCTTTTCTTTCCTTTTTCTCTAGCTCTCTGTCTCACGCACACATACACCCACACTGTCCCGCCCTCTCACACGGCAGGCTCACTAACAGAATCCAGTTCATCAGGGCTACGGTTCTTGGGGGCTCTTCCCTCCGGACACGTGGAGACATCTTGCCACTACCTTTCACCATCTTTACTGTCTTAATAAACCAGTCCATCCTATGACTCCCATTCCTCCATCTCTCTCTCTCTCTATTACTCACTCCCCGCCGTTTACCCAGCTGTCACTCGTTCATTCTATCACCCGTCCGGGACGCCGTCCATCCATCCATCCATTTGCATTAGCCTGACGAGTAGAGACGACGAGCGAGCGTGGCTCACCTACTCGGCCTGATTACACTCAAAAGCCTGAGTGGGCGGTCCGGCCCCGCGGTCTCAAAGCACGGACTCCTGGGAAATGGGCACCCATGCGGAGCCGCGCGCCTAGGCGAAGATCCATTCGAAGACTTATGGCCTTTCGTGTCTCGGTTTCGTTGTTGATCCCTGTGAATAGTGTTGGTGTCTTATTGCTTTGTCTTGCTTTAGGTACAGAAACACTTTTAATTTCTGTCTTACATCTTTCTATCGGTCTTCCCTTCACCCCCCCCCCCCCCCCCCCTACAGATCTACATCTCGTGACTGTCTGCACTGAGAGCAGACTGTCTCCTTACTCCCCTCTAACACAGTGACTAATAGGAAAGTCTTAACCATGCCTCTATCCACAATTCATGACCTGTTGTCCCCATGACTGGGTGGCAGCACGGGTAAAAACCATATTTTAATGTCTTTTCTACCCTTTCCATTGTACCCGCCTCGTACCCTCGTTATTATGCCCCAAGGCCTATTAGCTACTACACTGGCGTCCGTGTTGTGATATATGCGGTGGCTTCTGTCTGTCTTGAGATGCCATCTGTACGGCCTGGCTCTCTGGCTGCCTGACTCCCCCTGGGTCGCCAGTCTCGACACTCGCCTGGCAGAGCAAGTGTCTCGCAGTTTGTCACCCATAAAGAGGGAGGGAGGGAGAGAGGGAGAAAGACCTTCAGGCCAGAGGGAAATGAAATGGAGCGACGAGCGCAACGGGGATCTTTATCTCTCTGTTAATGCCATACTCTGTTAATGCTATACAATATCTTACGCAATGCTTTATTTCCATTTGAGGCCCAATCTAATCAGTCTAATTCAGTGTGATCGGGATCTGGTTAATGTTATACTCCATGCGCTGTCTATAGATACAATAGCCTTGTGGGGTACAATACTGTACACACAATGGCTTTAATTCAATTCATATGTGCACCAGGTTCCTTTCAAGGCGGGTATGATAAGAGTGTCATTGAACAGGCCTATCTATACCCGTGCTGGAGAGACTGAACTTCTACTCACTGGCACTAATAGAAACCAGGGGGTTTGTGTTTCCCCCACGTTTGTGTTTTTCCAAGGAGTACAGCCCATGTGCCGGTCACGTCAAATCCATTGTATTGGAACACCGAAACACCCTCAAGTGATCCAGATCTACTAGAGTCAACGACATTGAGCGTACCACAGAAGCAAATGGAGGCAATCAGGCCGATTCCGTTATGCACAGCATGCAGCTACCAAGAAGCGTGTGACTTGGCTCCCAGGCCCATCCACTGGCAATTACAAGTGGGGACAATGTGTTCATTGTGACAATACTAAAGCTTTTTTGTTTTTTTTACCATGCGGGAATAGGTAAAGAAGACAAAAAACAAAGCTTCATTAATTGTAGCACTACAAATTATTCAAAAATGTATTAAATAAAACACGTTCCTCATCAATCTACACACAGTACCCCATAATGACAAAGCGAAAACGGGTTTTTGTAAATGTTTGCGTCACGTCTAGAGGAAAACTGGCACCATCCCTACGGTGAAGCATGGTGGTGGCAGCAACATGCTGTGGGGATGTTTTTCAGCAGCAGGCACTGGGAGACTATTCAGGATTGAGGGAAAGATGAACGGAGCAAAGTACAGAGAGATCTTTGATGAAAACCTGCTCCAGAGCGTTCAGGGCCTCAGAATGGGGAGACTGTTTACCTTCCGACAGGACAATGTCCCTAAGCACACAGCCAAATCAACACAGGAGTGGCTCCAGGACAAGTCTCTGAATGTCCTTGAGTGGCCCAGCCAGAGCTGAACATCTTTGGAGAGACCTGAAAATAGCTGTGCGTTGACACTCCAGCCAACCGGACCGAGCTTGAGAGGATCTGCAGAGAAGAGGGGGGAAACTCCCCAAGTAAAGGTGTGCCAAGCTTGTAGTATCATACCCAAGATGACTCAAGGCTGTAATCACTGCCGAAGGTGCTTCAACAAAGTACTGAGTAAATGGTCTGAATTCTTATGTAAATGTGATTTCAGTTTTTTTTTTTTGTATACATTTGCAAACATTTAAAAAACAAACATATTTTTGCTTTGTCTATGGGGTATTGTGCGTGGATTGATAAGGAGGAAAGAAACTATTTAATCCATTTTAGAATAAGGCTGTAATGTAGAAAAAGTCAAGGGGTCTGAATACTTTCCAAATGCACTGTACATGCTCAGATGAATCTGAGGGGGCTGCTTGTATTGGCCGGACCAAACGAGCATCGAAACTTCACATCGCGGAACATAAGGCTGCTATTCAAAATAAAACATGGACTATGCTTTTGCGCACCACTGCATCGACGCCAACCATGGCTCCCCTTCCTCCCTGCTCTTTGCAGCCATAGAACACATCCACATTTAACCAAGAGGATGTGACATCATACATTAACTAACACCGAGGCATTCTGACAACAAAAAAAAGTAACACTTCCTGTAGCATAGAAAATAACTCCTCAAAAGTGACTATTGTAAAAAAATATATAAAAAAATTCCCTATACCGGGATGGTTGTTGCTATTGTGCGCTAATGTGACTAGAATGACGTTGTAAGTAACATCCGACTTTCCAGGACATAGACATGTCTTATATGTGCAGAAAGCTTAAATGATTGTTCATCTAACTGCACTGTTCAATTTACTGTAGTTATTACAGTGAAAAAATACCATTCTATTGTTTGAGGAGAGTGCACAACAACAAACTTTTATCATGGCAACTGGCTTGATACATTCACATCTGAAGGTAAATAATGTACTTACATTCAGTAATCTTGCTCTGATTTGTCATCTTGAGGGTCCCGGAGATAAAATGTAGTTTTGTTTGATAAAATACATTTTGAGATTCGAATGTAGGAACTGGGTTCTAATGTATTCGCCGTTTCTGGCCCCACACCCGGCCATGTTGATGTATGAAGGTTTGTGTATTTTCTGTGGGGAAGCTAATTTTCCATCATGTATGACCTTCCTGGGAGTGTGTAAACATATTTTTTATTACCATATCATGTTTTGTGTGTTCTCTATAGTTATGTACTTGAAAATGTATCAATTGACCAATTTGGCACATTTGGGCAGGCTTGATTAAAAAAATAATTGAGCAGTATTGCAATGCTTCACAGGATCAGTCTGAAAATGTCCACATACACTGCTGCCAACTAGTGGCCAAAATCTAAATTGTGCCTAAAACTCGAATATTTTGTCATTGCTTTTCTCTTGCATTTCAAAGATTTTTGAAAACATTTTTTTGTTTGTTTAACAAATCTGTGTTATTCTCCTACATTTAATTTCACATTTCCACAAACTTTAAAGTGTTTCCTTTTCAAATCGTATCAATAATGTTTATTCTGGATTCAGGTCCTGAGCTACAGACAGTTAGATTTGGGTATGTCATTTTAGGAGAAAATTGAAAAAAAGGGTACGTTCCTTATTCCCTGTGGATATTTTTTTGAAGTACTGTAGAAAATAATACAAATCAGGACTACTGTGAATGATAATCCTTTTGGACACGTGTCAAACTCATTTCATTGAGGTTCCACTGTCTGTTGGGTTTATGTTTTTTCCTTTCAATCAAGACCTAGACAACCAGGTGAAGGGAGTCTTTTATTAATTAGCGACCTTAATTCAAGAACAAGGGAGGAGCGAAAACCCAGCAGACACTCCGCCCTCTGTGGAATGAGTTTGACATGTGCCCTAGGGCTAAATACTAAAGAAAACAGGCCTTGTGTTGAAGTGACAAAATGAAAGTCTTAACTATATGACATGTTCATATTTATTCAAAGGACTGTAGTTACATTTTTTTTGGAAGCACCTTAACATTTTTAATTTTCTCACATTGGGGCAACACCTGTTACTCAATGGGCATGTCACCAATGGCTTACCACACATTTTCATAAGTCCCCACAAACTGCCATGTGGGTCTCTGTATCCTACGTCTCCTGGGTTTAAAGTTTAGTCCCCATTTTTTTTTTTTTTTAAAGGAATTACACTATTGACCTTTTTTTATGTGGCTGTGTTTCATAGTGCGCTTTGTCTGTCCGGATCATGTCTTGGGCCAAGAAGATTCCCCGTCAGGTCCTTGGCGCCGTGCACATAACGACAGAGATAATTACTGAGGTGCCCCATAGGATTCTCATCGTTGTGTGTTTGTTATTGGGGGGAGGTTGGGGGCAGTTTTGAAGCAGCGTCCACACTAATGCCTAGCGCCCTGTATATAGCTTGTGTGACCTTTTTAAACACCACCATTTCTGTGTACTTAACACGAGTCCTCTGTGTGTTGGGATATGTACACAGTACGCACTTGAACTTGCGTTGTGTGCTCCGAGCGTCTTCAGTTTGTTTTGCCCACAAAGGCGTTTCCATGCGCAGTGTCTGAGCACGCTTTAGCGCGTGTCTGCCGTGCCGATGATGGTCATTTGCGGTGTCCGACCAAATTCAGCTTGCCGCATATGATTACAGCTTGCCGCATATGATTACAGGCCCAGAATCCGTAAAGTCTGTTGCAGTGTTCTCTCTCTCTCTCTCCCCTGTTTCAGTGTTCTCTCTCGCTCTCCTGTTTCAGTTCTCTCCTGTTTCAGTGTTTCAGTTCTCTCCTGTTTCAGTGTTTCAGTTCTCTCTCCTGTTTCAGTTCTCTCTCCTGTTTCAGTTCTCTCTCCTGTTTCAGTTCTCTCTCCTGTTTCAGTGTTCTCTCTCCTGTTTCAGTGTTCTCTCTCCTGTTTCAGTGTTTTGTCTCTCTCTCTCCTGTTTCAGTGTTCTGTCTCTCTCTCCTGTTTCAGTGTTCTCTCTCTCTCTCCTGTTTCAGTGTTCTCTGTCTCTCTCTCTCTCCTGTTTCAGTGTTCTCTCTCTCTCTCCTGTTTCAGTGTTCTCTGTCTCTCTCTCCTGTTTCAGTGTTCTGTCTCTCTCTCTCTCCTGTTTCAGTGTTCTCTGTCTCTCTCTCTCTCTCCTGTTTCAGTGTTCTCTCTCTCTCTCCTGTTTCAGTGTTCTCTCTCTCTCTCCTGTTTCAGTGTTCTCTGTCTCTGTCTCTCCTGTTTCAGTGTTCTCTGTCTCCTGTTTCAGTGTTTCTCTCTCTCTCCTGTTTCAGTTCTCTCTCACTCTCACTCTCATAGACACACACGCTATAAATAATTCAACAACCTGCTGCTTGCCATGAAATGGCAAAACGCCCAAGCGTGCTAATGCCTTGTGTTGACGTGCTGTACTGTGTTCACTGGGAGGGTTGAGGAGTCTATCGGTTCCAGCTCGCTTTGTTCTGTCTACATGTACGTGTCTGTTGCTGCATGTACTCTTAGAAACGTGTGATTGCGTGCTGCTGTGCGAACAACAGCAGAAGGCAGTGTGAATGGTAAAGGAAATCCACTTCATATTGTGTGTGTGTCACTTAAGCAATAAGGCCCGAGGGGGTGTGGTATATGGTCAATATACCCCGGCTAAGGGCTGTTCTTCTGAGTACAGCCCTTAGCCGTGGTATATTGGCCATATACTACAAACCCCCGAGGTGCCTTATTGCTGTTATAAACGGGTTACCAACATAATTTGAGCAGTAAAAATAAGTGTTTTGTCATACCTGTGTGGTATATGGTCTGTTATACCACGGCTGTCAGCCGATCCGCATTCAGGGCTCGAACCACCCAGTTTAAAATAACAATTGAGCAATGAGAATTCAAGATGGACTAGTTTTCTTTTCATGCCAGCTGTGTGTGTGTGGTGTGTGTGTGCGTGTGTGTGTACTGCATGTGAGCATTGTGTGCTCTCTGTCTGCCTGCTGTGTGTGGAATAGGCAGTGCAGCCCCTTGCTGTGCGTGGTATCTACTGTACATTCTCTATCCAGGCCTGAATCCGTCCGTGTGTGCGCCCATGGTTCTGCATGCCTCTCACACACCTTGGCAATTTAAGTATATTCCATGTTAATATTCAGTGGGGGAGAGAATGGCGGGAGAAGTGTGTGTCACGGGGTGGGAGGATGGGGGTGAAACCAGTCCCCAAGTGTGCCACGACAGTTCCCATATACACACACATTTTACATGCTGTATGCACACACACATATTCCACACATGCCAGATGGGAAAGGGATACATAAATCTGAGGAGAGACCCAGAGAGGAGGGAGATGTCTGAAGCAACCTGGCAGCTGAGGAGGACAGATGGAGGAGGAGAAGAGAGTTACGGAGCGCTTGGTGTGACCTGAGGGGCCATTGGGGGCCGGTGTGGGCTTCAGTTCACGTTTCCCCAGTTGACGAGTTGTCACCCAACCCGCCCCCCCCATCCCTGTCTTCTCTGCCTGACTCCCAACACATTTCTCTCCCCCTCCTGACTCCCCTACCTTCCCACCCCCTTCTGTGCTCCTGACTGAGTAGCCCTTCTCCCTCCTGTAGTCACTTTCTTGCTGTGGAAACGTGCTGCGTCTCTGGGGAGGCTTTCTACCCTCTGCCCAATGGGCTGTGGAGTGTGAAGGCGAAAAGGGGATGTGTGTGTTCCTTATCTGTTAAAGGGCTGTGGAGCTGCAGTGTTGTGCCCTACCTGTTGAATACGCCTTTTGGTCATTCAGGTTGTGTATGTATTCGCCTGTATGGGTGTGTAAACTGTAGATATCGATTTGTCTTTGTGTGTGTTCCATCTACCCTTTGCACTGTTGAGCAGCGGTGGAGACACGGTGTGTGTGCTTGTGTGTGTGTAGCCACGTCGCTCTCTCGCTCACTGTGTGTGTGTTCCATCTCACCTCCGTTGAAAGGTTCCTGGCATCCGCTCCTCTCACCCATCTCCTCCTGTCATTGGCTCCCCCTGAAAGGCTCCAGTCTTCTCCCCGGGCCTTAGCGTTAGCGCTAGCTTAGCTAGGCTGTTTGAGCACCGAGGCTACCGCTAACATGGCCTTGATTTTTTTTTTTTTTTTTAACCTTTATTTTACTAGGCAAGTCAGTTAAAGAACAAATTCTTATTTTCAATGACTGCCTTGGAACAGTGGGTTAACTGCCTGTTCAGGGGCAGAACGACAGATTTGTACCTTGTCAGCTCGGGGATTTGAACTTGCAACCTTTCGATTACTAGTCCAACGCTCAAACCACTAGGCTACCCTGCCGCCCCAATATATATAAATATATATATATATAAATCACTGTTTGCTTGATGCCGGATGCCTTAACATTTCATTCCTTCTAAGTCCAGTTTTCACATGACTGCTTGACACTACCTCGCATTCCTCCAACAAGGAAATAAACTGTTTTCTCTGGCACATTTAGCCACTAGGTAGAAAAAATAAATTGTTTTGATTATGTGGAGAGGACCATTGTATTCAAGATGGCCTTGTTTGTGTTTGTTGTAACAGCGTTAGCGCACATTGTATTACCATTCAACTGGGATGAGAGAGCTCGTCGGAAGATTCTTTCATGACTTGGCCCCAGTTATGAGACAGCTCAGAAATTGCATGCAGAGATTATTCTAGAAAGAATGTATTACTCATGATGCAGTAGTTACCCCAGCTTTTATTTCACAAACTGTAAAAGAGGGCTATGAAAAGCCTTTGATCATTTTATGTGGGTTAAAACCCTCAAACGTACCAGTTATGAACTTTACACGCAATGCAAATACAATCTGTTGTATTCGATTTAAGTACCATGCACTTATATTTGAAACATTACGGTCATTTTTATATTTGAAATATTACGGCCATATTTGGTAATAGCCCCACTTTTTTTATAGCACTGTCAGAATAGCAGCTACGGTAATGTGTTACACATAACCAGCTGACCTAGTTGGTTCAAGGGTATTACACAGTATATTAGGAAATGTGAGCTTTGATGCGCCCGTGAGTCTTTTGATGTATGATATTCACTGGAAATATGCTTTTGATGCTACTGTATAGATTTTCTGTTGTAGTCTTGATGTTTGGGAATACGGCCCAGTGGCAGGCGTTGCGTGCTTGTTACCAAGGTGCTACCTGGCTATTACTGTGAGCCCGGAGGCTGTGTATCTGAGTATATGCGCATTTGAGTGTGTGTGTGTGCTCGTGTCACCCCCACGTTAACACGCCACGCGCCTCCCTTTTACCCACAGGTAACCAGGTTTGACATGCTTCAAGATCCTCGCTTTGGAATGGCAGGCTTGCTCTAACCTGCCAAGATGTCAGGGGGAAGAGTTTTGCAGCTCCCCCCTGCTGTTTTAGCAACGTATTTGTCTGCAGGCTTGAACGCCCCGCCTTCCTACCTTGGTGACACAGCAGTCACGTATGAAGCTATTAATTCATCGCAGTGACACTGGGCAGCCCAGTTTATTATGCTAATGACCCTGTTGATTAGGCAGTGTGTAGGGGGGCGTGGCAGACAAGGGAAGAAAATATTTGTATTTTGTAGTTTATTTGAATATGCCAAGTTCAAATACTCTGTAGCCAAATTTAGTTTTGATAGTTTCAACTAAAAGGCAACTATTTTCTTTGATATTCAAATACAGGTCTCAGAAAAACATGTTTAAAAAAAAAAAAGAAAAATTCACCTTTATTTAACCAGGTAGGCTAGTTGAGAACAAGTTCTCATTTGCAACTGCGACCTGGCCAAGATAAAGCAAAGCAGTGTGACACGGACAACAACAGAGTTACACATGGAGTAAACAATAAACAAGCCAATAACACAATAATCAAGTCAATGACACAGTAGAAAAAAGAAAGTCTATATACAGTGTGTGCAAAAGGCATGAGGAGGTAGGCAATAAATAGGCCATAGGAGCGAATAATTACAATTTAGCAGATTAACACTGGAGTGATAAATGAGCAGATGATGTGCAAGTAGAGATACTTTCTGCTCTTTTGCACACCAGTAAATGAAATAAAAACAGTATGAGGATGAGGTAGGTAGATTGGGTGGCTATTTACAGATGGACTATGTACAGCTGCAGCGATCGGTTAGCTGCTTAGATAGTTGATGTTTAAAGTTGGTGAGGGAAATAAGTCTCCAACTTCAGCGATTTTTGCAACTCGTTCCAGTCACTGGCAGCAGAGAACTGGAAGGAAAGGCGGCCAAATGAGGTGTTGGCTTGGGGATGATCGGTGAGATATACCCGCTGGAACGTGTGCTACGGGTGGGTGTTGTTATCGTGAACTGAGATGAGGCAGAGCTTTACCTAGCATAGACTAATAGATGACCTGGAGCCAGTGGGTCTGGCGACGAATATGTAGCGAGGGCCAGCCGTCTAGAGCATACAGGTCGCAGTGGTGGGTGGTAATAAAACGGATGGCACTGTGACCAGACTGCATCCAGTTTGCTGAATAGAGTGTTGTAAGCTATTATCGCCGAAGTCGAGGATCGGTAGGATAGTCAGTTTTACTAGGGTAAGTTTGGCGTTGTGAGTGAAGGAGGCTTTGTTGCGAAATAGAAAACCGATTCTAGATTTGATTTTTTGAATTGGAGAGTCTGGAAGGAGAGTTTACAGTCTAGCCAGACACCTAGGTATTTATAGTTGTCCACATATTCTAGGTCGGAACCGTCCAGGGTGGTGATGCTAGTCGTGCGGGCTGGTGCGGGCGGGTGCGGGCAGCGAATGGTTGAAAAGCATGCATTTGGTTTTACTCGCGTTTTAAGAGCAGTTGGAGGCCACGGAAGGAGTTGTTGTAAGGCATTGAAGCTCGTTTGGAGGTTAGTTAGCACAGTGTCCAAGCTAGGGCCAGAGGTATACAGAATGGTGTCGTCTGCGTAGAGGTGGATCAGGGAATCGCCCTCAGCAAGAGCGACATCATTGATATATACAGAGTAAAGAGTTGGTCCGAGAATTTAACCCTGTGGGTACCCCCATAGAGACTGCCAGAGGTCCGGACAACATGCCCTCCGATTTGACACACTGAATTCTGTCTGCAAAGTAGTTGGTGAACCAGGCGAGGCAGTCATTAGAAAAAACAAGGCTATTGAATCTGCCGATAAGAATACGGTGATTGACAGAGACGAAAGCCTTGGCCAGGTCGATGAAGACTGCTGCACAGTACTGTCTTTTATCGTTGGCGGTTATGATATCGTTTTATACCTTGAGCGTGGCTGAGGTTCAACCGTGACCGGCTCGGAAGCCGGATTGCACAGTGGAGAAGGTACGGTGGGATTCGATATGGTCAGTGATCTGTTTAATAACTTGACTTTCAAAGACTTTAGATTGGCAGGATGGATATAGGTCTGTAACAGTTTTGGTCTAGGGTGTCACCCCCTTTGAAGAGGGGGATGACCGCAGCAGCTTTCCAATCTTTAGGTATCTCGGACGATACGAAAGAGGTGAACAGGCTGGTAATAGGGGTCTCGACAATGGCGGCGGATAGTTTTAGAAAGAGAGGGTCCAGATTGTCTAGCCCAGCTGATTTGTACGGGTCCAGATTTTGCAGCTCTTTCAGAACATCTGCTGTCTGGATTTGGGTGAAGGAGAAGCTGGGGAGGCTTGGGCGAGAAGCTGCGGGGGAGGCGGAGCTTTTGGCCGGGGTTGGAGTAGCCAGGAGGAACGCATGGCCGGCCGTTGAGAAATGCTTATTGAAATGTTCGATTATCATGGATTTATCAGTGGTGACCGTGTTACCTAGCCTCAGTGCAGTGGGCAGCTGGGAGGAGGTGCTCTTGTTCGCCATGGACTTTACAGTGTCTCATAACTTTTTAGAGTTAGAGCTACAGGATGCAAATTTCTGCCTGAAGAAGCTGGCCTTAGCTTTCCTGACTGACTGCGTGTATTGGTTCCTGACTTCCCTGTACAGTTGCATATCGCGGGGACTATTTGATGCTATTGCAGTCCGCCACAGGATGTTTTTGTGCTGGTCAAGGGCAGTCAGTTCTGGAGTGAACCAAGGGCTATATCTGTTCTTAGTTCTGCATTTTTTTTAAAACGGAGCATGCTCATCCAAGATGGTGAGGAAATTACTTTTAAAGAATGACCAGGCATCCTCAACTGATGGAATTAGGTCAATATCCTTCCAGGATACATGGGCCATGTCGATTAGAAAGTCCTGCTCGCAGAAGTGTTTTAGGGAGCGTTTGACAGTGATGAAGTGATGAGGGATGGTCGTTTGACCGCGGACCCATAGCAGATACAGGCAATGAGGCAGTGATCGCTGAGATCCTGATTGAAAACAGCGGAGGTATATTTGGAGGGCAAGTCAGGATAATGTCTATGAGTGTGCCCATGTTTACGGATTTAGGGTTGTACCTGGTGGGTTCCTTGATGATTTGTGTGAGATTGAGGGCATCTAGCTTAGATTGTATGACTGCCGGGGTGTTAAGCATATACCAGTTTAAGTCACCTAACAGAACGAACTCTGAAGCTAGATGGGGGGCGATCAATTCACAGCTGGGAGCGGAGGGGGGTCGATAGCAGGCGGCAACAGTGAGAGACTTATTTCTGGAGAGGTTCATTTTTTAAATTTTAAATTCAAACTGTTTGGGTATAGACCTGAAAATTATGACAGAACATTGTAGGCTATATCTGCAGTAGATTGCAACTCCTCTCCCTTTATCAGTTCTATCTTGACGGAAAATGTTGTAGCTGGGTATGGAAATCTCAGAATTGTTGGTGGCCTTCCTAAGCCAGGATTCAGACACGGCAAGGACATCAGTGTTGGCGGAGTGTGCTAAAGCAGCGAGTAAAACAAACTTAGGGAGGAGGCTTCTGATGTTGACATGCATGAAACCACGGCTTTTTCGATCACAGAAGTCAACAAATGAGGGTGCCTGGGGACACGCAGGGTGTTTGAATACCTATTTGAAAACACAAATATTTATTTGATGGCAGACAGATATTTTATGAAGAACCAAAAACTCCAACAGTTAGTTTAATTAGTCTAAATATATCAACAACAGCACACGGTTTGGAGGGCTCTCAGATATGAATCTTAATATAGCCTATAGCAGTGGTCACCAACCTTTGAGGCAAGAGTCCAAAAGCAAGCCGAGATCGACCGCTCAGGTATTTTTTTTAATGACTTTTTTTTTTAAACATATACCTACTGTGTGCAACATTAACCGTTTTAAAAACACTTGGCCCAATAAATGATCACTGATTATTGGCTATGCTTGAAGTGCACTGCCAATGTTGTTGCGCTCAGACCATTTTGAAATTGTAGGTATATGATCACACTGGTAGTAGATCATTTGTTGTATTTACTTGTGAGGCACAGCTGAGGGAGTATAATAATTTGCTTTTTATTTTTTATTTTACTGGACTGATGGCCTGCAACTGATGGTCAGTCTGAAGGGTGGGAGGGAGCAGCGGTGAGGCTGCATCACCCGTCCCTCCTCTCTCCCTCCCTTCTGCTGAGGAAAGGGGACAGTCTTCCAGCTGATGGCGAAACTCAAGTCGCACTGCGTTATTTCTGCCTCATGAACCAATTCATGTGGTTACTCCTATGACTAGAGAAAGTGAAATATTCCTTGATATTAAAAAAGACAAGTTGCTAAGAATAACAATGTAAGCTTATCGGAACACATTGATATACTCATTAATTGCAGCTGCTTGGCTTGTAAAAGTGTTGAACAGTGCTGAATAACAACATAACCATGAATTATTATTTTTTAAACCAGCAGCTCTTTGCTGTATTAATTTAGTCTCTCTAGTCATGGTTTTAAAAACCAGCAGCTCTTTGCTGTATTAGTCTAGTCTCTCTAGTCATGGTTTTAAAAACGGTGAAATCGCAAAGTAGCAACTTTGCTGTGCGCTCTAGTCTTCTTTTTGCAGCCTACGTCTCGAGGAAACTGTGCAGACACGGTGGTCTGAGCTCACTGATTGGCCAGCAGTAGGCCAATATAGGTGCGTTTGATTTGCTCTCTGGGCCTGCCTGGTATCTTCAGACACATTAAATGGTTAAAAATGGGAACACTTTTGCTTTCCTGGCACAAGGGCTGCTGAATCAAGTGCACCGCCAACAGCACCAAACCAAAAAAGAAACACAAAGGCTTTAACCTCTAGCGTCGAGAAATCCCGTATCCGGGAGTGTAATCATAGCCTCAAGCTCATTAGCATAACGCAACGTTAACTATTCATGAAAATCGCAAATGAAATAAATATATTGGCTCACAAGCTTAACCTTTTGTAAACAACACTGTCATCTCAGATTTTCAAAATATGCTTTTCAACCATAGCTACACAAGCATTTGTGTAAGAGTATTGATAGCTAGCATAGCATTAAGCCTAGCATTCAGCAGGCAATATTTTCACAAAAACAAGAAAAGCATTCAAATAAAATAATTTACCGTTGAAGAACTTCGGATGTTTTCAATGAGGAGACTCTCAGTTAGATAGCAAATGTTCAGTTTTTCCAAAAAGATTATTTGTGTAGGAGAAATCGCTCTGTTTTGTTCATCACGTTTGGCTAAGAAAAAACAAAAACAAATTCAGTCATCACTTTTTTTCAACTTTTTTCCAAATTAACTCCATAATATCAACAGAAACATGGCAAACGTTGTTTAGAATCAATCCTCAAGGTGTTTTTCACATATCTATTTGATGATAAATCATTCGTGGCAGTTGCCTTTCTCCTCTGAACCTAATGGAAAAGTGGACGCAGCTGGGGATTGCGCAATAATTTCGACGGAGGACCCTGGTAAATGTAGTCTCTTATGGTCAATCTTCCAATGATATGCCTACAAATACGTCACAATGCTGCAGACACCTTGGGGAAACAACAGAAAGTGTAGGCTCATTCCTGGCGCATTCACAGCCATATAAGGAGACATTGGAACACGGCGCATTCAAAATCTGGGGCATTTCCTGTATGACATTTCATCTTGGTTTCGCCTGTAGCATTAGTTCTGGGGCACTCACAGACAATATCTTTGCAGTTTTGGAAACGTCAGTGTTTTCTTTCCAAAGCTGTCAATTATATGCATAGTCGAGCATCTTTTCGTGACAAAATATCTTGTTTAAAACGGGAACGTTTTTTTTATCCAAAAATTAAAAGAGCGCCCCCTATATCGAAGAAGTTAATGTTTTTTTTTTTTACAGAAATGTTTGGTGATCGACGACAACTGGCTTATAGCCTATAAGTAAATGCATTGAATCACCTCAACATTAGTGTAGACCACATTTGCAGCTTCAAAATTACTAACTAATATATTTTCATAAGGGGTGAGACATAAGGTAATACAGTAACATTTGATATCAAGCTCTAATAGGGTTGCCAACTTTCTCACGACCAAATAAGGGACAAAAGGTGGTGTGCCAGTGCACAGTGCCACGGCTGTGTGGGTATGGTGTTGTGTGAATGAATATACACTGTATATCATATTCTTAGTCAATTGGAAAGGCAAAACCTTTTTATATTCCATTTACTCTATAGCTTTACTAAAAGTGTATCATTATGTAAACTTATCTGAATAATATTCAAAAAAAATTGCTGCTCTTGACTGATTCAAGCAGTCCTTTCTCCTTTTGCATAACCAGAGAGAAGTCCTTACATGACAAGTCACAGTTCACAGATATTTGAAGCACTGCTACATCTGTTTCTTGAGTCTGACCATTTAATGGACATTTGAGAGAAAATCCTCTCCACAAGGGCATTTGAGCCTGGCACACTGAGGACAAATGAGACAACCCTGAACATGTTGATCAAGTTGTCTTTCCCTGGGTTTTGGAAAACTGCCACCCACTTCTCACTGGTGTATTTTGTGGTATCATATAATAAATAATAATATATCCCATTTAGCAGACGCTTTTGTCCAAAGCGACTTACAAGTCGGCTGGGGCCACTACTTTTACATATGGGTGGCCCCAGCGGGACTCGAACCCACGACGCTTGGCGTTGCAAGCGCCATGCTCTACCGACTGAGCCACACAGGACCCAAATCAAAGTTTTTGTCAGGTGCGCCGAATACACCAAGTGTTGACCTTACAGTGAAATGCTTACTTACAGGCTCTAACCAATAGTGCGGAGAAAAAAAAGGTATGTGTGTGTGTGTAGGTGAGTTAAGAAATGAAACAACAGTAAAAAGACATTTGAAAATAACAGTAGCAAGGCTATATACAGACACTGGTTAGTCAGGCTTATTGAGGTAGTATGTACATGTAGGTATGGTTAAAGTGACTATGCATATATGATGAACAGAGAGTAGCAGTAGCTTAAAAAGGGGTTGGCAGGTGGTGGGACACGATGCAGATGGCCCGGTTAGCCAATGTGCGGGAGCACTGGTTGGTCGGGCCAATTGAGGTAGTATGTACCTGAATGTATAGTTTCAAGT
Source organism: Oncorhynchus masou masou (assembly GCF_036934945.1). NCBI lineage: Eukaryota > Metazoa > Chordata > Actinopteri > Salmoniformes > Salmonidae > Oncorhynchus > Oncorhynchus masou. The sequence continues at coordinate 37,334,753 of NC_088224.1, forward strand.
GACTATGCACATATGATAAACAGAGAGTAGCAGCAGCATAAAATAGTGGTTGGGGAGGCACACAATGCAAATAGTCCAGGTAACCATTTGGTTATCTGTTCAGGAGTCTTATGGCATGGGGGTAAAAACTGTTGAGGAGCCTTTTTGTCCTAGACTTGGCACTCCGGTACCGCTTGCCATGCGGTAGTAGAGAGAACAGTCTATGATTGGGGTGGCTGGGGTCTTTGACCATTTTTAGGGCCTTCCTCTGACACCGCCTGGTGTAGAGGTCCTGGATGGCAGGCAGCTTTGCCCCAATGATGTACTTGGCCGTACCCACTACCCTCTGAAGTGCCTTGCGGTCAGAGGCCGAGCAATTGCCGTACCAGGCAGTGATGCAACCGGTCAGGATGCTCTCAATGGTGCAGCTGTAGAACCTTTTGAGGATTTCAGGACCCATGCCAAATATTTTTAGTTTCCCGAGGGGGAAGAGGCTTCGTCGTGCCCTCTTCACAACTGTCTTGGTGTGTTTGGCCCATTCTAGTTTGTTGTTGTGGACACCAAGGAACTTGAAGCTCTCAACCTGCTCCACTACAGCCCCGTCAATGAGAATGGGGGCATGCTCTGTGCTCCTTTTCCTGTAGTCCACAATCATCTCCTTAGTCTTGGTTACGTTGAGGGATAGGTTGTTATTCTGGCACCACCTGGCCAGGTCTCTGACCTCCTCCCTATAGGCTGTCTCGTCGTTGTCGGTGATCAGGCCGACCACTGTTGTGTCGTCTGCAAACTTAATGACGGTGTTGCAAACTTAATGACGGTGTTGGAGTCGTGCCTGGCCATGCAGTCGTGGGTGAACAGGGACTACAGGAGGGGACTTTGAGCATGCGCCCCTGGGGAGCTACAGTGTTGAAGATCAGCATGGCAGATGTGTTGCTACCTGGGACAGCTATAGTTTTAACTATGCTTCGTGGAAAGTAATCATTTTTTATGGGGGGCAAATAGCTACTTTCAAGGTGACTAGAACTATTTACATAAAGATCCCAAAAATTCATATTTTTGTAAAACTATTTGTTTTGTGTGCCCATGATTTCATGTGGCCTGAAAGTGTTTGACACGAGTCGTATTAGCGGGATACTCCTGGTCTTGGGTGATATCGAGATCAGCCACTAAGTATCTGTCAGGGCCCATAGACATCCATGCGTTCCTTCCACTAGTGTGACATTCCCCGAGTAGAGTTCGTCAAACGGCTTCCATTTTACCACACCAGTGTTTGTTTGCTTCAGTCGGGGGCTCGTTTTCCTTCACACCAGCCTAGTCACCACAGTAATTAGGCCCAATCATTAGTAACCATTAGCATCAAGCACTGCTCATAAACCAAGTGTCTCTGATTAATAAGAGCTGTGACCTTTGACTCCAAGACTCAATTCGTAATCCCTCTGATTACGAAGAATGTACTACATACACTAGTAGGCGTTTTAAATGGCACAATATACCAATGGTTCAACGCTCCCCGGAGAAGGTTTTGATGGAACATTCTTTGAATGTTGTGGACATTTTGTGTCTGAATCGATTTAGTTCGCATCTCTCTGAACCGTGTGGCCAGCAGCTGTTAGTCAGTCTGTAGATGTGTTATAAAACACAGTCGCGTTGTTCCGAGCTAATGATTTTAGAAAACTCGTCTTAATGCGGTTTGATCAGGGCTAATGAGCCGCTACTGTTTACTCTCTGAGGCACTCAGTGTCTTTACCGAGTCTTCCTACTCCGCTGCTTAGTCTTCAGCCCAACATAATGCCTGCTGCGGAACCCACTTAAAGACGTTAATGCGTCTGGCTGCCGCCTGGGCTTGTGTACCTGTATATTATGCGTGTGTGTTTTGATTAGTATGTCGATATAGAGAGGTATGTGTGTTTTGTTTTTTTTGTCTCGATCGGCAGATGTTCTATCTGTTTGTGTTTTGTTAGAATGAGTACCGGCGTTGGGTGTCTTTCTCTGGGGACATGATTAACAGGGTTTTTGTTGAGTGCGCGTGCATGTGTGTTGTACCTTACCGTGACATCTGCGCTCTGTCATTCAATTAACACTGCTCCTGAACATCAGTGTTCAGTTTTTTTTTTAAATAAAAAGCCCCCAGCAACCCAAGGTTAGACGATCTATATAAAGACACAAGAGAAAATTGAGTTTTTGCTATCAGTTAAGGCCTTTAAATATGGATTCAGATTTCATTAGTATGCAGCGGTTGTCATAGGTGGATAATTACCACAAAGAGAAAAAATGCTATCTGCAATTAAACCGATTTCAGAAGCACTTATTCCACACAAGAGAATAGGTGTGGCTTTCACAGAATGTATTGATGTAATGAAAGCGAAATGCTCTATCAAAACACTTGGATGGAATTAATTGGGTGAGTTCCTTCTATTCAGTAGTACCTTCCAAACCATAAGCCGTGGAGTATATATTTTTTGATGCTGTAAACCGCCATACAGATTGCTGTGTGCTTGCTGGTAATCAGCAATAGCCTAGTATTTAATACAGTCTTTGTCGCAAACAATGTGGGGTACCATTTTAATATAAAAGGTATATATTGTTTAGAATGCATTGGCATTTACAGTTCTATATACATTTGATACACAATATTCTGTAATTCAATGATGACTCACTTCCTCTGTATATAAAACAGCCGGTGTTGCCATGGGAATGGCTTTGTTGTACATTCCCTCAGTCATATATCGATATGTACAGATCATGGCTGTTTCTCCAGTTTTTCCTATGACTGTTGGTCTTTTCCCAGCTGCACGACAACAGCTTCTCACTGCTGTCATAACAACAGAGTTGATGTTCACCCCTAGGTTCAATCCTTTCATTGAGTCCAATTATAGGAAATCACAGGTAGAAAAGAATGCAGTTCATTCCAATGTGAAATTCAGTTTTTTTTTTCTTATTTTTCTCCAGTCTCCTAGCAATTCATTTTTTTAGATGGTTTCGCAGAATTCATGAATATATAATTATTTACATTTTTTCCTTTTCCCTGGTTTTTCTTTCCTCTGTTCCTTCCGCTCATCTTTCTCTCTCTCCTCCTCTACCTCTCTGTCCATTAAACACACTCCAACCGTGGCCTCGCAGGGCCTGCCCTTTAGTTACGCCATGGCTAGCCATCCCAGAGACCTTTACCATCGTTAGCGTAGCAAAATCTCACGGCTCACTCCACTATTAGTCTGTTAACCACTAACCACCATCTCAGACCGATGCACTCAAGGTAGCTCATCTCTCTCTCTCTCTATAAAACCATTTCACCCTCTCTTTCTGGTCTTTCTCTCTCTCTCTCTTTCATTCCTACTCTCCCCTCCTAACCATTGTCCGGGAAACGCAAATTAGATGCTGAAAGACACAGAAATGGGGTTTAAGTGCGCTCCGGGCTTCTCCCTTGATCTGTCCGTTCTCTGAAAAACTCCATTGTTGTAAAACGAGGAGTTTTACAGGAGCGGAACGGAGAGGTGTGAGGTGATGGATGAGTGTGTAGGGGAGAGGGAGGGAGGGAGGGAGTGGAGGATGATGAAACGTCTGGTTCTCAACAGGCATACCAGGCAGGCTAAGACAAATCAGCTGTTAGTCCTGCAGGGATTTTGTGTGTGTGTGTGTGTGTGTGTGTTCACAGTATGTGAGGGGAATTATAGTGAGTGGCGGTGTTTCTGTTGAGAGGTTACAAAGTTCAATGCTAGCATCTCCAGCTGCAACAAATCACTCGCAGATAAACAAGTTGTGATGTTGTTTTGCGGGAAGAACGAGGTGGCCATTTTGTATGACCGTTAGTGAAAGTACCTACATACCTGGGGTGTCAAAACACAACGTAGAATCCACGGCATGCAGTCAAAACAATTCCTAAGAGACGGCCTCTCTCTAAAAAGATAAAGTGAACGGGAAAAAGGCCTACACACTGACAGTGTGTATCAGGGTTTAAGCCTATTAAACCGTTTTAGCCCAGCATATGTTTCCTGTGTCGTTGCAACTGCCAATGTTTATATCAGAAACTGATATGGCATGTAGCAGCAGGAGGAGCGGACTTGGTGGAAGTATGTGTTTCTGCTGTCCTCGTCCGTGGGTCTGTCTGTCTGACTGTGTTTCTGCCGTGTTTCTGTGTCCCTTTTGTGTCTGTTTGTATGCTAGAGGAAGGTCACTCAGTGGAGCGGCAATGGGGGGGGGGGGGGGTTGGAGGAAGGGTAAGAGGCCTGTCTACCCAGGGCTAGAGGGCCAGCAGTGGCTGGATGGGAGTGTGTGGGCTGTGATTCACTGTGGCACTGGATGGCAGGAAGCATACTGCTGCCTGCGGAGGAGGGAGGGAGGGAGGCATGGAGGTAGTAGAGGAGATCAGTGTCACAGTGCGGGACACACACACACACACAGAGAGAGAAGGACAGACAGAAGGATATAGCGACACAATCTGACAAAACAAACATACAGTGTCACTGACTGACCTCCGCTTAATCTCCAGACAGTTAAAATGCACAGGGGCCAACAGGGGAGGGATCGCAGTAAATTAGCTTTGGCTCTGCTTGATGCTACTAGGCACAAGCAGCGGTGGCCACGAAGACATGCTAGTATAAGTGCCTGTTGGTCTGGAGACACCCAGCTCAGTAAACCAGCTTCATGCCCTTCTGAGCTACACACACACACACTGCTCTCTTGACCTGACAAACCCTCGGTGGCCCCGCAAACACCCAGGCCTCATTACCTATGTGGAAGGTTGCCCAGTACAAGGCGGCAGCCGCGGCCCCGAAGTCCAACCCTGGTCCACTTGACCCAGATAAGTGACAGTCGCTGGGTACGTGATCCGTTTTAAGGCAAAGATCAGGGGACGTGGGCCACGCTGGAGCCGAAATGAAGTGGCTGTTGCTGTTTTGTGCCTATTTGACCCAGTTTGATCCCTGGGAATGGAATGGTTGGAGGCGTTTACAATGACGATAAACTTGTTTTATTTTTGTGAGAAACACTTTTTTTCTGGTCCAGTCATGCTATTTGAGGAAGCGAACTCAGTGTTTTTAATCCACTAAGTGGAAGAACGATGGAGGGAAACCAAAACACATGGGGAGAGTTGACCGGCATGGAAAAAGAGAGAATCTCTGGCAATTGATAGGGTTTAAAAGTGTAGCTATTAAGACTACGAGGGACATAAAACGCTGAGACACTCAAAGCGCACAGATACACACGTACACATGCAGGGTTTGTTTCTGAGTGCTACCACGAGGCGTGATGATCCAATGACTATTGGTGCTGAAGGTCTATGTGTGTGTGTGTGTGTGTGTGTGTGTGTGCCTTGCGTTGCATTGCTCACTGGTGAGCAATGGGGAAAGATAAGTTGTAGGCTCATTGGACGCTAAACAGTCCAGGAGAGCAACACTCCTGCGAGCCTGTTCTCCAATCACAGACGGCCCAGCAAAGTAAGTGTGTGTGTGTGTGAAGGCTTGGGTTGGTGGAGCAGGCGGGAAGCCGAGAACACGCTAGGTCACTAAGGAGAGAGAAAGAGGGAGGGGTAAAGAAAAACACATGGAGTGAGGCGGATGTCAGGGGTAATCCAGTTTTGGCCTCTAACCACAAGGCAGTATTTGACTTCATGTTACGTTGAAATCTTCTCTCTATCCCTCTCCCTCGCCATTCTTTATCCTTTCTTTCACTCCTTCGCTCCCCCTCTAGCTCCAGCACTTACTGTACAATACCTATTTTGAAAAAGGAGAGGAAGAAATCGTTTTTTTTAGTGGTTCATTTTTGAACTATAAGGTAATTATGTAGAATTTGAACATTTTTCGGCCCAAAGGGCTGTGTGTGTGTGTGTGTGTGTGTGTACTTCTGTGTCTGACCGAGTGTGTGACTAAAAGAGAACATTTCAGAGCTTGCTTGCCAGTGAAGGGAAAGTGAGCAATGGACTGTGAGAGAGAGAGAGAGATGGAGACAGACAGAGCGAGAGAGATAGAGAGAGCTGTCCCAGTTGGGAGTTTTGCGGAGGAGTGTAGCAGCAGAATGCCAATGGCAATGAGAGCCAGGCCGACTGTGAGGGGTTGTTTCGCTAGTTGTTCCTCCCTGTCACTTAAACCGTATCCCAGAGAGACGCTGGACCTTTTACAGTCTGCCTCTATTGGCCCCACTTCAGAGCCTTCGCACCCCTGTCGCTCTCCTCCGCTCTCCCTCCTAGCACCATCCTTCCCTCCCATCTCTCTCTCTAGCCTCACACATCTTATGTATATGCAGTGCTTTCCAAAAGTATTCAGACCCCTGGACTTTTTCCACATTTTGTTACATTACAGCCTTATTCTGAAATGGATTACATTACATTTTTCCCTCATCAATCTACACACAATACCCCATGATGACAAAACAAAAACCAGTTTTTAGAATTTTTTGAAAATATGTTAGAAGAAAATGATCACATTTACATAAGTACTAAGACCCTTTACTCAGTACTTTGTTGAAGCATCTTTGGCAGCGATTACAACCTTGGGTATGACGCTACAAGCTTGGCACACCAGTATTTGGGGAGTTTCTCCCATTCCTCTCTTGCAGATCCTCTCAAACTCTGTCAGGGAACGTTGCTGCAAAGCTATTTTCAGGTTTCTCCAGAGATTTTTGACCGGGTTCAAGTCCAGGCTCTGGCTGGGCCACTCAAGGATATTTAGAGACCTGCCCCAAGCGCCACTCATGCGTTGTCTTGGCTGTATGCTTAGGGTCATTGTCTTGTTGTAAGGTGAGCCTTCGCCCCAGTCTCTGGAGCTCTGTCAGAGTGACCATCGGGTCACCTTCCTGACCATGGCCCTTCTCCCCCGATTGCTCAGTTTGCCCGGGCGGTCATTGTGTGGACATTCAATGCTGCAGGCATTTTTTTGTACCCTTCCCCAGATCTGTGCCTCGACACAATCCTGTCTCGGAGCTCTACATACAATTCCCTCGACTTGGTTTTTGCTCTGACATGCACTGTCAGGTGTGCCTTTCCAAATCATGTCCAATCAGTTGAATTTACCACAGGTGACTTCAATCAAGTTGTAGAAACATCTCAAGAATGATCAACGGAAACAGGATACACCTGAGCTCAATTTCAAGTCTCATAGCAAAGGGTCTGAATACTTATGTAAATAAGGTATTTCTGTTTTTATATTTAATACATTTGCAAATATTTATAAAAACCTGTTTTCGCTTTGTCATTATGGTTTATTGTGTGTAGATTGACAAGAAATAAATATTTAATCCATTTTAGAATAAGGCTGTAATGTAACAAAATGTGGATTCGGGATAGTCTCATTCTTTCAATCTGGGCTGACAGAATGGTATTGGTAAGTGACTGAACTGGGAGAGATATGGGGTAGAATATGTTAGGATGACTGGGTAGGAGTGTGTGTGTGTGTGGGGTGGGTCTTAGTGTGTGTTTGAGTGTGCTCAGGGGTTTGTCTATTCACATCACATCTGTTATGTGAGCTAATCAGTCTCCAATGACATCGTCTCCCTCTCCACTCCACCACGCCCCATTCTTGTATCCACCCTGACAAAATCTGATCCAAATCCTTTTTCTCGCTCCCTCCCTCTCTTCTTACCCCCACCCTGTCTTGGCCCTCATTCTCTGCCAAACCCGTGGGTATCGGGTGGGTGGGCACCCCCTATCGTTACCCCCCTTTTCCCAGCCAATACAATCGTCTGTTTCTTTTACCTCCTTCCCTCAGCCCTCCCGCCCTTCAAACAGGGTTATATTCATCAGGCATAAGAAAACAGACTGAACATAAGAAAGCAGACTGAAACAGGGATGGGTGTAACGACAGCTTGTTTTCTTTTTCCGTCAATAATTGTTTTAAGACCAGTTAATTTCCTCCATGTTAGACGGCTTGTTTTTAATGCAGTAACTAACATGACTCATTATTTATTGAAAATACAGTTTAATTTTTATCTGAAAACATTAATGGTAAACGCTGCTAATGTAAACGCTGATATCAAGCACAGCACATCAGATCAGCAGCTAGGGTACCCACAGAGGGATGCCAATAGGGAGGGGGAGGGGGAGGGGGGGGCCTTCTGTCTGTATAGATTTTTGTGTGTGTGTCTGCGGATCCAGCTTTGAGAAAGAGCGAGAGAGAGCGAGCAATTCAGGACCGAGCCCTGGCCACCGCCCCATATCTCCCTCCTTCCCTTCTCCATTTCATGTTTATGCGATAGCAAATGATTGACGCTGACCGGTCTCTTTTCGGCTTTGACTGAGGTTGTTATGAGTGTGTGTCTCTGAACGTGTCCCCGGCGTAGATACAGCAGACTCCACTACACCTACACAGCTAACAGATGCGCGGGTCTGCGCCGTTCCCAGTGGAATCACCCGTAGTCAGAATCTCTGATATGGACGCAAGCCGGAGTGAGAATCCACAAAGTAATTTATGCTCTCACTCACTCACTCTCAGCAGCGAGGTGCTAGCTTGGCAACAGCACACCACCATGTGGCTGAAAAGAGGAAGTCGACCGCCATTGTCCTCCAATGTGATATTGAGGATAATAGTGGTCTAGTGGCAGTCTGTGGAAACTGCAAGCTGGTTAAAACCAACATAATGAGAGGCTTTTACATTTAATTTAGACGCCTCACTCAGCCTCAATGCCCTCTGGAAATCACAAACATAGGCATAATTGAGCAAGGAGGCTGAGGTCAACGCAGAACATCGGGGGATGATAAGATGTGTGGCAGGCGTTTAAATGCCTAACAGCTCATTTCCTGGCGTGCGTTCGATGGTGAGAAACGTTCTGAATGTTGCAGAGAGAAATAGAATGAACAGTCATGTCTGTTCTGTGTGACGCCTTTTTTTTTGGAATGTTCTGTAATATCCTCCTGAACAGGCCCCTGTTCTTCAGTACAGCTGTTTTCATTTAACACTTCTGATTGGATTCTGATTTCTAACAGCTGATGTTCCCCCCCCAGCTCTTATCACAAGGAGTGATGACATATATTTGAATTGGACGAAATCCTAAGTACCCCCGCGTCGTCTTCTCTTTCAGAGCAGCGAAAGAAAACAGCAGGGCCGTCGACTGCTGGCATTATCGGAGGCATCATTGGTGTGGTCCTCTTGCTGGCGATCGTGGGCGCTGCCATCGTGCTGGTCCGCAAACGCAAGCAGAACGCAGAGAACGGAGAGTGAGTGTCCCCGCTCTCAGCAAATTGTCCTTTCAGGACACTCTTAGCGATTTCTCAGTCATATTTTTTTTCCAATATGTACGATTTAGCAAATCCATATCTTTCCTCCAATCAATTGAGTTTTACTCACTCAATATCTGTTTGGTGTGGACAGAGTGAGTTGCACTAACCTCTCCCCCTGCCCTCCTTTTCTCTCATCCAATCAGTGGTCCTCCCAAGCACAAGCCCCCTCCGCCTGTGAAGACCGGCAGCTCCACAGAGATGGTGAGTGGTCCACGTTCCCTGTCACTCAGGGCTCGTTATTATTGAAGGTCATAAACCACACGGAGTGCAGTTCGTAATGGGGCTAATGGCTATTGATTGGAGATGAGTGGCCCAGTTATCTGACTTTACCCACAGTTGAACAAGCATGTCACGGACCCAGTGACGAAGGAGTTGACGGAGACCCAGCCTTTAAGTAAGGTCTACTACGAGACCAGCGGAGAGCCTGTCACGGTAAGAGGACATCCTCCAATCTCCATTCTCTGGGTTGTGATCTTTAGGTCACACCAGAAAACCCCCCCCAAAAAATGAATGTTTCCTATCGTACTTTAGTCCAGGTAGTTGCTCCATGTTTCAGTCTGTTGTCTGCCATTGGGTGCCTTATGAACACAACCCGGACTGTCTCCATTTTCACACAGTGCTGTTTATAGTCGTTGATTTACTACCTGTACGACCTTTACCCTTCATGAGGTACAGCCGGCTGCTTTCTAGACTCTGGATTCGTCTCTATCGTCCGATTACTCACCCTTTTGTACTATATTATAACGTTCTGCCTGCATGGTCCCTCAACATCTTGACTATTATGTAAGCAAAAAAAGCTATTTGAACCTATTGTGAAACTATTGAATGGTGCATGGTCAAGGAGTGGATTTTGTCTACCATACCACAGTTGATGACATTTTCTTGAGAGTTGTTGCTGGTTCAACCGGGATCTGTTGCTGTTACAGGATCTGGATGCCTGCGACGATGACGATGAAAACGCCGCCGGCGGTGGGGCTGCTAATGGCGGCGGCCCTGCTGTCCTGGAGGACTCGATACGGTATGCCGATGTCGACGACACGCTAAATGACGGAGCCCTGCCGCCGTACTCCGGCGCGGGCGGTCACCACGTTGACGAGCCGCCGTCGACCACTGTGGCCCGCGGAGAAAGTTTTGTGTCGGCAGCCATGTATGTTTAGCAGATGACGTTTTAGCCTCCGTGACGACGACGACGACAACAACAACGTGCCTGTAGGCCCAGGAAGGCTCTGGACCAATCCAGCCTCCCGATGTGATCAGAACCTAAATGCAGTGTTTACTACTCTTGTGATTCCGGAAAGGTAATATCACCAGAAACACAATTCAAAATATCACCAGAATTATCACTCGAAACTGTTTGTTTGAATGTTGCAGTGTTATACTTAAGCAATAAGGACCAGAGATGGTGTGGTATATGGCCAATATACCCCGGCTAAGGGCTGTTCTTCTGGATACAACCCTTAGCCATGGTATATTGGCCATATACTACAAACCCCCGAGGTGCCTTAATGCTATTATAAACTGGTTACCAACGTAATTAGAACTGTGGTATACGGTCTGATATACCACAGCTTTCAGCCAATCTGCATTCAGGGCTCGAACCACCCAGTTTATAATGTACAGTAAGCATCCTCACCAAAATGCCGTTTATGGCAGTATGAACAGAATGAGGTTGTCACTGCTTTATAACATTGCAACATGACAACGTTTAAGAATCTGACTCATGTTTTGGGTTCAATCTAAATTGCAAGAGCTGGCAATACTACGTTGTTAGGGTATCGAAGTGTGACATCTTTGTTTCCAGCAAAGCACACAATGCAAACACAATTATCGATGAGTGTGCAAACCCCCCTCCCCCCCCGCCACACACACACACACACACACACAGGAAAGATTAACATTTAAGTTCAAATTATAAGGATTGTATTTTCAGTGTCAAAATACCCAGCATATATTGGAAAATTCTGCCATTAGTACCAATTTATGTAGATGAAGTGGCTATTATACGCTGTAATATATGCTGTTTATTTTACACGCAGTGAAATATGAATTGAAATCTTCTCTATTTTAGTCTTATTCTTTTATGTACCGAAACACAAATGTGCAAAACGTCATTGATGAACAATTATGTGAGACCGTGTCAAGTTGGTCAAAGATGTCAAAGTGAACCAAATTATCAACGAACACTGTAAATAATAATGCTGATTTAATATATTGTCGGTGAAATGTGTAAAATGTCAAAACAAAAAAACGAGTGTAGGTGTTTTCAAGAACCTCTATGTATAGGGGTGTCAGTTTCCATGTGAAATTGGAAGAAAAAAAAGTATACATTTTACTTTAACGGGTATTGAGGTTGTCAGTCACAAGGCTTATGTTTTTAATCTAAAAATGCTGTGTGGATTTTAGCCCTTGTAACTCTGCATGGCATGATCGGTGGCTTGTTTCAATCAGTTGGCTCACTTTTTCCCCAAGGCTACTTACAGACACACCAGGGCTTATACTTTTTGAATGTTGTCGATGTCTTTGCGTTCCTCCATTGTATAGTCTACTTCAAGCACAAACACATGGATGTGGAGCAGCGGGGTGATTTAGGCCGTATAGAAGGCGCACAGCACGACTTGAGATAGCTTTTAGCTGATACTAAGTCAGTCAGCATACGACTATGTTCTGTCCACAGTGCTTACTGCAGGGCGCAATAAACAGAGTTGTATGTAACTCTTGCTGAGTAATGGGAACCAAAATCATTGGTTCTGGCCGTTCCAAAGAGCTTGAGTCGCACAATTCCACGAGGGCATTGATCTGTCCGCGTCACCTCAGAGGCAAGCGAGGCTATACTCGCTAAGTACATTAGGTTGTTGAATTAAATAAAACGACGCGAAGACAAAACGTGAACAAAAAGCACATGTAGCTTTGTAAGTAAATAAATAGATACTATGGCACTAATGATTGCTGCACAGATGTGGAAAAAATAGATATGGTATATAGACTGCTAGGTGGGCATACGGACACAGAGAAATATAACACAGTAGTAAGTGCCTACCTCACGGTTCTTTATTCAATCACAGTCAGTGCTCCACTGCGCTATTGTCGTTTTTTTTTTTGATGTGACAATCACTTTGAAAACAACTTTCATTGGCTTTTGGTGGCACTTCGGGTCTCTATGGTGTTTCTTTTAAAGATAATGTCTGCATGCTGCATGGAACTATGGGTAGCTCAACTTCTTCTCTGTGCAAAAAGACTCGTGCCGCCATTTCTGAACACGTATGACTGTAGGCGGCGGGCTCGCATAAAGTGGTGCAGTGTCAGACAATCACATCTGAATTTTATAGCCCTTACACAGGTCAGAGTTCAAAGGGAAATGAACTGCATTTTTTAAAATTTGCTTTTATAAACTGTGATTCCATCTTCTTTTTTTATTTTTTTATTTATTGCCTCATATTGCCGTCGGAAATATATTGTACTGTTTTGTGTTTTGCCTATAAAAAGAGCCTCAACATTTAAGATGTGTTGATATATTGAGCTTAGAAAACGACAATCATTGGGCCCCCTGGGTTTGTTATTATCAAAGACCAATGAGTCAGCATTCTGTTTAGTTCTGTTGTTTTATAGTCAAGGCATCTGATAACGATTTCTCGCTGCAGCATGAGTTGCAGTGTGTGTTTGCCTCCGTCCCGATAGGTTTAATGCCAAAAAATACAAACTGAATGTTAGCGATTAACGCTAATCTGAATCCGGTCTTCTTCCTTCCCCGCTTGTTTAATTATCTCACATTCATTGTCGCATTTTTTTTCATCACCAAGCCAGATGTGCCTTCGTTACTTTTATTTTTTTTAGCTTGTTCACTTACACATTTGTTTCTGTCTTAGAAAATAAATATGAGATTAAAAAAAGACGAGGTAACCTCTGATTGTGGAAAGCCAAACACTTGAGATCATTGTGATTTTTTTTTTTGTAAACATGTTCTTAATTTCCCTTCCCCCCCCCTTTTTTAAAAATGTAATTTGCTTTTCTGAAAACCTATTATATGTTTTCAGGATCATTGTCTTGTCGAATAAAATGTAAACCAAAGGCCCTGAATGTCTCGCTGTATTCTGTTAAACTTCTACTGAGTCACAACGACCTCCAAGCCTTGAGTCCTTTAAGGCTCCTAAATGACCAACCAACATGTGTCACTGACAGCATCACATCCTGTGGCAGTATAATGTCCAGTGGTAGCTGACACTGATTGCCCTTCGTTGCCCCTGGACAAGTATGTGTCTGTTACCATTCTATAGCCAGCACCCAAGTGATATAGCCTGGCCTTAGAACTGTCACCATGCATTTGTTAACCTCTGTCTTTAATTAGTGTTATAGGTCTATAGGCCTCTTGGGGGGGGGGGGGTCAACATGACAGAACATGTTTTAAGATCATTTTCAGCTAGTACAACATCCAACATTTTAGCCCCAGAGCACATTTCAAAGCGGCAGGTACTTTCACACTTTAACAAAACCAAAAAACATATAACATGGCAAATTACAGTATGCCTGAGATTTGTGTGTAAACATATCCTCCGGAGGCTCAAGCACAGACAAATCCAGGAGTATTATTTTAGCCGCAAAAAAAATGTTAGGCGCCACTAGACGTGATGCTTGTGAAAAGTGTTGTCATTATTTTGAGCTACTGAGCCAGGCATGCGGATGCGTGTTGAAGCCTATATTAAACACACTAGGGAGCGTTAAAGGTGCAGTCTGGGATTTGTTTTCCCCCCCCAGCCAAACGGGCTGTCCGTCACTTGTTTTGGTATACAGATGAGGGATGAGGCTGGGGTCATGTAACCCCCTCCAATGAATCCTCAAATTCATAAACGGGGCTCTTTCTGCAAGAACTGACAGTCCATGACATCCACATGATAATTGTAAAAGTACTTTAAAGTTATGCATTGTTTTACAAAGACACTGTTTATAATGGAACAAAACAACCTTACATTTTGGGACATGATAGAAGACAGTTGTGGTAAACTCATGATGCATTTCTAAAGGATATTCCACAGGAATCAATGGATATATATATATATAATTAATTTAAATTATTAATGATGATGGCTGTAAATATCCCAGATTGCGGTTTTAAATGAGACTGGAACCAAAATGATGCTAATGCTACATCACTAACCCTTGTGTTGAAGATGAAGGAAGTGTCTGATATTAAAGCACTTTCAATTATGGTTAGAGTGCTTAGTGATGGAGATTAAATATATTCACCCAAGTACTACCAGTGGCTGTATCTGTAAGTAGGCCTCGGAGTCAAACAACACTTCTTCCCTTCTCTGATCCATAAGATCAACAGTTTGACAACATGGCTCGAGTTGCCAACACAGACCAGATTTATAACAGCAGATTATAACATGCTTTTTTTTTGTGGGTGGGGGGGTGTTTAAGAAAATCACCAGGAATAGCTTTTTGCCTGCAGCTATTTCAGATCATCGTTGTGCCTGCTCTTCCTATTACCTCAATATCCACCTTCCATTAAACTACACACACTATAGATCAAATAATTAATTGATTTAGTAATTTGGGATTAAAACACTGACTGATATGAATGTGTGTCTGGTATGTTGAAGTGATATATGGTGGTAAGATTTTATTAATTTGATATTCTCTGTTTGCATGTCATTTCAGTGAAATCGCTCCTCTTTGTGACACTAAATAAAGTATTTGGTAGCATATTTGGGCATGACATTTAAAACATGCTAATCTGAATACATTGATTGGTTTTTGGTCTGAAAATGCAAATATTAGCTATTGGTGGCAGTGGCTAAATCAGTGTGGATTTGGGGTCTTTCCTTCTCCAAAACTCTCAAGGTAAGGAAACAAATATATACATATGTACTTTTCCTGCTTTAGTGAATCCAACTTTTTTTTAAATTATGTATATATATTTTTTTTTACAAACACTACCTAATGGTTAGAATCTAAAAATGATCATGTTTACATCTCGTCATATAATTACTTCGCCATCCAGTAATTCCAAATCAGAGGAGAAACGTTTTACCCAGACCGGCCACCAGAGGGAGCAGTGGGTTGCAGAGATCAACCATGATGTGTGCATGTGAACAGGCGGGGTGTTGACTGGCAAGATAATGACGCTTTTCATACCTTATTCTGTTAATGGAAATGTCTGTAAGGAAACACCCGACGGTCATACACATGACAAGGCCATGTGCTGTTTTCAACTAGGTCCTCAATGCAGCACACTCAATTAACTATAGCACAATCAGTACACCTAGTAGGTATTTCTGCTATGATAGGGTTGTGTACATGTTTTGAGTGGGATGAAGAAGTTTTTATTTCAAAACTATTACAAACTCATTCTGGTGATTCGCAGCATACTGAGCTATGAGAGGTCCAGGGTTAAAATCCTGGACTAGCCCCCAAATAGTGGTTTCTTGTAGGAAAACAAATGGCTACACTGTGTGATTATTGTGGTATTGTACACTGTGTTCTGTGGGGAGTAGAGCTGAGAGTGGCCCATCATCTCACGGGATTAACTACTGGCATTAAATCAGTTGCCTTGAGATTTTCATATTGCTTTTTCAATGGGAATAAGCGGCTTCACTCTCCAGCTGCTTTTTCTTTCTCTACTCTACCCTTCTCTTCTCTACCCTTCTCTACCCTTACCCCTCTAGAAGTAGCATTTGACCTTGTGGGGACTAACAAAATGTCCCCACAAAAAAATGTAAAAAAAACACCAGAAAATTGCCAAAAACAGTAGATGTTAGATGTTAGAACTATTAGATGTTTAATGTTTCTTTTGGAAAAAAATATTCAAGAAGTGATAGTTTTGCCATATTAAAACGAGAGTTCGGTGATGGAGAAACTTGAAGAAATGTTGGGATCTCGTGGGTTAAAATCTTCCTAGAAGTGACACCGAGTTGACTGTGGGACATGTCACGATGCTCATTATTCATATAAAAAAATCTGATTTATTGAATTCTTCATGTAGTCTATTTTAAAAGGTACTCCATTTGTAACATGGTTTTAAAATACAATATTGGTGCATGTCTACTTAAAATATTAAAGGGATACAAAAGGCACTTATTTCGTGGAAAGACCCAGATATACTAATTATGAGCAAATGAACACAACTGATTCTAGATCAATGCTAACTATCTGCTAAGCCCCTTGTCTCTCATCTGAGTCAGCCATCTTAACTGCCTACAACAATCCCAGAATTCTCTCTCTCTCTCTCTCTTAATTGAACCATGTGTTAGTCTCTCCCTCTCTCGCCCACCATTTCCTCTTTTCCATGAATTCCCTGACTCCCGATGTGGCGCGGAAAAACCGTGATCACCATGGAAACAACCCAGCAACAGGCTGGCCCCTAACACCCAATCGGAATACTCGGTGGCTCTACCTCCTCCAATGGGAGCGGTGGGCCTGACGTCAGCCGTGAATGTGAACGCTCAGAGGCGTGATCGTTCACTTCCTCGATCACTTCCTCGTTGGTACATCTAGCCGACTGAGCTGAGCCTTATTCAATGTTTCTCACCTCAACATCGCTTGGAACATGTCGAATGACACTTGTCTGCTAAAGTGCTGCTCTTCATTGAATAAAGTCCCCCTCTGTGGTGACGATACCACAGTAGGAGAGAGCGGGAGGGGGGGGTTCGAGGAGAGACGCTAGATAGTTTTCCGAAGTCATGCCCACAAACCCACTTGCGACCTATATGCAATCACTTCACCAAAAGTGAAGCAATCACTTCCTCTCTCATCCACATATCAGCTCTGCTGCTCATTTACGATGTGCTGTCATCCAGAATGATGTGCAGAAAGGTCATCTGGTACACACAGTTCCCTATTTCCCTCTGCTTCCATTTCATTCCATTTTCCAGCCTTAAGTAACACGTAAAGTTGTATCTAACATTTAGCCTACAGTAAAATCATACAATCTTTGACAGACACCTCTTTGTCACCCCATGGCAAATGGATGTGAGGAGACTCTCTTGTTAGTAGTTGTGTGTGTGTGTGTGTTTGAATGTGTGTGGGTTTCTGATGTGATGCCTGCTGCCAGCAACTATGTCAAGCTTTGTATACCACCAGTGTGCTACTACTCCTGAATTCAGTGCTAGTAAACCTATTTCATGTGACATGCAAGACAGGATGTGGTTGCCAGGCAACCTCCATCCCTCGCCCCATCCCCTACAAAAATTGATGTGTATTTATAGAAGCGATGGCAAGGGAGAGGGAATTACGTGTTGATGCTAAAATTAAACTTTTTTTCTGAGTCACTCAGTTTGTTTCATTCACAGATGGACAGAGGAGAGTGAAACAGGAGAGGGGCAGAGGAGAGTGAAACAGGAGAGGGGCAGAGGAGAGTGAAACAGGAGAGGGGCAGAGGAGGGTGAAACAGGAGAGGGGCAGAGGAGGGTGAAACAGGAGAGGGGCAGAGGAGGGTGAAACAGGAGAGGGGTAGAGGAGAGTGAAACAGGAGAGGGGCAGAGGAGAGTGAAACAGGAGAGGGGCAGAGGAGAGTGAAACAGGAGATGGACAGAGGAGAGTGAAACAGGAGAGGGGCAGAGGAGGGTGAAACAGGAGAGGGGCAGAGGAGAGTGAAACAGGAGAGGGGCAGAGGAGAGTGAAACAGGAGAGGGGCAGAGGAGAGTGAAACAGGAGAGGGGCAGAGGAGAGTGAAACAGGAGAGGGGCAGAGGAGAGTGAAATAGGAGAGGGGCAGAGGAGAGTGAAATAGGAGAGGGGCAGAGGAGAGTGAACTAGGAGAGGGGCAGAGGAGAGTGAACTAGGAGAGGGGCAGAGGAGAGTGAAATAGGAGAGGGGCAGAGGAGAGTGAAACAGGAGAGGGGCAGAGGAGAGTGAAACAGGAGAGGGGCAGAGGAGAGTGAAACAGGAGAGGGGCAGAGGAGAGAGAAACAGGAGAGGGGCAGAGGAGAGAGAAACAGGAGAGGGGCAGAGGAGAGTGAAACAGGAGAGGGGCAGAGGAGAGTGAAACAGGAGAGGGGCAGAGGAGAGTGAAACAGGAGAGGGGCAGAGGAGAGTGAAACAGGAGAGGGGCAGAGGAGAGTGAAACAGGAGAGGGGCAGAGGAGAGTGAAACAGGAGAGGGGCAGAGGAGAGTGAAACAGGAGAGGGGCAGAGGAGAGTGAAACAGGAGAGGGGCAGAGGAGAGTGAAACAGGAGAGGGGCAGAGGAGAGTGAAACAGGAGAAGGGCAGAGGAGAGTGAAACAGGAGAGGAGGAGAGGAATGAAAGAGCGATCAGGACAGAAATGTGATCATAACGAACAATGTGTGAACATTACCGCAGTTTTCGCAAAGCAGCAGTACAGTACTAACTCCATTATTCTAAATAATTCAAAAAAAGCATGGCAGAGGAGTTTTCCCTTTAAAGGTCCTGTCATATACCATGATTTGTGCCAGGTCTACTGCTTCCTGAACTCTAATATGAATTATGTGAGGGGGGAACCATTTTCTCTTTCCAATTAGGTATTTTCTGGACAATATTTCTATTAATTTAGAGGACCCCTGTAGGCTCTAGATCACCCCCAAAGGCCAAAGCTCAGTATTGCCTCTAAGGCGGTTTCCCAAAGGATGGGTAGTGGACAGTTATTTCTGGATCGTGGCTTGAGATTGTTTGTCTCGAGATATTGGCTTTGTTGGTTCGGTGGGTGGCAGGAAAATCCCAGAACCTTTTGATTAGTCAGAACACAAAGTATTTTGGGTACCACAGTGTGACTAATATCACCGCAATATAAATGGACAGGGTCATCATCGTGGATGGAATGACAAACTCGCAACAGAGGAAGTCAAACCCTGTGTGTGGAAGTACTTGGGGAGAAAAAAGGGAGAAACATTTACAGGGATGGCACATAAATGAGAGGGAGAGATGCTCAAGAAAGACACTCAAGTCTGAAAGACCGCAGACTCATATGGTAGACACAGTACAGTCTCTCATAAACCAGTTACACCCCATAGTAGGGAGACCTACTTCACACAGGAGACAGACCAGACCAGACCAGACCAGACAGACGTCCATCCATCCATCCATCCAGACAGACCAGACCAGACCAGACAGACAGACAGACGTCCATCCAGACAGACCAGACCAGACAGACCAGACCAGACCAGACCAGACCAGACAGACGTCCATCCATCCATCCAGACCAGACCAGACCAGACCAGACCAGACCAGACAGACGTCCATCCATCCAGACCAGACCAGACAAGATCAGACAGACGTCCATCCAGACAGACCAGACCAGACAGACAGACAGACGTCCATCCAGACAGACCAGACCAGACCAGACAGACGTCCATCCATCCATCCAGACCAGACCAGACCAGACCAGACCAGACAGACCAGACAGACCAGACAGACATCCATCCATCCAGACCAGACCAGACCAGACAGACGTCCATCCATCCAGACCAGACCAGACCAGACCAGACAGACGTCCATCCATCCATCCATCCATCCAGACCAGACCAGACCAGACCAGACAGACGTCCATCCAGACAGACCAGACCAGACCAGACAGACAGACAGACCAGACCAGACAGACAGACGTCCATCCAGACAGACCAGACCAGACGTCCATCCATCCATCCAGACAGACCAGACAGACCAGACGTCCATCCATCCATCCATCCATCCAGACCAGACCAGACCAGACCAGACCAGACCAGACAGACGTCCATCCAGACAGACCAGACCAGACCAGACAGACAGACAGACCAGACCAGACCAGACAGACAGACGTCCATCCAGACAGACCAGACAGACGTCCATCCATCCATCCAGACCAGACAAGGCCTTTACACAAGAGGCATTGTTTTCCCAAGTACAGACAGACGTCCATCCATCCATCCATCCAGACCAGACAGACAGACAGACCATACCAGACAGACGTCCATCCATCCATCCATCCAGACCAGACAGACAGACAGACCAGACCAGACAGACAGACAGACGTCCATCCAGACAGACCAGACCAGACAGACGTCCATCCATCCAGACCAGACAAGGCCCTTTACACAAGAGGCATTGTTTTCCCAAGTACAGACAGACGTCCATCCATCCATCCAGACCAGACAAGGCCCTTTACACAAGAGGCATTGTTTTCCCAAGTACAGACAGACGTCCATCCATCCATCCAGACCAGACAAGGCCCTTTACACAAGAGGCATTGTTTTCCCAAGTACAGACAGACGTCCATCCATCCATCCAGACCAGACAAGGCCCTTTACACAAGAGGCATTGTTTTCCCAAGTACAGACAGACGTCCATCCATCCATCCAGACCAGACAAGGCCCTTTACACAAGAGGCATTGTTTTCCCAAGTACAGACAGACGTCCATCCATCCATCCAGACCAGACAAGGCCCTTTACACAAGAGGCATTGTTTTCCCAAGTACAGACAGACGTCCATCCATCCATCCATCCAGACCAGACAAGGCCCTTTACACAAGAGGCATTGTTTTCCCAAGTACAGACAGACGTCCATCCATCCATCCAGACCAGACAAGGCCCTTTACACAAGAGGCATTGTTTTCCCAAGTACAGACAGACGTCCATCCATCCATCCAGACCAGACAAGGCCCTTTACACAAGAGGCATTGTTTTCCCAAGTACAGACAGTGTTCTTCCAGACAGACCAGACCAGACCAGACCAGACCAGACGTCCGTCCGTCCATCCATCCATCCATCCATCCAGACCAGACAAGGCCCTTTACACAAGAGGCATTGTTTTCCCAAGTACAGACAGTGTTCTTCCCCATTAGCTCAGGGAGCCATGGCTCATCTCAAGGTTTCGCCCAACAACACGCTGCTGCTCGCTCTAATGGAGCGTCAAGTTGACGGATGGGTATGTCTTCCCGAAACGCATCCCTGAGCACAAAAAAAAATGGAATAGGAGAGACAGGAGAGTGTGATTTTGATGTCCTTGTGAAAATACCAATTTTTTTTTTTTTTTTTTGTGTTGCCAAAAATCTGAAGAGTGCCTTGGTATTTAAAAAAAAAAAAAAACTTTCTGCTGTACATTTTTGTTTTAATAATGTGATGTTAAATCGAGGTTCTAGTACATGATTTGATTTATTTAATTATTTGTTATTTCCGTGTCTTACATTTTTCAGATACCCAGCCCGTATGGGTTTTTAAGACACTGGATATTCAAAACGTATATACGATTTTCAGTGTAGTACAGTATAGCTCCACCTCTATTTTGCAGTGAGCCGTCCACTATCTCTCGCTGTTTCTATCACTGCCATTGTGCAACTCTGTCATGGAATCAGACGAGGCTTTACAAAGAGCGGAAGAGAGGTGGGGAGGAGAGGAGGGCAAATGGAGAGAGTAAAGCCCCTTGAATTGCATTGAGAGAGGCAGGGAGAAACCATAGCCTATCAAACTTCCCAGCTGCATCCCATGTGTCCTTTCCTATCTACATTTCCCTCTCTCCTTCTCTCTCTCTCCTTCTCTCTCTCTCTGCATCTCTCTCTCTCTCTCTCTCTCTCTCGTCAAGACCCCTGGACTTTTTCCACATTTTATTACGTTACAGCCTTATTCTAAAATTGATTAAATAAAACAATATCCTCACCAATCTACACACAATATACCATAATGACAAAGCAAATGTATGAAAATAAATAAATAAATGCTTTATTTACATAAGTAGTCAGACCCTTTGATATGAGACCTGAAATTGAGCTCAGGTGCTTCCTGTTTCCATTGATCATCATTGAGATGTTTCTACAACTTGATTGGACTCCACCTGTGGTAAATACAATTGATTGGACATGATTTGGAAAGGCACACACCTGTCTATATAAGGTTGACAGTCCATGTCAGAGCAAAAACCAAGCCATGAGGTTGAAGGTATTGTCCGTAGCACTCCGAGACAGTATTATGTTGAGGCACAGATCTGGGGAAGGGTACCAAAAAATGTCTGCGGCATTGTAGGTCCACAAGAACACAGTGGCCTCCATCATTCTTAAATGGAAGAAGTTTGGAACCACCAAGACTCTTCTTAAAGCTTCCCCCCCGGGTAAACTGAGCAATCAGGGGAGAAGGGCCTTGGTCAGGGAGTTGACCAAGAACCCGATGGTCACTCTGACAGAACTCCAGGGTTCCTCTGTGGAGATGGGAGAACCTTCCAGAAGGACAACCATCTTTACAGCTCTCCACAAATCAGGCCTTTATGGTAGAGTGACCAGAACGAAACCACTCCTCAGTAAAAGGCACATGACAGCCAGCTTGGAATTCGCCAAAACGCACCTAAAGACTCTTAGATCATGAGAAACGATGGTTCTGGTTCTGATGAAACCAAGATTGAACTGAATGCCAAGCATCACGTCTGGAAGAAACCTGGCACCGTCCCTACAGTGAAGTATGGTGGTGGCAGCATCATACTGTGGGGATGCTTTTCAGTGGTAGGGACTGGAAGACCAGTCAGGATTAAGGGAAAGATGAACAGAGCAAAGTACAGAGAGATCCTTGATGAAAACCTGCTCCAGAACGCTCAGGACTTCAGACTGGGGTGAAGGTTCACCTTCCAACAGGACAACAACCCTAAGCACACAGCCAAGACAAGGCAGGAGTGGCTTCGGGACAAGTCTTTGAATGTTCTTGAGTGGCCCGGACTTGAACCTGATCAAACATCTCTGGAGAGACATGAAAATAGCTGTGCAACAACGCTCCCCATCTAACCTGACAGAGCTTGAGAGGATCTGCGGAGAATAATGGGAGAAACTCCCCAAATACTGGTGTGCCAAGCTTGTAGCGTCATACCCAAAAGAAGACTCGAGGCTGTAATTGCTGCCAAAGGTGCTTCAACAAAGTACTGAGTAAATGGTCTGAATACTTATGTAAATGAGAAAATGTATAAAAACCTGTTTTTGGTTTTGTTATTAAGGGATATTGTATGTAGATTGATGAGGGGGAAAAAACAATTTAATCCATTTTAGAATAAGGATGTAATGTAACAAAATCTGGAAGAAGTCCAGGGGTCTGAATATTTTACGAATGCATTGTAGATGGGGGAAACTGTTGAAAACATGCCTGACTTCTTCTATCTTGGAAGCAACATAGGCACTGACGAGGGACTGACAAGGATGTCGAGCCACAGTACACCTCATCAACGCTCGACATGCCTTCAGGAAGCTCCGCCCCAAATGTGGGTCTCATCACAGATCTCCATAAACACCAAGAACCACATCTGCAACACAAACGTAACATCTGTTCTTCTCTATGGCTGTAAAACATGGAAAACCACACAATCCCTTATCAATAAAGTAGTCTGTATCGAAAACTCCCCGCAATACATTGTGAGGATATGGTGGCTAAACAAAATATACAACCACAACCTGTAGAAGAAAAAATAAATCAACAGGAGGCCATCAGCAATGTAATCAGGAGAAGGAAATGGACTGGACACACATGAAACATAAGACTACAACCCATACGGAAAACGAAAGCAGGGAAGGCCAAAACAAACTGGAGATGCTCCACTCTTCAAGAACTGAATAAAGTAGGGATCTTCTGGCAAAAATCCCTTGCTCAGGTAAGAGTGAGGTTGAGGGTCATGGTGGACGCCCTATGCTCCCAACGGCGCCAAGAGGTTTATGTCAAGTCAGTCAGTCGATCCAATCCGTCAGCTTGCATGGAGCCAACCCGGCATTGCACTCAGTCCCGAAGACCTGATTGGCTCGTGCAACGGGTGTGGGGTGCGGGATCACGTGGTACACACACACACACACACACACACACACACACACACGCACACAAATTATTGAACTAATACAGAAACTCTCCCCAAAAGTGATTCCCAGTACTTCTCATGCTCCGCCAGAACCAGTGTGTCATGGCTGGATGGCTGGGTGGGGGCGGGCGAGCGAGAGAGCGAGCGAGAGCATGTCAATCTGAAGAAAGTGGAGGAGTGAGGGTGGAGAGGAGAGTAGAGAGTGATGGGGAAAGAGAGTAGCAATGGGAGATTGAGAGTTTAGGGAGGGTGATGGAGAGAGAGAGAGATGTGGAGAAGGAGAGAGTAGAGAGAGAGAGATTATTGGTGAAAGAGGGGGAAAGAGAGAATGGAATCACACCATATTGTGGTCACCACTGCTGGCAGCTCAATCCATTATGTATGAGATCTCCCTATTGTAGTGATGGGCCACTCCAGTATGGATTGCGTGACCTCTTTAAAGGCACAGTGAAACACTATCCGTTCCCTCCCCCCACACACAAAGCTTCAAACAAAGTACAACTACAGGGGTTGGGTTAAATGTGGAAGACACAATTGAATGCGTTCAGTTGTGCAACTGACTAGGTATCCCCGTTTACTTTACCTAAAAGCAATATAATATACTTAATATATGGTACATGTACTGCTTAATATATTAGCCAGGGCCAGGTTTCTACTTATCTTATGACAAAGCAAGGAAAGAATGCGGCGTTGTTAAATGCGGAAGTCTGGCACCCTAGTGGTTGAATTAGATGACATCATCGAGATAGAACGTCGATGATGTCATATTTTGATCTAGAGCTCAAAGACCCAGGTTATGAATGATATCCGTTTTTGAGGTAATTTGCGTAGAAAGATTCCTGCTAATTGTGTGCTCCCCAAAATGCCATAGTGTCAACGACTGATGGCCACATGTACCCCTAAAATGACTGTGTAAAATGATTAGTGCTGAGCAGACAGCAGCAGGAAGAGAGAGAGGGGGGGGGTTCAAAGGAGGGGAGGGGTTCAAAGGAGGGGAGGGGGTGAGAGACAGAAAAACAGCTGGGAGGCAGATTAAGCACAATAACAGAGAGGGGGTGGAGAGAGAGAGAGCTGTAGTAGTAGTACTATTAATATTAATAGTAGTAGTAGTAGTAGTAGCAATGGTGTTGATCCTAACAGTAGTAGTATGACGCTGGTAGTGTTCAAGTGCTCAGCAATAATAGCAGTAGTTGCTGTGCTAAGCTGTGGCACTTGTCTCGAAAACCTAGCATCATTCTACCGCACTGTCGGTCTAATGTGATATCACAGCAATTACGCAATCGCTGTTAGTGATCTTGCGAGAAACACACTGCTCAGGTCTGGAGGGGATATCGATTTATCTTCCTCGTCCTCTCGTCCTCTGTCTGATCCTCCCATACTCATCAGCCACCCTGAAGAGTACCATAAGGAGCCCTTGTTCTCGCATCTCAAGGAGCTTATGCAACAGCACAGTGTGTGTGTGTGTGTTCTCCCCTGCTTTCCCTGGAATATATGTCGGTGCTCTGTGGACAAACAATAATGATATTCAGAGGATGCATGACATCTCCCTTAATCCTAACCCTTAACCTTACCCTAACCTTAACCCCAAACCCTAATTGCAACCCTAACTCTAATTATAACCCTAACCCCTAAGCCTAAAATAGCCTTTTCCTTGTGGGGACCGGCGAGATGTCCTCCTGATCCCCACAAGTAGAATAAAACCAAACACACACACCTGATCCTCAGTCAGACTCCTGCCATTGACTGCAAAAACAAATGCATTTCCCATTTTCCAAGTCCCTCGCTACTCTCTTCTCCTCTCTCACTCCTATCACCTTCTGTCACAGTTCCTCACACTCAGCCCACTCCTCCCCTTCTCATCGTTGCCTCTTTTCATTTTTCTCCCTAGCTCTCTGTTCTCAGAGTCATCCTTAATGTTGCTTTCACGCTCCATTCACAGCCTCCTTTCTCCTTGTACACCCTGGTCCATCTGCTGTTGCTAGCCCTAATTCTGACTTGTGCTCTGATCACTAATTTTTGCTTTCGTAAAAGCTTGTGTTTTCTGCATGTTAACACCAGAAGCTTATTACCTAAAATTGATCAATTGAAAGTGTGGGTTCAGAGCTCCAATCCAGATGTTTTGGTCATTATTGAGACGTGGTTAAGGAAGTGATTTGAACACACATGTTAACCTTTCTGGTTAGAACCTTTTTCGAAAAGACAGATCTTCCAAAGGTGGTGTTCAGTTGTCTTCACCAAGTCTGTCTCCAAACAATTTGATTTGCTGGTTTTAAACATTCAACTTTCAAATAGCTCTTTGTTGACTGTTGCTCTGTGTTATCGTCCACCATCATTACCGGCCTATACCCTACCTGCCCTAAGCTTTCTCCTGGCCCCTTACACTAAGTCTAAATTTGTCATGCTAGGTGACCTAAACTGGGACATGTTTAAACCACCTGATCAAGTCCTAAAGCAATGGGACTCCATAAATCTTTCTCAAAAATATTATTATTATTATTTTTTTTTTGTATGACTCTAAACACCCAAAAAAGGCTACTCTCCTTGATGTTATCCTCACAAATAATCCTGATAGGTATCAGTCTGGTCTTTTCTGTAATGACCTGAGTGATCATTGTTTTGCAGCCTGTGTTCGTAATGTCTGCTCAGTGAAACGACCTGTCCTGGTGTGTCATAGATGCTTGCTAAAAAACTTGAATGTGCAAGCCTTCGGTCATGACCTGGCATCTATACATTGGCAGAGATCCCCTCTGTCGAAGATGCTTGGACCTTCTTTGTCTATATTTTCAGTGGTATTGTTTACAAACACGCCCCCATATAGAAAAAACAGGTTCAGCCCCTGGTTCGACCGTGATCTGGCATAATTACTCCATTTGGCGTAACGCTCAGCACACGCATACTCAAGCTGACTGAGAAATAAGTGCACTCAGGCTATCCGGAAGGCTAAAGTTAGTTACTTTAAGGAGCAGTTCTCTCTGTGGGTCTAACCCCAAAAAGTTCTGGAAAACGGCGAAAGAGCTGGAGAATAAACCCTCCTCCTCACAGCTGCCCATGTCCCGTCATGTTGATGATGTGGTTGTTACTGACAAGAAGCACATGGCTGAGCTCTTTAATCACCACTTACTTAAGTCAGGATTCCTATTTGACTCAGCGATGCCTCATTGCCCATCTGACATTTCCTCGTCTCCCACCCCTTCTGATGCGAATAGCCCCGATGCTCCGCCCTCTTTTCCCCCTGCCCCTCTACAAAGTTTCTCCCTGCAGGCGGTCACTGAGTCTGAGGTGCTAAAGGAGCTCCTTAAACTTGACCCAAAAAAAAACATCTGGGTCAGATGGTTTAGATCCTGTCTTCTTTAAGGTTGCAGCCCCTATTGTCGCAGAACCTCTCTGACCTTTTTAACATCTCTCTTTTCTGGTGAGATTCCAATTACTTAGAAAGCAGCCACGGTGCATCCTTTATTTAAAGGGGGAGATCAAGCTAATCCTAACTGTTATAGGCCTATTTCTGTTTTGCCCTGGTTATCGAACGTGTTGGAAAAACTTGCCAATAATCAACTCTTTCTTGTTTGCAATCTGGTTTCCGCTCAGGTTATGGATGTGTCTCTCCAACCTTAAAGGTCCTACATTACGTCACCATTGCCCTTGATTCTAAGCAATGTTGTGCTACTAGTTTTATTGACTTGGCCAAAGCTTTTGATACGGTAGACCATTCCATTATTGTGGGCCGACTAAGGAGCATTGGTGTCTCTGAGGGGTCTTTGGCCTGGTTTGATAACTACCTCTCTCAAAGAGTGCAGTGTATAAAGTCAGAACATCTGCTGTCTGGGAGTACCCCAAGGCTCGATCCTAGGCCCCACACACTTCTCACTTTACATCTACAACATAGCTCAGGCAGCAGGAAGCTCTCTCATCCATTTATGTGCAGATTGTACAGTCTTTTACTCAGCTGGCCCCTCACAGATTTTGTGTTAAAAGTCCTGCAACCAATCTTTCTTAGTGTCCAGCAAGCTTTCTCTGCCCATAACCTTGTTCTTAACACCTCCAAAACAAAGGTCATGTAGTTTGGTAAGAAGAATACCCCTCTCACCACCGGTTTGATTACTACCACTGAGGATTTAGAGAAGTAGTCACCTCATACAAGTACTTGGGAGTATGGCTACATGGTACACTGTCCTTCTCTCAGCACTTATCAAAGCTGCATGCTAAGGTTAAATCTAGACTTGGTTTCCTCTTTTGTAAACGCTCCTCTTTCACCCCAGCTGCCGAACTAACTGGCATATTAAGAAGCTGATCAAACAGCATGATCATTACACAGGTGCACCTTGTTCTGGGGACAATAAAAGGCCACTCTAAAATATATAGTTTTGTCACACAACACAATGCCACAGATGTCTCATGTTGAGGGAGCCTGCAATTGGCATGTTGACGGCATGAGAATGTCTACCAGAACTGTTGCCAGATAATTGAATGTTCATTTTCTCTACCATAAGCCACCTCAAACATAGTTTTAGAGAATTTGGCAGTACGTCCAACTGGCCTCACAACCGTAGACCATGTGTAACCATGTCAGCTTAGGAAATCTACATCTGGCTTCTTCACCTGAGGGATCGTCTGAGACCAGCCACCCGGACAGCTGATGAAACTGTGGGTTTGGACAACCGAAGAATTTCTGCACAAACTGTCAGAAACTGTCTCAGGGAAGCTCATCTATCATGCTTGATGTCCTCACCAGGGTCTTGACCTGATTGCAGTTCGGCGTAGTAACCAACTTCAGTGGGCAATTGCTCACCTTCAATGGCCACTGGCAAGTTGAGAGGTGTGCTCTTCATGGATGAATCCCGTTTTCAACTGTACTTGGCAGATGGCAGACAGGGTGTATGGCGTCATGTGAGCGAGCGGTTTGCTGATGTCAACATTGTGAACAGAGTGACCCATGGTGGTTATGGTATGAGCAGGGATAAGCTATGGACAACAAACACAATTGCATTTTATCGATGGCAATTTGAAGGGACAGAGATACCGTGGAAAAATCCTGAGGTCCATTGTCGTGCCATTCATCCGTCGCCATCACCTCATGTTTCAGCATGATAATGCACGGCCACATGTTGCAAGGATCTTTACACAATTCCTGGAAGCTGAAAATGTTCCAATTATTCCATGGCCTGCATAATCACCAGACATGTCACTCATTGAGTATGCTCTGGATTGACGTGTACGACAGCATGTAACTTCACACGGCCATTGAAGAGGAGTGGGACAACATTCCACAAGCCAAAAGCAGCAGCCTGATCAACTCTATGCGAAGGTGAAGTGTCGTGCTGCATTATGCAAATGGTGTTCACACCAGATACTGACTGGTTTTCTGATCCACGTCCCTACCTTCATTTTAAAGGTATCTGTGACCAAGAGATGCACATCTTTATTCCCAGTCATGCGAAATCCATATATTAGGGCGCTAATATCTTTATTTTAATTGACTCATTTCCTAATATGAACTGTAAGTCAGTAAAACCTTAGAAATGATTGCATGTTGCCTTAAACATGTTGTGCAGTGTACATTCTTGTGGTATATACAGTACATCGTATGGCTGTCGACCATCCTGTATATGAACGGTAAGGTTTGGGGCTAGGGTTAGGGTTGAACTAGGACGTAGATCTGAAACTAGGGTTCAAATTGAACTAGGACGTAGACCTGAAACTAGGGTTAGGGTTGAACTAGGACGTAGACCTGAAACTAGGGTTAGGGTTGAACTAGGATGTAGACATGAAACTAGAGTTAGGGTTGAACTAGGACGTAGACCTGAAACTAGGGTTAGGGTTGAACTAGGATGTAGACCTGAAACTAGGGTTAGGGTTGAACTAGGACGTAGACCTGAAACTAGGGTTAGGGTTGAACTAGGACGTAGACCTGAAACTAGGGTTAGGGTTGAACTAGGACGTAGACCTGAAACTAGGGTTAGGGTTGAACTAGGACGTAGACCTGAAACTAGGGTTAGGGTTGAACTAGGACGTAGACCTGAAACTAGGGTTAGGGTTGAACTAGGACGTAGACCTGAAACTAGGGTTAGGGTTGAACTAGGACGTAGACCTGAAACTAGGGTTAGGGTTGAACTAGGACGTAGACCTGAAACTAGGGTTAGGGTTGAACTAGGATGTAGACCTGAAACTAGGGTTAGGGTTGAACTAGGACGTAGACCTGAAACTAGGGTTAGGGTTGAACTAGGACGTAGACCTGAAACTAGGGTTAGGGTTGAACTAGGACGTAGACCTGAAACTAGGGTTAGGGTTGAACTAGGACGTAGACCTGAAACTAGGGTTAGGGTTGAACTAGGATGTAGACATGAAACTAGGGTTAGGGTTGAACTAGGACGTAGACCTGAAACTAGGGTTAGGGTTGAACTAGGATGTAGACATGAAACTAGGGTTAGGGTTGAACTAGGACGTAGACCTGAAACTAGGGTTAGGGTTGAACTAGGATGTAGACCTGAAACTAGGGTTAGGGTTGAACTAGGACGTAGACCTGAAACTAGGGTTAGGGTTGAACTAGGATGTAGACATGAAACTAGGGTTAGGGTTGAACTAGGATGTAGACATGAAACTAGGGTTAGGGTTGAACTAGGACGTAGACCTGAAACTAGGGTTAGGGTTGAACCAGAATGTGGACATGAAGCTAGGGTTGGGTTAGGGTTGTGGTTGAGACCAGGATTAGGTTTCAACCAGGATGTGGATATGAAGCTAGGGTTGGGTTAGGGTTGTGGTCGAGGCTAGGGTCAGGGTTGAACCAGGATGTGGACATGAAGCTAGGGTTAGGTTAGGTTGTGGTTGACTCTGGGGTTAGGGATGAACCAGAACGTATACATGAAGCTAGGGTTAGGGTTGAACCAGGATGTGGACATGAAGCTAGGGTTAGGGTTGCGGTTGTGGTTGAGACCAGGATTAGGGTTGAACCAGGATGTTGATATGAAGCTAGGGTTAGGTTAGGGTTGTGGTTGAGACCAGGATTAGGGTTGAATCTGGATGTGGATATGTGGCTAGGGTTAGGTTAGGGTTGTGGTCGAGGCTAGGGTCAGGATTTAACCCGGATGTGGACATGAAGCTCAGTTTGGGGGTTGGTTAGGGTTGTGATTGAGACTAGGATTAGGGTTGAACCAGGATTTGGATATGAAGCTAGGGTTAGGTTAGGTTGTGGTTGTTGATGAGACTAGGATTAATATTGAACCTGGATGTGGATATGGATGCTAGGGTTAGGTTAGGGTTGTGGTTGACTCTAGGGTTAGGGATGAACCAGAATGTATACATGAAGCTAGGGTTAGGGTTGTGGTTGAGTCTAGGGTTAGGGTTGAACCAGGATGTGGACATGAAGCTAGGGTTAGAGTTGTGGTTGAGACCAGGATTAGGGTTGAACCAGGATGTGGATATGAAGTTTAGGTTAGGGTTGTGGTTGAGACCAGGATTAGGGTTGAACTAGGATGTGGATATGAAGCTAGGGTTAGGTTATGGTTTTGGTTGAGACTAGGATTAGGATTTAACCCGGATGTAGACATGAAGCTCAGGTTGGGGGTAGGTTTGGATTGTGGTTGAGACTAGGATTAGGGTTGAACCAGGATTTGGATATGAAGCTAGGGTTAGGTTAGGTTGTGGTTGTTGTTGAAACTAGGATTAATATTGAACCAGGATGTGGACATGAAGCTAGGGTTAGGGTTGTGGTTGAGACCAGGATTAGGGTTGAACCAGGATGTGGATATGAAGCTAGGGTTAGGTTATGGTTTTGGTTGAGACTAGGATTAGGATTTAACCCGGATGTGGACATGAAGCTCAGTTTGGGGGTAGGTTTGGATTGTGGTTGAGACTAGGATTAGGGTTGAACCAAGATTTGGATATGAAGCTAGGGTTAGGTTAGGTTGTGGTTGTTGTTGAGACTAGGATTAATATTGAACCAGGATGTGGACATGAAGCTAGGGTTGTGGTTGAGACCAGGATTAGGGTTGAACCAGGATGTGGATATGAAGTTTAGGTTAGGGTTGTGGTTGAGACCAGGATTAGGGTTGAACCAGGATGTGGATATGAAGCTAGGGTTAGGTTATGGTTTTGTTTGAGACTAGGATTAGGATTTAACCCGGATGTGGACATGAAGCTCAGGTTGGGGGTAGGTTTGGATTGTGGTTGAGACTAGGATTAGGGTTGAACCAGGATTTGGATATGAAGCTAGGGTTAGGTTAGGTTGTGGTTGTTGTTGAGACTAGGATTACTATTGAACCAGGATGTGGACATGAAGCTAGGGTTAGGGTTGTGGTTGAGACCAGGATTAGGGTTGAACCAGGATGTGGATATAAAGCTAGGGTTAGGTTAGGGTTTTGGTTGAGACTTGGATTAGGATTTAACCCGGATGTGGACATGAAGCTCAGGTTGGGGGTAGGGTTGTGGTTGAGACTTGGATTAGGGTTGAACCAGGATGTGGACATGAAGCTCGGGTTAGTTTGGGGTTGTGGTTGAGTCTAGGATTAAGGTTGAACCAGGATGTGGACATGAAGCTGGGTTTGGGTTAGGGTTGAGGCTAGTGTTATGGTTAAACCAGGATGTGGATAGGGTTAGGTTAGGGTTGAGTCTAGGATTAGGGTTGAACCAGGATGTGGACATGAAGCTAGGGTTAAGTTAGGGTTGTTGAGGCTAGGGTTCGGTTGAACCAGGATGTGGACATGAAGTTAGTGTTAGGTTGTGGTTGTGGTTGTTGTTGAGACTTGGATTAGGGTTGAACATGAAGGTGGACATGAAGCTTAATGTATATCTTTTAATTAAGATAGGGATCATGACTGAGCATGTTTGAGTTATATTAATATCCCTATCTTCCTATGGGGACTGATTAGGAAACATCATTTTGTGGATGGAGGATTAATTGCCTTTGTTCCATAAAGATCACACTTTAAAAAAAAACAGTGCAGCGGAGGATAGGAGATAATTACTCCACCAATTCATCTCTCTTGCTCACTCACTCTGTCTAATTCTCTCCTCCCCACACCTTTCCTGAACCTCCCTTTATCCCTCTTTTTCTACTGTCTCATTTGACCAATTTCTTTTAATTTAGCACTCTGATTAGGAGGCGAGGTTACCTGACAGACGGTGCCATATCGACCAGGTTACATTTCTTGTTCAGTGTACATTCTTGTGGTATATACAGTGCATGGCATTGTTGTCACCATCCTGTATAAGAATGGTAAGGGTTGAGGGTTAGGTTTGAACCAGGATGTTGATAATAAATTAGGGTTAGGGTTGTTGTTGAGGGTTAGGCTTTAACTAGAATGTGGATAGGAAACTAGGGTTATGGTTGTGGTTGAGGCTAAGGTTTGGGTTGAACCAGGATGTGGATATGAAGCTAGGGTTCGGGTTGAACCAGGATGTTGATAATAAACTAGGGTTATAGGGTTGTTGTTGAGGGTTAGGGTTGAACTAGGATATGGATAGGAAACTAGGGTTATGGTTGTGGTTGTGGTTGAGGCTAAGGTTAGGGTTGAACCAGGATGTGGATATGAAGCTCGGTTTGAGACTAGGATTAGGGTTGAACCAGGATGTGGATATGAAGCTAGGGTTGGGGTTAGGTTAGGGTTGAGGTTGAGACTAGGATTAAGGTTGAACCAGGATGTGGATATGAAGCTAGGGTTGGGGTTAGGTTAGGGTTGAGGTTGAGACTAGGATTAAGGTTGAACCAGGATTATTTTTTTAATTTCACCTTTATTTAACCAGGTAGGCTAGTTGAGAACAAGTTCTCATTTGCAACTGCGACCTGGCCAAGATAAAGCATAGCAGTGTGAACAGACAACACAGAGTTACACATGGAGTAAACAATAAACAAGTCAATAACACAGTAGAAAAAAAAGAGTCTACATACATTGTGTGCAAAGGGCATGAGGAGGTAGGCAAATAATTACAATTTTGCAGATTAACACTGGAGTGATAACTGATCAGATGGTCATGTACAGGTAGAGATATTGGTGTGCAAAAGAGCAGAAAGGTAAATAAATAAAAACAGTATGGGGATGAGGTAGGTAAAATTGGGTGGGCTATTTACCGATAAGACTATGTACAGCTGCAGCTATCGGTTAGCTGCTCAGATAGCAGATGTTTGAAGTTGGTGAGGGAGATAAAAGTCTCCAACTTCAGCGATTTTTGCAATTCGTTCCAGTCACAGGCAGCAGAGAACTGGAACGAAAGGCGGCCAAATGAGGTGTTGGCTTTAGGGATGATCAGTGAGATACACCTGCTGGAGCGCGTGCTACAGGTGGGTGTTGCCATCGTGACCAGTGAACTGAGATAAGGCGGAGCTTTACCTAGCATGGACTTGTAGATGACCTGGAACCAGTGGGTCTGGCGACGAATATGTAGCGAGGGCCAGCCGACTAGAGAGCATACAAGTCGCAGTGGTGGGCGGTATAAGGTGCTTTAGTGACAAAACGGATGGGACTGTGATAAACTGCATCCAGTTTGCTGAGTAGAGTGTTGGAAGCTATTTTGTAGATGACGTCGCCGAAGTCGAGGATCGGTAGGATAGTTAGTTTTACTAGGGAAAGTTTGGCGGCGTGAGTGAAGGAGGCTTTGTTGCGGAATAGAAAGCCGACTCTAGATTTGATTTTCGATTGGAGATGTTTGATATGAGTCTGGAAGGAGAGTTTACAGTCTAGCCAGACACCTAGGTACTTATAGATGTCCACATATTCAAGGTCAGAACCATCCCGGGCGGTGATACTAGTCAGGCGTGTGGGTGCAGGCAGCGAACGGTTGAAAAGCATGCATTTGGTTTTACTAGCGTTTAAGAGCAGTTGGAGGCCACGGAAGGAGTGTTGTATGGCATTGAAGCTTGTTTGGAGGTTAGATAGCACAGTGTCCAAGGACGGGACGGAAGTATATAGAATGGTGTTGTCTGCGTAGAGGTGAATCAGGGAATCGCCTGCAGCAAGAGCAACATCATTGATATGTATAGAGAAAAGAGTCGGCCTGAGAATTGAACCCTGTGGCACCCCCATAGAGACTGCCAGAGAACCGGACAGCATGCCCTCCGATTTGACACACTGCACTCTGTCTGCAAAGTAGTTGGTGAACCAGGCAAGGCAGTCATCAGAAAAACCAAGGCTACTGAGTCTGCCGATAAGAATATGGTGATTGACAGAGTCGAAAGCCTTGGCAAGGTTGATGAAGACGGCTGCACAGTACTGTCTTTTATCGATGGCCGTTAGGGGTTGCGACAATGGCGGCGGATAGTTTCAGAAATAGAGGGTCCAGATTGTCAAGCCCAGCTGATTTGTACGGGTCCAGGTTTTGCAGCTCTTTCAGAACATCTGCTATCTGGATTTGGGTAAAGGAGAACCTGGAGAGGCTTGGGCGAGTAGCTGCGGGGGGGGCGGAGCTGTTGGCCGAGGTTGGAGTAGCCAGGCGGAAGGCATGGCCAGCCGTTGAGAAATGCTTGTTGAAGTTTTCGATAATCATGGATTTATCGTTACCTATCCTCAGTGCAGTGGGCAGCTGGGAGGAGGTGCTCTTGTTCTCCATGGACTTCACAGTGTCCCAGAACTTTTTGGAGTTGGAGCTACAGGATGCAAATTTCTGCCTGAAGAAGCTGGCCTTAGCTTTCGTGAATGACTGCGTGTATTGGTTCCTGACTTATGAAGCTAGGGTTAGGGCTGAGGGTTAGGGTTGAACCAGGATGTGGAAATTAAGATAGGGTTAGGTTAGGGTTGTGGTTGAGTCTAGGGTTAGGGGTGAACCAGAATGTGGACATGAAGCTAGGGTTAGGGTTGTGGTTGAGACCAGGATTAGGATTGAACCAGGATGTGGACATGAAGCTAGGGTTAGGTTAGGGTTGTGGTTGAGTCTAGGGTTAGAGGTGAACCAGAATGTGGACATGAAGCTAGGGTTAGGTTAGGGTTGTGGTTGAGACCAAGATTAGGGTTGAACCAGGATGTGGATATGAAGCTAGGGTTAGGGCTGAGGGTCGTGGTTGAGACTAGGATTATGATTGAACCAGGATGTGGACATGAAGCTCAGGTTAGGGTTAGGTTATGGTTGTGGTTGAGATTACAATTAGGATTGAACCAGGATGTGGACATGAAGCTAGGGTTAGGTTAGGGTTGTGGTTGTTGTTGAGACTTGGATTATGCTTGAACCTGGATGTGGATATGAAGCTAGGGTTAGGTTAGTGTTGTGGTTGAGTCTAGGGTTAGGGATGAACCAGGATGTGGACATGAAGCTAGGGTTAGTTTAGGGTTGTGGTTGAGACCAAGATAAGGGTTGAACCAGTATGTGGATAGGGTTAGGTTAGGGTTGAGTCTAGGGTTAGGGTTGAACCAGGATGTGGACATGAAGCTAGGGTTAGTTTAGGGTTGTGGTTGAGACCAAGATAAGGGTTGAACCAGGATGTGGACATGAAGCTAGGGTTAGGTTTGGGTTTTGGTTGAGACTAGGATTAGGATTTAACCAGATGTGTACATGAAGCTCAGGTTGGGGGTAGGTTAGGTTAGGGTTGTGGTTGAGACTAGGATTAGGGTTGAACCAGGATGTGGACATGAAGCTCGGGTTAAATTAGGGTTGTTGAGGCTAGGATTAGGGTTGAACCAAGATGTGGACATGAAGCTAGGGTTGGGGTTAGTGTTCTGTTTGTTGTTGAGACTTGAATTAGGGTTGAACCAAGATGTGGACATGAAGATCTTTTAAGATAGGGATCATGACTGAGCATGTTTGAGTCCTATTAATATCCCTATCTTCCTATGGGGACTGATTAGAAAACATAATCTTGTGGATGGAGGACTAATTGCCTTTGTTCCATAAAAAAAACAGTGCAGCGGAGGATAGGAGATAATTACTCCACCAATTCACTCTGTCTAATTCTCTCCCCCCCCACACCTTTCATTTTCCTCCCTTTATCCCTCTTTTTCTACTGTCTCATTTTACCAATTTCTTTTCATTTAATCTGCACTCTGATTAGGAGGCGAGGTTACCTGACAGACGGTGCCATATCGACCAGGTTACATTTCTTGTTCAGTGTACATTATTGTGGTATATACAGTGCATGGCATTGTTGTCACCATCCTGTATAAGAATGGTAAGGGTTGAGGGTTAGGTTTGAACCGGGATGTTGATAGGAAACTAGGGTTAGAGTTAGGTTTGTGGTTGAGGCTTGGGTTACTGTTGAACCCGGCTGTGGACATGAAGCTAGGGTTCGGGTTGAACCAGGATGTTGATAATAAACTAGGATTAGGGTTGTTGTTGAGGGTTAGGGTTTAACTAGAATGTGGATAGGAAACTAGGGTTATGGTTGTGGTTGAGGCTAAGGTTTGGGTTGAACCAGGATGTGGATATGAAGCTAGGGTTGGGGTTAGGTTAGGGTTGAGGTTGAGACTAGGTTTTGGGTTGCACCAGGATGTGGATATGAAGCTAGGGTTAGGGCTGATGGTTAAGGTTGAAACAGGATGTGGACAAAGCTATGTTTGGGGTTAGGTTAGGGTTGTGGTTGAGACTAGGATTAGGAAAGAAACGAGGATGTGGATAGGGATCATGACTGAGCATGTTTTCCAACAGATGAGTTCTATTAATATTTCCCTATCTTCCTATGGGGACTGATTAAAAAAAAAACATCTTGTGGATGGAGGGTTAATTGCCTTTGTTCCATAAAGATCACACTTCAAAATAAAGAGTGCAGCGGAGGATAGGAGATAATTACTCCACCAATTCACTTTCACTCTTTTGCTCACTCACTCTGTTTGTCTAATTCTCTCCCTCCCAGACCTCTTCTGAACCTCCCCGTATCCTTCTCTTTCTACTGTCTAGTTTCCCCCATTACGTTTCATTTAGTCAGCAGCCTGATTCGGAGGCAAGGTTACCTGACAGCCGTTGCCACAGCGACCAGGTTAAGTTCTCTCTCTCTCTCTCTCTCCTCACATACTTTCACTATAGGCCAAGTCAAAGAAAGAGATGAAGAGAGATGACGAGGAACAATCTAATATGACTCCAGCATGGTATTTCCCTCGTGGAAATTCCACACAAGCTAAAAAGTATGAGTTCTACTAGAAACATGGAAATGTCAATAAATAAAAGAGACCAGGGGGTTTGTGTGTTGTGGAGGATGGCAGTTATAGCACTCCTCCATCGCTGTGTGTGTGTGTGTGTGTGTGTGTGTGCTATCTTTTAATACAGTACTTACATGGGTTATTCCTCTGTGGTTCCCGTAGTGTCTTTGAGGGGTCAGGAGAATGCAGGGCCAATTAATCGGAGGTCGTTGAGCCTCTCACACTGTGTAACAATGAAAGACGTCTCATTCTAGGCCTACAGCCTGAGGATTTCACTCTGATCTTGAAAATTGGCAGACGACCAGCAGATCCTATCAAAATCAATCCAAAAGCTTAGCCAACAGTGTATGCCCATTATAAGACATTAGTTCATGTTAGTTCTCCACACGTATCCTTCTTATATATTCACCATAAAACCAATAACTGCCCAGTCTGATCTATACCTTCCTCTCTGTTATAAAATAGAGTGAATTTGTATTTGATTTTGAATAGCCAGGTAATAGGGAATTGTTTACATGTTCATAATTAATTGAGTGACATTTACCTTCAGCTACACAGAATATCTCACCACTGTGCGTTTCCATCTCCTCTCTCCCTTAATTCCTTTCTCGAGCGTGCAGGCGGGCTGTCAACAGTTTAGTGAAAATATCTTTTTTTTTGTGAAAAACATGTTACCACAAACAGATTTCACCTGCAGGAACAAGGTTTGAGAGTCCATGGCATACAGAGTTCAAGTGGAATATCACCTGCTGGGCAGCGAGAGCATGGTCTTCAAAGAGTGGTTGATGCATGCAGGGAAATAAGTGTATTTATATTTGTTTCTGAGCACATTCTCTGCTGTAAAACTGAAGTAGCCGAGCGGACCGGTGGGAAAGAGCACAGACTCCATCTCTATTTGAGAGCATATAGATGGCATGTATTTTCCCTCCTGTCCATGTGATAATGGGCCATTCTAAATCTAAACAAATTTGACATATTAGTAAAGACAAGATTAAATTGAGAAGAGATTGATTGGGTGAAAATGTGATCGCTTTTTTTTACTAATACATTTCTACTAATACTGTGTAACTTTTTTCTAAAGCGGTATCCGTGGTAGTTAGATGCCGTGATCACAATATAGTGGCTCCATCCAGGAAAGCCAAGGTTCCAAAAGCTGGGCTTAAAATAGTGTATAAGAGATCACGCAAAAAAACAAATTTTGCCGGGGCCTCTTATGTGGATGATAAAACCATTTGTTGGTCTGATGTGATTAATAAGGAGCATCTAGACATGGCACTTGAGGAATTTAAGAAATTGCTTCTTCCAATTGATAAACAAGCACCTGTTAAAAAACTGACTGTTAGAACTGTCAAGGCTCCATGGATTGATGAGGAATTGAACAACTGTATGGTTTGAACGGGACGGGGCAAAAGGAGTGGCTAATAAGTCTGGCTGCACATCTGATTTACTGCAAATTAAGAAATGATGTGACTGAACTAAAAATTATGGGCAGAAACACACATTCAAATCTCTTTCATCGAATCAGATGGTTTATCTATCACAAAACCATTTGATGTTGCCAATTATTTGAATGATTATGTCAGTTTAGTGTGAACCCCTTTAACTCCACCCAACACAGGATTCAATGTTCCCCAGCACACAACCCCAGCACAGAACACCAGAACAGGTAAGTATGCTTAAGGTCAATTTTAATTGAAATTCATGGGTTAACATGGATCAGGACCCGTTTCCCCACAGCAGACTGTGTCGACACAGTAGAGCCTCCCCTCAGGTAGGTTGCCTTCCCCCTTACTACCTCAGGTAAGTATCGGCCATGCGGAAGTGGCACCCCGCATTATTCTGAAATGGCATTGCAACAATATAGGCACTGCAAACAATATGGTGAAAGGCACTACAATCTAACCCTGGTTCTGAACAGAGTATGGGGCCCGTCGTTGGCCCTGCACTACTATGCCAACCCCCCTAAAGAACTCTCCTGCTATAAGACAAAATAGGGAGGGCGAAAGACAGACATGACAACATAGAAAATAAAATGAACATCTCTGTATGGCGATATCCAGATCCGCACAGCTGCCTGTCCTGGAACAGAGAGAGAAAGAGTAGTGTTCGGGGAACCCAGGAAGAATGGTGTCCCTTATTTGGCAGAGCTAAAGCTCCAAGATGTGCGTTGTACCAATGCCTATCTCGGTCCTCTGCTCTCAGATCACCACTCAGCTCCAGAGCCCCAGTTCATTTGGGAACTGTCATGGTCAAAACATATTGCTTCAATGGTTGTAAATAAAAATGGGGAGGTCTATCAGTGATAAAAAGATTATCTGCTTTTTTGACACCACACTCCACAAAGAAAGCGGCAAGTATATTTCATATTCTCAGAACCCAACAATAAGAAACATTCATGTGTTGGAAATTCCAAATTGCTCTGTGTCATCATACACACAGCACTGGCAGACACGCACTTACCCCAACAAACATGCCAACAGGGAACTTTTCACAGTCCCCAAGTCCAGAGAAAATTCAAGGAAATGTACAGTATTATACAGAGCCATGATTGCATGGAACTCCCCATCCATCTCATATAACGCAAGTGAACAGCAAACCTTGTTTCAAAGATCAAATGAGGCAACACCTTACGGCACAACGCCTCTCACCCATGTGACCTTGTTTTTGTGTGTATGTACTGACATGTATGTGTAACTGATAGATACACACACACACACACACACACACACACACACACACACACACACACACACACACACACACACACACACACACACACACACACACACACTACACGTTAATGTTTTTAAATGCATGTAAATTGTAAAGTATTTTGTCTGTAATGTATCTTGCATTATGTATCAGACCCCAGTAAGACTAGCTATCGCCATGGGTGTCAGTTATTGCAGATCCTAATAAAATAAAATAAAAATCATACACACACACACACACACACACACACACACACAAATAATCATAAAACACAAATTCCTTTTTTCTTTCCAGTGTCAAGGCACTCCAGGTACTCACCCAGTTGGATACAAAAATAATCTTGTAAAGCCAGAGCCTTATGCTTTCAAGTGTGTTACAATGGTATCAGATTAATAAGTGTGTGTTCTCTCTGGACTGTTCTCATTGCATTTACATGCATGCCACCGCAGCTGACTTTGGTGTCGAGAGATGAGAGACGGATAGAGACTACAGCTGACTTTGGTGTGGAGAGATAAGAGACGCATAGAGACTACAGCTAACTTTGGTGTGGAGAGAGAGATAAGAGACACATAGAGACCACAGCTGACTTTGGTGTGGAGAGATAAGAGACGCATAGAGACCACAGCTAACTCTGGTGTGGAGAGATAAGAGACGCATAGAGACCACAGCTGACTTTGGTGTGGAGAGACAAGAGACGCATAGAGACCACAGCTAACTTTGGTGTGGAGAGATAAGAGACGCATAGAGACCACAGCTAACTCTGGTGTGGAGAGATAAGAGATGCATAGAGACCACAGCTGACTTTAGTGTGGAGAGATAGGAGACGCATAGAGACCACAGCTGACTTTGGTGTGGAGAGATAAGAGATGCATAGAGACCACAGCTGACTTTAGTGTGGAGAGATAAGAGATGCATAGAGACTACAGCTAAATTTGGTGTGGAGAGAGAGATAAGAGACACATAGAGACCA
This sequence comes from Oncorhynchus masou masou, assembly GCF_036934945.1. Taxonomy (NCBI): domain Eukaryota; kingdom Metazoa; phylum Chordata; class Actinopteri; order Salmoniformes; family Salmonidae; genus Oncorhynchus; species Oncorhynchus masou. The sequence goes on from NC_088224.1 coordinate 37,376,407, forward strand.
CAGCTGACTTTGGTGTGGAGAGACAAGAGATGCATAGAGACCACAGCTAACTTTGGTGTGGAGAGATAAGAGACGCATAGAGACCACAGCTAACTTTGTTGTGGAGAGATAAGAGACGCATAGAGACCACAGCTAACTTTGTTGTGGAGAGATAAGAGACGCATAGAGACCACAGCTGACTCTGGTGTGGAGAGATAAGAGACGCATAGAGACCACAGCTAACTTTGGTGTGGAGAGATAAGAGACACATAGAGACTAACCTAACTTTGGTGTGGAGAGATAGGAGACGCATAGAGACCACAGCTAACTTTGTTGTGGAGAGATAAGAGACACATAGAGACTAACCTAACTTTGGTGTGGAGAGATAGGAGACGCATAGAGACCACAGCTGACTTTGGTGTGGAGAGATAAGAGATGCATAGAGACCACAGCTAACTTTGTTGTGGAGAGATAAGAGACGCATAGAGACCACAGTTAACTTTGTTGTGGAGAGATAAGAGACGCATAGAGACCACAGCTGACTCTGGTGTGGAGAGATAAGAGACGCATAGAGACCACAGCTAACTCTGGTGTGGAGAGATAAGAGACGCATAGAGACCACAGCTGACTCTGGTGTGGAGAGATAAGAGACGCATAGAGACCACAGCTGACTTTGGTGTGGAGAGACAAGAGACGCATAGAGACCACAGCTAACTTTGGTGTGGAGAGATAAGAGACGCATAGAGACCACAGCTAACTCTGGTGTGGAGAGATAAGAGACACATAGAGACTAACCTAACTTTGTTGTGGAGAAATAGGAGACGCATAGAGACCACAGCTGACTTTGGTGTGGAGAGATAAGAGATGCATAGAGACCACAGCTGACTTTAGTGTGGAGAGATAAGAGATGCATAGAGACTACAGCTAAATTTGGTGTGGAGAGAGAGATAAGAGACACATAGAGACCACAGCTGACTTTGGTGTGGAGAGACAAGAGATGCATAGAGACCACAGCTAACTTTGGTGTGGAGAGATAAGAGACGCATAGAGACCACAGCTAACTTTGTTGTGGAGAGATAAGAGACGCATAGAGACCACAGCTGACTCTGGTGTGGAGAGATAAGAGACGCATAGAGACCACAGCTAACTTTGGTGTGGAGAGATAAGAGAGGCATAGAGACCACAGCTGACTTTGGTGTGGAGAGATAAGAGACGCATAGAGACCACAGCTGACTTTGGTGTGGAGAGATAAGAGAGGCATAGAGACCACAGCTGACTTTGGTGTGGAGAGATAAGAGAGGCATAGAGACCACAGCTGACTTTGGTGTGGAGAGATAAGAGATGCATGGAGACCACAGCTGACTTTGGTGTGGAGAGATAAGAGATGCATGGAGACCACAGCTAACTTTGGTGTGGAGAGATAAGAGATGCATGGAGAGCACAGCTGACAGTGTGGGCTTAGACGGAGGTAATTGAGAGGAACACTACAGTGTAGTAACAGATTGATCATTGGGGAGGGACAGTGCCAGTCTATTCATTTGTTCTCGAAATAGGGAGGACATTCTTGAGCATAGCCTTTGTATTTATAGCTGCAGGAGAGACTCCATAACGTCATTGACGTGTTGTGAAGACCTTCATCTCTCAAGAGATAGGAATTTCACGTGTGAGGTAAGCGAACTGTCAAGCAAACTGCTAAGTATGAAAGTATAAACGTTTTCATAGTTGTTAGACAAATGTTTGACCATCCTGACGCAAAATTGGACTGGTGATCTGTCAATTGTCTTTTTGTAATGCGACCTATTGTGGCGCAGAATGGTCTGTGGTTGGATTATAGTTGCGAGTGCGACTGATTACATAGCGCACTTGCAATAGGTCTGTCCTGCTTTGCGTGTCTATGGGAGTGCCAGTGCATCTCACACACCCACTGGCATTTCTTTCACACGCGGAGTGGTGTGGAAAGGGAGAGGGACCACAGCTGGGCATAGCAGCGGAGGGAGACAGAATCCGAATATCGCTAACCAAGACGCTCGGCTCTTCAATTTCACCTGGTATCATTTTCACGTCATACAGAGCAACGCTTATTGCTAGGATGCTTATAATTGTATATTACACATAAAACGGCCCCTTTAATTCGTTTTTTTGTGTGTGAGTGTGTGTGTGTGTGGGGTGTGTGTGGGGTGGGGTGGGGGTGGGGGGGGGGGCGAATACAACTTGGCATAGGTATTCAATGAAACCTTGCCTTCTCACGTATTCCTATGCCGTTCCTCTTTTAAACGACATCTGATCATTTATTATTAGAGCAAAAGCCAATTGTGTCAGGAAGAAGAGCGTTTGTTCCTCAAATTTGTCGAGTTACAGTTTCCTCTTCTGTTTTTATACTACAGCCTACTATCAACTATTCGGCTTTGAATCCAGCCTAAAACAGTTTCATCTGCTGAGGATACCCGACTGACTGAGATGGGGGTAAGAGCTATTTCCATTCTAATTGGTGTGCGTAACAATGAGTTTATGAATGGGTAGCTGTAACCTATGTGGAATGTGTAACGCTCCTTAAAGATAATAAATATCATATTAGAATGGCATAGTCCACTATAGTATTTCGATGGCTTGTGATATCATGGCAAATTGGTGTGACTTTACTTGCATGACTGTTAAACGTGTGCAGTGTAGCTATTTATGTCTATGTTGATTCAATACAATTGCACGAATTACAGTCCCAATTCCTTTAATTACTGTCTATTCTTTCGTTACATTATATTTTCTTGCCATGTGTGTGTTAAATAGCAACATTACTGACTTTGTTATAATCTGCTATCTGCCCTGTTTTCCGAATTGCACCCGAACCGATCCGCGACACACTTCCACTCTTCTCCTCTCCAGACGCCAGTCGGTGCGTTATAATGTAGTTACTGGGAGAGGGGAATCTGTTGTTTCATTCCTGTTCCAAAATGGACATTAATAACGCTAAACATATGTAGGCTATCGATGGATGGACCTCGTGCCAAATTGAAAACAAGCTGTTCTCTAAACCCAAATCCCAAATTAGCCTGATGTTTTTTTGGGCCATTCACTATTTGGATACTATATTCCATTGAATTTGAATGGTGCATATAGATCTTGCCAATAAGAATTACAATATTTAGGCTAGGCTACCGAAGAAAGGCAATTGTGATGCAGTAAGGATGGCGGACAACTTTATCAATCCTCGACATCTCATTTAAACTTAAATATGTCTAATTCCATTACATTATGAGTCTGGTTGTCATAATTTTGTTTCACGTTTTGACCCCTTGCTTTTATTGCACACTGATGGCCTCCGTGATTGTAATTTGGAATTGATGGAGAGGCGACGGGGACATATTCAGAGGGTGGGTGTGGGATACTAAATGCCGATAGATAATATTTGAATTTTCGACCACTTGTTTTATACCCATCCTACAGAGTAATATTTTAACTCGCGGAAGCTGTGAAAGTCGTTGCTTATGGATATACCGAAAGGGAATTAGTGGAGAGGTTCGGTTGGGGTACCAATCGGCGCAGACAGCTGCGTCAAAATGGATGCCCAATTCCCCATTTCGATGTGGGTTAGGGAGGTTGTCGTAGCCTAATAATCAAACATGCCAGTGCATGATTCTAACAGAAAACCTTGCTCATTTCCAGTGGCGATTTTGGCATATAAATCTTGGTGGGGCAAAACAAAATTATGTGGGATGCATGCCAGCAAAGCCACAACACTAAATAATACATTAATTGCACTATACCATTGCTACACCTGGCTATCAGGGGAGCCTTCTCTGGCAACGAAACAGTTCATTCAGCCTCATTTACTGCCCATTAAAAATAAATAACTGATATGGCTGACTTGCTTAAACAAATGTGGTTTCTACTGACAATTGAGATGTACACGCTATGTCATAAGGGAAGACAAGCAGATGAGAGGCAATCTGTAATTTTGATTAAGACATTCATTTTGAAATGTACAGTGACAGAATTCAGAACATGGGCCGTTCTTATAGTGTTCTCCCTGTACACCAAGTCAGAACCGTAGGATAAATAAAGGGGGCATTTAAGCAGACAATGAAAGCTCTTAAAATATTCAATGATTACATTTCTCAAAAACAGGTTATAGGCTTCATGTGCACCACTAAGTCAGAACAGGCGAAATAGGCGAAATTAAAAGGTGAAAATAGAGTAATTTATTAGGGTGAGGCTACTAACAACTTACTACACAACATACACTTAGTATTACTTTCTTAGCTACAGTATACATAGAGTTGAAGTCAGAAGTTTACATACACTTCGGTTGGAGTCATTAAAACTAGTTTTTTAACCACTCCACAAATTTCTTGTTAATTAACAAACTATAGTTTTGGGAAGTTGGTTAAGGACATCTACTTTGTGCATGACACAAGTCATTTTTCCAACAATTGTTTACAGACAGATTATTTCACTTGTAATTCACAATTCCAGTTGGTCAGAAGTTTACATGTATGTATGTAAACTTCCAACTTCAACTGTATCTCCCTGGCATATTACATAATTTATGCAGCAGCATACAATACATGTTTGGACTCACCTTGTGATGAAGCCACATGGTCCTTGGGCAAATTCGTGGGCAAATTTTATCTTCAAACTTTGTCATCAACGTCCGACATTTCTCTGGATTTAAGGTGCTTTCAAGACAACTGGGAACTTGAAGAAAAAAAAGTTGAATCATGATGACGTCAGTGATCTCCAGGTAATAGCTCTAGAAAGAGGGCCGAGTTCCCAATTTACAATTCTGAGTTGGATGAAAGTTTAAAACGTATTTTCCCAGTCGTAGCTTGTTTTTCCAGAGTTCCCAGTTGTTTTGAACTCACTAAAGTCATATTTTGCTGTTCCAAGTTAACAGGGGTTTTGAGCGCGGCATAAATCATGCTTTATTTACAGCATGGCCAATTTTTAACTAGGAAAAGATACCCTTAATCTTAGACTTGGGACCACACATTCACTCCACTGATTCCTTCCAAACCACTCATTGTTGAAGTTGCAATTTCCAACTGTGATGTTTATGTCCAATGGCCGATGAGCACCGATACGTTTTATCTGTAATTTATCTTCCTTATTTCTCTTCATATGACGAGGATTAAAAAGGATTTGCCAGTAGATTGTCGACTTGATTCATGATGATGACTGCTAGCTAAGATTTTGAAAGTATGATGCCAGTCCAAAGCTTCTGTAGATATAACGTGATTTGACATCATTTCATCTGTGGTCAATGAAATTGAGCCTTCTTGGATGGGCATTTCTAATGTAACTCTATGGCAGCACCCAAAAGGGGCTTAAATTTTCGAGCTCTACCCTTAGACTTGGCGGTGACATAGTGTCCCCTTGAGTGACAGAACACTGAGGCAATCACGGCGCCATGCCCCGTATTTTCTGCTACCTTGCCCCACCACCACAGAAAGCACTGAGCTAGGCTGAAACACCTGCATTTTGGAGCTGCCTTACTCAAGAAAACATAAAAGAAACCATGTTTGTATGCGGCTTTATTAACTCAATGATATACAGTGCCTTGTGAAAGTATTCGGCCCCCTTGAACTTTGTGACCTTTTGCCACATTTCAGGCTTCAAACATAAATATATAAAACTGTATTTTTTTGTGAAAAATCAACAACAAGTGGGACACAATCATGAAGTGGAACGACATTTATTGGATAATTCAAACTTTTTTAACAAATCAAAAACTGAAAAATTGGGCGTGCAAAATTATTCAGCCCCCTTAAGTTAATACTTTGTAGCGCCACCTTTTGCTGCGATTACAGCTGTAAGTCACTTGGGGTATGTCTCTATCAGTTTTGCACATCGAGAGACTGACATTTTTTCCCATTCCTCCTTGCAAAACCGCTCGAACTCAGTGAAGTTGGATGGAGAGCATTTGTGAACAGCAGTTTTCAGTTCTTTCCACTAATTCTCGATTGGATTCAGGTCTGGACTTTGACTTGACCATTCTAACACCTGGATATGTTTATTTTTGAACCATTCCATTGTAGATTTTGCTTTATGTTTTGGATCATTGTCTTGTTGGAAGACAAATCTCCATCCCAGTCTCAGGTCTTTTGCAGACTCCATCAGAAAAGCAGGCCCAAACCATGATGCTGCCACCACCATGTTTGACAGTGGGGATGGTGTGTTCAGGGTGATGAGCTGTGTTGCTTTTACGCCAAACATAACGTTTTGCATTGTTGCCAAAAAGTTCAATTTTGGTTTCATCTGACCAGAGCACCTTCTTCCACATGTTTGGTGTGTCTCCCAGGTGGCTTGTGGCAAACTTTAAACAACACTTTTTATGGATATCTTTAAGAAATGGCTTTCCTCTTGCCACTCTTCCATAAAGGCCAGATTTGTGCAATATACGACTGATTGTTGTCCTATGGACAGAGTCTCCCACCTCAGCTGTAGATCTCTGCAGTTCATCCAGAGTGATCATGGGCCTCTTGGCTGCATCTCTGATCAGTCTTCTCCTTGTATGAGCTGAAAGTTTAGAGGGACGGCCAGGTCTTGGTAGATTTGCAGTGGTCTGATACTCCTTCCATTTCAATATTATCGCTTGCACAGTGCTCCTTGGGATGTTTAAAGCTTGGGAAATCTTTTTGTATCCAAATCCGGCTTTAAACTTCTTCACAACAGTATCTCAGACCTGCCTGGTGTGTTCCTTGTTCTTCATGATGCTCTCTGCGCTTTTAACGGACCTCTGAGACTATCACAGTGCAGGTGCATTTATACGGAGACTTGATTACACACAGGTGGATTGTATTTATCATCATTAGTCATTTAGGTCAAGATTGGATCATTCAGAGATCCTCACTGAACTTCTGGAGAGAGTTTTCTGCACTGAATGTAAAGGGGCTGAATAATTTTGCACGCATGACAATTGAGTTTCAGTTGTACAACCATTATGCATCAGGTGAATCTATGTTAGTTAAACATTGGCGTATACTAGAGTCCAACATTTACGTTTTTATGGACATCAAAGTAACACTTTCTGTGTAACCAAAAATCTCAATACAGAATTGTAAGTCATTCTACAGTTAGATTCTAAGATGTTTTTCAGATTGAGGCATGGTTTTGATGAAGATTTAGACCATGTCTAAAATTCTAACATTGCTGCAGGTATCTTATCATCATTACCAATACACAACCATACAGCCCCCCCCCCCCCCCCAAAATAAATAAAGTGATGACATTGCATTCAAAGTTGCTTTCAAATGCAGTGTTGTGTCAAGGCGTTGGTGACGGGGGGGAACTCCTTGTATGTATGAGTCACCAGTGCCAGTGAAGAGGGTGATTATGGGCCGTTGAATAATGCAGTCATCTCATCTGCATTGATGGGACCTCTTGTTTCCTGCATGTCTGGTTTCCAACAGCTGTGTGTGTGTGTGTGTGTGTGTGTGTGTGTGTGTGTGTGTGTGTGTGTGTGTGTGTGTGTGTGTGTGTGTGTGTGTGTGTGTGTGATCCATTCTGCTCTAATGTACGTCAGGGATCAGGGACATCCAATAAACCATGTCCTAGTAGTGAAAGGTCGTCATTGATTTCCAAGTATGGCGAACATGACATCACTTCCTGTCAGAGGTGTGAAGACGGGCTTTTACTGGTTTTCCATCAGGGTAAATAGAACAGCTCGGTGATGCATGAGTTAAAAGGTGGTCAGTTAGATTAATATTTCTTAACAGTCCAGGGATTGGCTGTTGCCAGGAAACCTGGCTCATTTGTGGCCGGGTCTGTCAAGCTCATTCAGTTAATAGTAGCCATTTTGGTCAGTGTGTTTGACCAGTGGGCTTTAGAGATATGAGGTGTCTTTAGGGATCAGTAGGATTAAAGCACGAGGAGAGATAAGTAGGATTTCTAGAAGTGAATGAGTGAAGTGAAATGCCATTCAACCCATATGCAGCCCAGTCTTAAAGCACAGTCAAACAGCGAGGGCGCTCAAACGTCAAACGTCATACGCTTAACGCAATCACATGCTGAACACGATCAAGTAAACAATGTACTTACATCAATGTATCTCATTTGACGGAAGCCCCTACCCCACCACACTGGATGAACCGATCACAGGAGAAAAGAGAGAAGACAGATGGGTGGGCTTCTGGGTAGGGGGCAATGTAGGGATGGGAGGGGGAGGATGGATGGATGATGGAGGGGGCGGTGGGGCGGGTCTCCGGTCAGTGCGCGTCAGTGATTTCTAGATCGATCCACTGATCGGCGTGTAGTGATGATCTGCTTCTCTGTGGAAGAGAAGTCTGTGGTCTACAGGATCTAGTCTGTGGCAAAGCACTCTGAAATATTCTAGAGCAGGTCTGCACTGGTACGGAAACTGTACTTCCTCTTTCTTGGGTATCAACACTTGGTTAAACACAGCTTCTGCCACCCCGTGGCCCATTTTCTAGCCTGTGGCATAAATTCTGAAATTGAATTTGACTTAAGGTAAAGTTAACTATATTTCCATGGTTCTTGGATATTACCATTTGTTGTGTAGGAAATTAAAGATTCAACAGCTTTAATCTGCAAACTTGTCGGCTACAAGTACCATAGGCTACTGCTGGTGCATTGGGATAAGGCATTATGCTCAGCCCAAAATCATAGTGTCTGAGACAAGGAGTTCTGATCTAGAATCAGGTCCCGCCTTTCAATGTAATCTCATTCATCAGGATCTAAAACTGATCCTATATCAGCACTCATACTCTGAGAATTTGTTCTTAGAAATTCCTCAGGTTGAGCCTGTACCAAAGTGCAGGCAGTGGTTAGTGCTGAGCAGGGGTCCTTCTAATGAACAAGTCGGGCTAGTGTGTGCCTGAGTGGAAAGACTCTTGGGCATCAGCCTTGACTGTGAATGGATGTGTAGGCTACACGTGTGTGTGTGTAGTGGGCTGGGAGCAGAGAGGGAATAGCCAATGGAATTGAGCGAGGAACAGTCAATATCATGAGTGGATGGTTGTATATTCAATTGTCTGTATTGGTGCGTATGTTATGAACGCACAGAATGACTGGGTAAAAATGGATGTGTGTGAATGGGTGAGTAAATGACTCAGTGACTGGGCTTGTAGTGCTGGATTTAGGTTCCAGTCTGAAACCTGTGTTCAAATCCCACCACTGCCACAAACGGTATGTGGCTTTGAGATGAATCCCAACATGAGAAAGGTTTACAGAGCTCAAAGTTTCCCTTGAATCATGCACTCCTTTCAGAACCATTCAGCTCTTTGTGAGCAAGGGAATGAGTGAATACATGCAAGTGATAGAAGATAGGGGAGAGAAAAAATAGAGTCGAAGGTGAACGTGATTAAGAGAGAGAGTGGTAGAACACCAGAATGATAGAAGAGAGAGAGAGAGAGAGAGGGGGAATAAAAGAGAGTAAGGATTACTATATTGTTCAGTGAGTTTGTCCTATACTGTAGTAAACAGTGGTAATCCCATCTCCTGCTCCAGATTTTCACACTATCCCTCCTTTATGACAGATGGCTTACAATCACATCACTCACTCACGCACGCAAACACACACGGGGACACGCTCACACATAGAGCTTCACACCGGCCCAACATCATACTGAATCACATACACACACACTAAATACTTCATATACGAATAAGTAAAGGTACACATACACACACACTAAATACTTCATATACTAATAAGTAAAGGTACACATACACACACACTAAATACTTCATATACGAATAAGTAAAGGTACACATACACACACACTGTATACTTTATATACGAATAAGTAAAGGTACACATACACACACACTAAATACTTCAAATACGAAATAGTAAAGGTACACATACACACACACTAAATACTTCATATACAAATAAGTAAAGGTACACATACACACACACTAAATACTTCATATACGAATAAGTAAAGGTACACATACACACACACTAAATACTTCATATACGAATAAGTAAAGGTACACATACACACACACTAAATACTTCATATACGAATAAGTAAAGGTACACATACACACACACTGTATACTTTATATACAAGTAAGTAAAGGTACACATACACACACACTGTATACTTTATATACAAGTAAGTAAAGGTACACATACACACACACTGTATACTTTATATACAAGTAAGTAAAGGTACACATACACACACACTAAATACTTCATATACAAATAAGTAAAGGTACACATACACACACACTAAATACTTCATATACGAATAAGTAAAGGTACACATACACACACACTAAATACTTCATATACGAATAAGTAAAGGTACACATACACACACACTGTATACTTTATATACAAGTAAGTAAAGGTACACATACACACACACTGTATACTTTATATACAAGTAAGTAAAGGTACACATACACACACACTGTATACTTTATATACAAGTAAGTAAAGGTACACATACACACACACTGTATACTTTATATACAAGTAAGTAAAGGTACACATACACACACACTAAATACTTCATATACAAATAAGTAAAGGTACACATACACACACACTAAATACTTCATATACGAATAAGTAAAGGTACACATACACACACACTGTATACTTTATATACGAATAAGTAAAGGTACACATACACACACACTAAATACTTCATATACGAATAAGTAAAGGTACACATACACACACACTGTATACTTTATATACAAGTAAGTAAAGGTACACATACACACACACTGTATACTTTATATACAAGTAAGTAAAGGTACACATACACACACACTGTATACTTTATATATAAATAAGTAAAGGTACACATACACACACTCTTACACCTACCATTACAATAACAGCCATACTGCACAACAACACCTCACACACAATATGGCCTAGTATCTTGGTCGCTATATCATCTTAATGATTATCAGTCATGGCAAGTGGATTCTAATAGAAACCAGAACGCAGAATAACAGGATGTTGGTGGTTTAACAGCAAACCACGAGATATGCTAGTTTACCAAAATAGAAAACAAACACAAACCGTTGCCATAGCAGACAAAAGTCTGGATTAAACCTACAGATAAGACCCCTCCCAAATGTCCCTTCTCACCCCCTCCCTCTGCCTTTTCAAAACTAATTTGAGAGCAAAGGGATTTAAGTGGATTATCAGCATAGTCAGTCAGTGGTAGGCTAGGCAACTGAGGGGTTTAGTGGATGACATTTTGGCTCTACTGTGGAGGACTGTGGAGGACTCCTGGGGTACTTCCTGGTTTGTGCGTGTTAGATTCTGGGAAACAGAAGCAGATGTAGTAGGAAGATGAACCACCAAAGGCTCTTGTGATGCATATCTTGTAAAATGTCAAGCTGGGGGATTTAGCTCTGATACAATGATTTGGAGTCGTCTCATAGGACAGGTTATATATCCATATCTGCAAGCTTTTGAATCTCTCCCCTGAGTGGCAATGTCTAGTCTTTGATCAAGCGATGCAGACTGTAATTCAGCCATGAAATGTGGTTACCTTGTGGACTGCACAAGATGGATACAATGTGAATGTATCAGGGATGAAACCCAAGGCCCCGCTCATGGTGTGTTTTACTGTCTTACTGCGATTGAATAGAGACCCTAAAGTTGAGACGATACATTGCCACTTGTATATATTAGGACCATATGGCACAGATAGGCACATACAGTGCATTTGGAAAGCCATGATGTGGTCCAACTCCCCAACCGGCTCGGGGGGCAAAGGTCGAGTCATGCGTCCTCCGAAAACATGACCCGCCAAACCGCGCTTCCTATAACACCCACCCGCTTAACCTGGAAGCCAGTTGCACCGATGTGTCGGAGGAAACACCGTTCAACTGACGACCGAGGTCAGCCTGCTAAGGCGCCTGGCCCGCCACAAGGAGTCGCTAGAGTGAGATGAGTCAAGTAAAGACCCTGGCCAAACCATCCCCTAACCCGGACAACGCTGGGCCAATTGTGTGCCGCCCTGTGAGACTCCCAATCACGGCCGGTTGTGATACAGCCCGGGATCGAACCCGGGTCTGTAGTGACGCCTCTAGCACTGCGATGCAGTGCCTTAGAAATCTGTTCGACTCGGGAGGCCCACCATTTAAAAAAATATTTAATACATTTGCAAACATTTTTTAAAAACAACTCATTTTGCTTTGTCAGTCTGGGGTATTGTGTATAGATTGATGAGGGAAAAAACAATTGAATCAATTTTAGAATAAGGCTGTAACGTAACAAAATGTGGGAAGAGTCAAGGGGTCTGAATACTTTCCAAATACACTGTACAAAGACATAATGTATGTGTGTTTCTTTGAAGAGTGTAACTGCTTGTTTAAATCATTTTGTATGGTATTATTCCATCTGTCTTGGGTGTCATTGTACACTGTGACATTTTCAAACCCATCCATAACAACAACTTTTGGTCATGTAGTGTAAAGAGGCATGTAAACACACACATGCACACATAAGGCAGATAGTTTAGTAGGTCTATCATTGACCAAATCTCCTCTCAGGACGTTCCTAGGACTTGCTGTGGTCCGTAGTCTCCCTGATCACCATGGCCCCCTGGAGCCACAGGGCCACTGTCATGCGCTTTCCATAGAAACGACCATGTGAGGTCCCGCTCACTGCTGCCACTGTGGCACTGTACTCTCACAAGGCTGGCATTGTCCACGGAGGAGAGAAAGAGGGAGGGATGTGAAGAGAGTTTGGGAGAGAGAGAGAGAGATGAAAGGAGAGAAAGAGGAAGGGATGTGAAGAGAGTTTGGGAGAGAGAGAGAGAGAGAGATGAAAGGAGAGAAAGAGGAAGGGATGTGAAGAGAGTTTGGGAGAGAGAGAGAGAGAGAGAGAGAGAGAGAGAGAGAGAGAGAGAGATGAGAAAGACACAGTAAAATAGAGGGTGGGTGTGGAGGGAGTAATTGAGGGAGGGAATGGTAGAGGAAGAAAGCATGTTTGGGTGCCTTTTCATTAGGTAGGAAATCATTAACTCATCACTTACAGTTAAATAGGGAGCTTGAGGCAGTCTTAAGGGAAACAAAGCAGCAGAGGCAGGTGGGTCGAGGTGGTTAGATTCATTGACAAAATGGCGCCAATGTTCCAAAGTGACGTTGCTCACTGTACGCATTTACAAAGTTCCCACTTCAGACTTCAATATTTAAAAGAAAAAGCCTTCAATCAGGTTAACAAAGAAACAAAAAAAGATTTACCGCGAAAGACAACGGGCGGGGTCTACCTGGCACGAATGCAGCCGTTCACGCGGAGATACCAAGACAAATAGGACAAGAAAATCCCAGTAATGGGTGTTTACCGGGAATACACTTGGTCACTCCTTGGCCCATACCTTGTCTCAATGACAGGAATTCATTTTAATGTTGGGAAACATAAACATTTTCAACTGGGAAATGAAACGCTCTCAAATGGTGGGAATTTGGATAGTTTCACTACCTATAGGAGACGCCTAGTAAGGTCGCCGAGTTTTAAACCATAACCAATTGGTCCTGATTAGACAAAACCTTCCATTCTGGACCATGTTGTACACACATCCTCCTGGCTGTTATCCTTTGATCCTTTTCATGTGAAATATACAAAGCTAGAGTGGAAAATATTTAGGGAGCTTTGCCCAATCGTATAATTACGGCAGCCTTGCACTTCAATCTCTGTTTGCTTGTTTGATTGTGGCCTACACTCAAGTAGCTAACAGTGATATTGTGGGTTATCTGAGTCCATGAATTCCTATGTAATTGTGGCTTTGGCTTGTGGTGCACGTAGGATACCAGCTGGCACCAGGAAGCCCACTTCACTGCCATAGTCAAAGTTACTATGGCAGCATTGAGGCATTTACAGCCTAACATGGTGGTTTTGGGATTAGCTGACACACACCGTTTATTAGCCCAACCTTTTTCTATGTAAAATATGGACGAGTCAGGGATCTGTGTTCTGAGGACTCTCTTTGTTTGTCTTGCAGTACGGACGGTCAGATAGCTACCGTGTGGCCACCACGACGGAGAAGGATGAGAAGGAGTCCCCCAAGAAGGCGGACTCCAAGAAGGCGGACTCCAAGGCAGACAAGAAGACCAAGGACATGGAGGAATTGAAGAAGGAAGTTCCCTTGGTATGTGGTGCATCATTCCTACTTCCTGTTTCCTGTCAGTGCATCGTGGGCCTAGAGCAGTGTGTCCTGCGACCGGCACTGGTCCCTGGGATGTTGCTAACTGTTCCCTCAGATGGCTTGCTGAAACCTATTTAGATTCATCTAGGGTGCGAGTTTTAGCCGAAGAAGAAAGGACCATAGCTTGCCGGACACTGGTATAATAACAGTTTGAGAAACACTATCCTAAAGAGCACCCACTGGGCACAGACGTCAATTCAACGTCTATTCCATGTTGGTTCAACGTCATTTCATTGAAATGACGTGGAAACTACTTTGATTCACCCAGTGTGTTCCCAGTGGGCGGTCTTTATGTGTTCTGTTTGGGACAGCGACAAAGTTGTTAATAAATGACTTCTCAGATGTTTGGACAATGGATTTTGACAGCCTGTATTCCTGAAAATCTATTTTATTGTTGGCAGTAAATTCATCTCATGGGTGTCAAGCAAAGGAAATAGTTTTTTTGTTGTTGTTGGTACGAATAGTAGTCTCTGGCGAGAGGCACTTCCAATATAAACTAATCCTGTTTGAAGAAGATTTACTCTGTTCTGAGGTGTACCAGTATAGCTTCCGTCCCTCTCCTCGCCCCAACCTGTCTCCGGCGTTATTCACAATATGAATTTGCAAGAATATAGTTAAAACTAGAGATTTATTCAATGTTTTCAACTTTTCTCTTTTAGACGGAACACAAGATGTCCATCGAGGAGGTATGCCAGAAGTACTCTACCGACATAGTCCAGGTAAGTTCATCGCCTCAAGACTTTTCCCAAAAACCTGTTGGGGCTTTTAAAATGAAACATGTTAGAACATTAATGGTAATATCAGTTGTCGCACACAAATATCAGCCAATCCCTTTCCCTCCTCTCTCACCCCCTCTTCAGGGTCTGACCAATGCCAAGGCCGCTGAGTACCTGGCTCGAGACGGCCCCAACGCCCTCACGCCTCCCCCCACCACCCCGAGTGGGTCAAGTTCTGTCGCCAGCTGTTCGGTGGCTTCTCCATCCTGCTGTGGACCGGCGCCATCCTCTGTTTCCTGGCCTACGCCATCCAGGCCGCCACCGAGGACGAGCCCGCGGGAGACAATGTGAGTGACAGATCCCCCCCCCCACAACAGGGCCACCATTATCACTTGGCAGGGGACAAATGGATGCAAGGTTAAAGATGGCCTTTTGGGTTCAGCTTAATGTAGTGTTTCCAAAACGTAGCATTAGGATTCAACTTGGGAAGTTGTGTCTGGTTCTTGCTTGGCACTAAAATATTTTGGAAACTCTATGACTTGGCAAACAAGGAAGTGTCTAGTGTTGAGATGAGTCAGAGTCCCATGTGTTCCTTAGATCCAGCTATATGGTTCAACCAACCCTAAATGAATGTGAAGTATAGACACCATCTAAAATGATAAATGGTTAAACAATATTTCTCTCTCTCCTTGCTCTCTGTCTCCAGTTGTACTCGGGTAATACTAAATAAGGCATTTGAATTTCCACGAATTTCATTGAATTTATCAATGATTTATTTCCTATCCTATGTATGTTCCATGAATTCAAAGTCAAATTCAAATTATTCTGCATCCTGTGTACTATTTCAATCAAAATTCAAGAACTGAATTGGAATTGATCAGCCATTCTCAATTCAATTCTGAATTGACCCCAACCCTGCATGGCATGTGGCATTTTAGATCCAGCCATATAGTTCAACCAAACCTAAACAAATTAAAAAGCTCGCCACCATATTAACATGATCAAACAATGAAGTTAAATTTTTCCCCAGCAAACAGTGAACGTTCCTGCAATGTTAGGCAACGTTCCAACGGAGTCCCAGTTTGGTTTTCAGATCACTTCAGCATGACAACATCCCACGAATGCTTTTAAAATGTCCTGGGAAAATGTTATCTGATAAACATTAGTAGAAGGACATAATAGTTGTAAAGAACGTTTGTATCAAATGTTCCAATACTGTTTTTCTTTTTTAATTAACATTGTTTGCTGCGTTCTCTCTCCCCAGTTGTACCTGGGAATCGTTCTCTCGGCAGTCGTCATCATCACCGGCTGTTTCTCCTACTTCCAGGAGGCAAAGAGCTCCAAAATCATGGAGTCCTTCAAGAACATGGTGCCCCAGGTAAACAAACCTCTTCTTAGACCTTTGCCACCCTATCCTATTGTCTCCCTACATTCCCAACCGGTTAGAGCGGGTATCCTCAACTGGCGGCCAGCAAGCTGAATTTGGCCCAGCAGTTGATTTTATTTGCCCCCTCCCCAAGTTTTCTGACCCCAAACATATATATTTGTTTAACAAAATCGCGACATAAAAGACTGTAAAACAAATCAACTCCAAGTGATTTTAATTCTGGAAATGTCTTCCAAAGTATTCCCACACATAGTTTAGAGATATGTGTGATCCTATACAAATGTCGGCAAGGTTTAAGATGATCATGTATTAGTCAAATGTTATAACTGTTTGGGCATCTTGCGTTCAATTTGCAGTGTAACAAATGATTTATAATCATGTTCCCGGCCCCCAGGCCATCCTCTCTCGAGAGAAAAAAACGGCCCTGAATCTAGTTGATGATCCCTGACCGTAGGACTCAGTGTCTGTAATACTCATTCCAATCCTATTAGTCTCAATCATATGTGTTTTACAAATGAATAATACAAACTTGTTTTTCTAGATGACGATGGGTGGGGTAGTTGTGGCAGTGACTCAAAATAACCTTTGACCCTTATCCATATGTTCCCCCTCAAAACACACGTAGCCGACAGGGTTTTGGCCACTGTAACCAGTGGTTAGTCTATTCTATTCTACGTCTTTGTAAGTGAACATGATGCATATGGTCATTCAGTGGTGAGTTAATAGCTGCTCAGACATCGGCTCAAATGTTCAGTCTCTATGTAGTCCATACGTACAGACCATAGGTACACATTTTCTATCCAGAGTCTTTCTATGGCCAGTGTCAATAGTCAGTCAATGGTTAGTTGGTTACTGTACGGTCTACTATTTATCTGCCTATCTCTATGAAATTATATAGTTAGAACATAAAAACCATTACTAGTTAGTTTATGGTCAGTGATAGCGTTTAGTGGGTTTTACTGTTACCCCAGTGTTACACCTGTATGCATAGTCACTTAATGGTTGGTTCATGGTTCCTACTTCACCATTGGGGTTTCCTCTATCCACAGCAAGCGCTGGTGATCCGCGAGGGCGAGAAGATGCAGATCAACGCTGAGGAGGTGGTGGCTGGAGACCTGGTGGAGGTGAAGGGAGGAGATAGGATCCCCGCCGACCTCAGGATCGTCTCTGCTCACGGCTGCAAGGTAAACCTACACACACAGACACACACACACACACACAGCATAGGTTTAACTATCCTTGTGGGGACCAAAACATTTATTTCCATAAAAAAAAATATTTAAAAAACCTAACCCTAATTCTAACCCTACCCCTAATTGTAAACCTAACCCTAATTCTAACCCTACCCCTAATTGTAAACCTAACCCCTAAACTTAAAATAACCTTTGGAGAATGTTCCTTGTTTTACTATCCTTGTGGGGACTTTTGAGGATTTCCTGTACCCACGAGGATAGTAATACAAACTGATCAATACAAATGGATCACACACACACACACACACACACACACACACACACACACACACACACACACACACACACACACACACACACACTACACTACACTACACTACACTACACTACACTACACTACACATTTTACATACAAGCTTTTTTGGATTTTGTCCTTCTCCTATAGGTGGATAACTCCTCCCTGACTGGTGAATCGGAACCCCAGAGCAGGTCACCTGACTGTACCCATGACAACCCCCTGGAGACCCGCAATGTCGCTTTCTTCTCCACCAACTGTGTTGAAGGTACGGTCGCCTTGGCAACTGCATCGTCCCCATCCCCCTCTTCCTCTTGGCCCATTTCCTTCTTCTCATCGCCATCATCATCATCATCATCATCATCATTGCTGTCGTCTTAACCATCATTGCCCCTTCACTCTACATGTCGTCTTTCCATTCCTGTGTTTTCTTTCTGTTTCCTCTTTCTTCTTCTCTTTATCCACCTCTGAGCGGGTTTTAAGGTGGAAAATGCTGGCTGCCATGGCAACAAGTCACCCACCATTTTAACAAGCACCCAACCCAACGCCCACGCACACTCTGTCTCGCTCTCCTTCTTTCTTTCACCTCTCCCTTCCTCCCTTCTTCTTTGAATTCCCCGGCTGCTCCCTTTTCCCTTTCCATCTGCCCACAGCGCTTCGTCTTTGAGAACCCTCCATCTGGTGTCAATATTAGCTTAGCGTCCACTTATGGCTCAGTGGTCTAATGGAAGTGTCAATAGAGGAGGAATGGAGAATATTCAGCCAGTTCAGCTTTGACCTGCGGTAAGAGACAACTGCAGAGCATATATTTGTTTTTGTTTTAAGGCGACGTCGGAGGCGTAACTGCGTTGGAGCGGTCGAATCCACGATCAGCATGTGTGTTAATACCTGCCGCGGACATTGGATGCATTAGTGAAACATCCCATGCGGCCATGTTGCAACGTAATCCACACCTCGTTTCGGCTCGTATAAATACTTTGTTGACTGATTTTTCTCAATTTGAGTGTCATTATTTTTTATAGAGCCTACACTTTCTCTTTGGAAACTTCTAAAAGCGAGTGGGATGGCTGTGGCTTCGTGACGATGACCGCGAGAGCAGCCGCTCACCGGTTTGACAGCTCCAACGCAGTTACACCCCCAACATTGCCTAAACAAAAAAAAACGATGATATGGAATGCAATTGTCGGTTACGGCAGGTTAACGCTGATCTGATTGACTCTAGGCCTTGGTTGTCTGATGAAGCTAAGGCCAGGCACTGGTTACCTGTAGGCCCCAAATATACTAAAGAACTAGGATTTACTTCATAGAATGGTATATGCCGCCCCCGTGTGGTCAGAACAGTGTATGGCACCTGCATTGGTGGCGATAAGAAATACTTCCGTGGCATTTCAGTAAAGAACACTTCAGCAGTTCAGTATTATATTTTTTTGAATGATTACTTTCGGGACATTTACTATAAGGGAGTGATACAAAAAATGATTATTAAACACATTTGATTTGCACTTTGAGTTTTTCCTCAAAGTGCTTTTCGCTGTATGGGGGAACTCATCATTTTACACATGGCACCACAAGTGGCATTCCTAATCTTTGACAATACACCAATTTAACATGCAAGTAAAGTCATCTAACGTCCGTCTCTTCTCCCCGCCATCACCAGGCACGGCGCGTGGCATCGTGGTGTGCACCGGCGACCGTACCGTCATGGGCCGTATCGCCACCCTCACCTCCGGCCTGGAGTCGGGCAAGACCCCCATCGCCAAGGAGATCGAGCACTTCATCCACCTGATCACAGGCGTGGCAGTGTTCCTAGGCATCACCTTCTTCATCCTGGCCGTCTGCCTGGGCTACACCTGGCTGGAGGCCGTCATCTTCCTCATCGGCATCATCGTGGCCAACGTGCCCGAGGGCCTGCTGGCTACTGTCACTGTGAGGGGATATTTTGGTGGATTTTAGTATCGTGTTGTGTGGTGTGGTGGATGGCGTTGCGAGGGGAAGTTGGGGGGGGTAGTGAAGAGTGGACTGTGTGTTTGTCTGTGTTCTGCTTTTTCCTCTGTGTCGGTGTCTTGTGCTGTACCTCTGTGTCTGTCTGTCTGTCTGTCTGTCTGTCTGTCTGTCTGTCTGTCTGTCTGTCTGTCTGTCTGTCTCTTACTCTGTGTGTTATATCTCTGCGCTAATATTTCCATGTGTTCCAGTATCGCTGCGTGGTTATCCGTTATCTGCGTGGTTATGTCTGTAATAATAGAGCCGCTTGTGTCTTCTTGATGGTTGTGGTGGTGTATCTCTCTTCTCTTTCTTCTCTCTCTCTTCTCTCTTCTCTCTCTCTCTCTCTCTCTCTCTCTCTCTCTCTTCTCTCTCTCTCTTCTCTCTTCTCTCTCTCTTCTCTCTCTCTCTTCTCTCTTCTCTCTCTCTTCTCTCTCTTCTCTCTTTCTCTCTTCTCTCTCTCTTCTCTCTCTCTCTTCTCTCTCTCTTCTCTCTCTCTCTCTCTCTTCTCTCTCTCTCCTCTCTCTTCTCTCTCTCTCTTCTCTCTTCTCTCTCTCTTTCTTCTCTCTTCTCTCTCTCTCCTCTCTCTCCCCTCTCTCTTCTCTCTCTCCCTTCTCTCTCTCCTCTCTCTCCCCTCTCTCTTCTCTCTCTCCCTTCTCTCTCTCCCCTCTCTCCACAGCCCTTTGATTTCTGTGTACCTGTATCTCTCTCTCTTCTTCTCTCTTCTTCCCTCTTTGTGTCTGTGTCTCTTTTTCAGGCTCTCTCTACACCTGCGTCATTCAGTGTCAGTGACTCCCTCCGGTCAGTTGTCTTCTATGACAACTGTTAAGAGAGACTGATAAATGCTAGGCTAATGTTCATGTAAATGCTGGGCTGTTGCCACTCTCTCTGCTTGGCTAGTAGCCTGTATGACCCATGATACGTTTTGCCATTTTGAAAGTCGCATGAAACACTGGCGCCTGCCTTTCCCTGCTTTTTACTCAGTGCTTGGCTTTCCTTCTCTTTCTTTCTATCCTTCTGCATTTCCCTTCTGGGCTGTGAAATATACTGTAGTATTTGTTTGGCTCTAGTGCATTTTAATGTAATGGGGAGCGGGGGGTGTGGAATGACGGGGGTTTGTACAACTCCAGGTCTCAAGGGTAAGTGTGTAGTTATCTTGTATTGGTTGGTCATGGGTTTCTTCTCTGCAGATGCAAGTAAGTTGTTGATTGGTTTGAGGGTCTAGGGCGTCTGCACCTGGAGTTGTGCATCCCATGTTTTCACTTTCATGATTCGGTACTAATCTTTTCTCTCATGTTCTCCCATTCTCTATTTGTTACTTTCTTCCAACCCTGTCTTCTTTTCGCAATCTCTGTTGCTTTCTCTGTCTCTCTCTTTTCTCTCTCCTTTCTCTTTTCTCTCTCTTTTCTCTCTCTTTTCTCTCTCTCTCTCGTCTCTCTCTTTTTTCTCTCCTTTCTCTGTCTCTCTCTTTTCTCTCCTTTCTCTGTCTCTCTCTTTTCTCTCTTTTCTCTGTCTCTCTCTTTTCTCTCTCTCTTTTCTCTCTCATTTCTTCCTCTCTCTTTTCTCTCATTTCTCCCTCTCTCTTTTCTCTCTCTCTTTTCTCTCTCATTTCTCTCTCTTTTCTCTCTCCTTTCTCTCTCTCTCTTTTCTCTCTCATTTCTCCCTCTCTCATTTCTCTCATTTCTCCCTCTCTCTTTTCTCTCTCTCTTTTCTCTCTCATTTCTCTCTCATTTCTCTCTCTTTTCTGTCTCTCTTTTCTCTCTCATTTCTCTCTCTTTTCTCTCTCCTTTCTGTCTCTCTCTTTTCTCTCTCATTTCTCTCTCTCTCTTGTCTCTCTACTTTCTCTCTCTCTTGTCTCTCTATTTTCTCTCTCCTTTCTCTGTCTCTCTCTTTTCTCTGTCTCTCTTCTTCTTCTTCTTCTCTCTCTCAGGTGTGTCTGACCCTGACCGCTAAGCGTATGGCTCGTAAGAACTGTCTGGTGAAGAACCTTGAGGCTGTGGAGACCCTGGGCTCCACCTCCACCATCTGCTCTGATAAGACTGGCACCTTGACCCAGAACAGGATGACCGTGGCCCACATGTGGTTTGACAACCAGATCCACGAGGCCGACACCACTGAGGACCAGTCTGGTAGGAGAGATGGGTTTAAGTTCACTGAACTCGTTGTTTATGTTCTTTACTATATAACATCAAAGTCAATACATCTTATTGTGATCACAGTTATTCATATGGTGGCACCAGTTTAGGTGATTTAGGTCTTGTAGTCGCTGGAATTAGATACAATTTTGCAAACCAGCAAAATGAGGTTTGCAGGCCTGATGTGGCACCCGAGTCAGAAGTTTCAGACCACTTTGTTAGGGAATAACTAGGCCATCAAAGATTGGCCTGATGTTGTTTGTAACATCTTGTATCAAAGGATTTGCATTTTCTTTGATGGTAGTACGTGTATTCATGCAGGCCTTGATGAAGGCTTCAGGGCTGCCTGTGAGCACAGGAATGCAACAACCATGTGTCTGCCACTAACAACTCTTCCTCCCTCTCTTCTCCCCAGGCGCCTCTTTCGACAAGAGCTCGGAGACGTGGTTGGCGCTGGCGCGCGTGGCGGCCCTGTGTAACCGGGCGCAGTTCAAAGCGGCTCAGGACCAGCTGCCCATCCTGAAGAGGGACGTGGCGGGCGACGCCTCCGAGTCCGCGCTGCTGAAATGTATCGAGCTGTCCTGCGGCAGCGTCAGGCAGATGAGGGAGAAGAACAAGAAGGTGGCCGAGATCCCCTTCAACTCCACCAACAAGTACCAGGTGAGGGACCAATATGGAGAGCAAGTGCGCACCCTGGATCCCTGGGGCTGCATGTATCCAATTGTCTCAGAGTAGGAGTGCTGATTTAGGATCAGGTTACACCTATCCGTGTGATCTCATTCGCTGTGTTATAAAAGGCAAAAGCGACCCTGAATCGTCTGGATGCACACGGCTCTAGGTCTAGGTGTGGGTCAGACCCTGGTCGTACCTGGGTCCGGGTTAGGGTCGAAGCTCGGGTCAGGGAAAACAAGGTTTTTTTAAATCCTTATATTAACAGTTCGTGTAAGGACTTTGTATAATAGGCTGAACAACAAGTGTGTGATTGTGCTCCACCCCTTGCCCCTCCCCCCCAGCTCTCTGTGCATGAGACGGAGGACGAGAACGACAACCGCTACCTGCTGGTGATGAAGGGAGCGCCAGAGAGGATCCTGGACCGCTGCTCCTCCATCTTGATCCAGGGCAAGGAGCAGCCCATGGACGAGGAGATGAAGGAGGCCTTCCAGAACGCCTACATGGAGCTGGGAGGACTGGGGGAGAGAGTACTCGGTGAGACAGGAGGGAGAGAGGACAGAGGAGGGATGAGGCAGGGAGTCCTGGGTCAACAAGAGGGTGGGAGAGAGGTATAGGAAGTCCCAGGGCGCTTGCACGGAGCCGGGAGGACTAGGAGGGAGAGTACTCGGGTAAGAGAGAGGGAGGGAGGGATGAGAAGAGGGTAAGAAATGGGAACCTAAAAAGGCCTTTCAGAATGCGTACACGAATACTGACAATAATACCAATTCTAATACTGTCCCTCCCCAGGCTTCTGCCACCTGCTAATGCCCGAGGACCAGTACCCCAAGGGCTTTGCCTTCGACTGTGACGACGTCAACTTCACCACAGAGAGCCTGTGCTTCGTGGGCCTCATGTCCATGATTGACCCTCCCCGTGCCGCCGTGCCCGACGCCGTGGGAAAATGTCGCTCCGCTGGCATCAAAGTCATCATGGTGACCGGCGATCATCCAATCACAGCCAAGGCTATCGCCAAGGGCGTGGGCATCATCTCCGAGGGCAACGAGACCGTGGAGGACATCGCCTCTCGCCTCAATATCCCTGTCAGCCAGGTCAATCCCAGGTAAGGAGAGAGAGAGAGAGAGAGTGTGTGTGTGTGTGTGTGTGTGTGTGTGTGTGTGTGTGTGTGTGTGTGTGTGTGTGTGTGTGTGTGTGAGCATACTTTATCTATCTTGCTTTCACACATACAGTGCCTTGCGAAAGTATTCGGCCCCCTTGAACTTTGCGACCTTTTGCCACATTTCAGGCTTCAAACATAAAGATATAAAACTGTATTTTTTTGTGAAGAATCAACAACAAGTGGGACACAATCATGAAGTGGAACGACATTTATTGGATATTTCAAACTTTTTTAACAAATCAAAAACTGAAAAATTGGGCGTGCAAAATTATTCA
Organism: Oncorhynchus masou masou; assembly: GCF_036934945.1. Lineage (NCBI taxonomy): Eukaryota > Metazoa > Chordata > Actinopteri > Salmoniformes > Salmonidae > Oncorhynchus > Oncorhynchus masou. The sequence goes on from NC_088224.1 coordinate 37,400,342, forward strand.
GCCCCTTACTTTCAGTGCAGCAAACTCTCTCCAGAAGTTCAGTGAGGATCTCTGAATGATCCAATGTTGACCTAAATGACTAATGATGATAAATGCAATCCACCTGTGTGTAATCAAGTCTCCGTATAAATGCACCTGCACTGTGATAGTCTCAGAGGTCCGTTAAAAGCGCAGAGAGCATCATGAAGAACAAGGAACACACCAGGCAGGTCCGAGATACTGTTGTGAAGAAGTTTAAAGCCGGATTTGGATACAAAAAGATTTCCCAAGCTTTAAACATCCCAAGGAGCACTGTGCAAGCGATAATGTTGAAATGGAAGGAGTATCAGACCACTGCAAATCTACCAAGACCTGGCCATCCCTCTAAACTTTCAGCTCATACAAGGAGAAGACTGATCAGAGATGCAGCCAAGAGGCCCATGATCACTCTGGATGAACTGCAGAGATCTACAGCTGAAGTGGGAGACTCTGTCCATAGGACAACAATCAGTCGTATATTGCACAAATCTGGCCTTTATGGAAGAGTGGCAAGAAGAAAGCCATTTCTTAAAGATATCCATAAAAAGTGTTGTTTAAAGTTTGCCACAAGCCACCTGGGAGACACACCAAACATGTGGAAGAAGGTGCTCTGGGTGAAACCAAAATTGAACTTTTTGGCAACAATGTAAAATGTTATGTTTGGCGTAAAAGCAACACAGCTCATCACCCTGAACACACCATCTCCACTGTCAAACATGGTGGTTTGGGCCTGCGTTTCTTCAGCAGGGACAGGGAAGATGGTTAAAATTGATGGGAAGATGGATGGAGCCAAATACAGGACCGTTCTGGAAGAAACCCTGATGGAGTCTGCAAAAGACCTGAGACTGGGACGGAGATTTGTCTTCCAACAAGACAATGATCCAAAACATAAAGCAAAATCTACAATGGAATGGTTCAAAAATAAACATATCCTGGTGTTAGAATGGCCAAGTCAAAGTCCAGACCTGAATCCAATCGAGAATCTGTGGAAAGAACTGAAAACTGCTGTTCACAAATGCTCTCCATCCAACCTCACTGAGCTCGAGCTGTTTTGCAAGGAGGAATGGGAAAAAATTTCAGTCTCTCGATGTGCAAAACTGATAGAGACATACCCCAAGCGACTTACAGCTGTAATCGCAGCAAAAGGTGGCACTACAAAGTATTAACTTAAGGGCGCTGAATAATTTTGCACGCCCAATTTTTCAGTTTTTGATTTGTTAAAGAAGTTTGAAATATCCAATAAATGTCGTTCCACTTCATGATTGTGTCCCACTTGTTGTTGATTCTTCACAAAAAAATACAGTTTTATATCTTTATGTTTGAAGCCTGAAATGTGGCAAAAGGTCGCAAAGTTCAAGGGGGCCGAATACTTTCGCAAGGCACTGTATATACAGTGAGTGGACACAACATTAGGAACACCTGCTCTTTCCATGACATAGACTAACAGGTGAATTCAGGTGAAAGCTGTGCTCCCTTATTGATGCTACTTGTTAAATCCACTTCAATCAGTGTAGATGAAGGGGAGTAGACAGGTTAAAGAAAACATTTTAAGCCCTGTGACAATTGAGACATAGATTGTGCATGTGTGCCGTTCAGAGGGTGAACGGCCAAGACAGAAGATTTCAGTGACTGTTAACGGGGTATGGTAGTCGGTGCCAGGCACTCCGGTCTGTGTCAAGGACTGTAACGCTGCTGAGTTATTCACGCTCAACACTTTCCCGTGTGTATCAAGAATGGCCCACCACCCAAAGGACATCCAGACAACTTGACACAACTGTGGGAAGCGTTGGAGTCAACATGGGCCAGCATCCCTGTGGAACGCTTTCGACACCTTGTCCAGATAAATTGAGGCTGCTCTGAGGGCAAAAGGGGGTGCAACTCAATATTAAGAAGGTGTTCCTAATGTTTTGTACGCTCGGTGTACTTTACCAAGCACTCAGTCAGTCAGATAGTCAGTCAGTCGCAGCCAATTACTGGCATAAGCGTATGAACTACAAACCTTCTGCAGTTCTGTGTGTGTCTGTCTCAGTGATACCAACCGTACTCCCACTCAAATCAAATCAAATCAAATGTATTTGTAACATGGTTAGCAGATGTTAATGCGAGGGTAGCGAAATGCTTGTGCTTCTAGTTCTGACAATGTAGTAATAACCAATGAGTAATCTAACCTAACAATTCCACAACTACTACCTTATACACACAAGTGTAAAGGGATAAAGAATATGCACATAAAGATAAATGAATGAGTGATGGTACAGAACGGCATAGGCAAGATGCAGTAGATGGTATCGATTACAGTATATACATATGAGATGAGTAATGTAGGGTATGTAAACAAAGTGGCATAGTTTAAAGTGGCTAGTGATACATGTATTACATAAAGATGCAGTAGATGATATAGAGTACAGTATATACATATACATATGAGATGAGTAATGTAGGGTATGTAAACATTATATTAAGTAGCATTGTTTAAAGTGGCTAGTGATATATTTTCCATCAATTTCCATCAATTCCCATTATTAAAGTGGCTGGAGTTGAGTCAGTGTGTTGGCAGCAGCCACTCAATGTTAGTGGTGGCTGTTTAACAGTCTGATGGCCTTGAGATAGAAGCTGTTTTTCAGTCTCTCGGTCCCTGCTTTGATGCACCTGTACTGACCTCGCCTTCTGGATGATAGCGGGGTGAACAGGCAGTGGCTCAGGTGGTTGTTGTCCTTGATGATCTTTATGGCCTTCCTGTGACATCGGGTGGTGTAGGTGTCCTGGAAGGCAGGTAGTTTGCCCCCGGGGATGCGTTGTGCAGACCTCACTACCCTCTGGAGAGCCTTACGGTTGTGGGGGGAGCAGTTGCCGTACCAGGCGGTGATACAGCCCGACAGGATGCTCTCGATTGTGCATCTGTAGAAGTTTGTGAGTGCTTTTGGTGACAAGCCGAATTTCTTCCTCCTCCTGAGGTTGAAGAGGCGCTGCTGCGCCTTCTTCACGATGCTGTCTGTGTGGGTGGACCAATTCAGTTTGTCTGTGATGTGTACGCAGAGGAACTTCAAACTTACTACCCTCTCCACTACTGTCCCATCGATGTGGATATGGGGGTGCTCCCTCTGCTGTTTCCTGAAGTCCACAATCCTCTCCTTTGTTTTGTTGACGTTGAGTGTGAGGTTATTTTCCTGACACCACACTCCGAGGGCCCTCACCTCCTCCCTGTAGGCTGTCTCGTCGTTGTTGGTAATCAAGCCTACCACTGTAGTGTCGTCCGCAAACTTAATGATTGAGTTGGAGGCGTGCGTGGCCACGCAGTTGTGGGTGAACAGGGAGTACAGGAGAGGGCTCAGAATGCACCCTTGTGGGGCCCCAGTGTTGAGGATCAGCGGGGTGGAGATGTTGTTACCTACCCTCACCACCTGGGGGCGGCCCGTCAGGAAGTCCAGTACCCAGTTGCACAGGGCGGGGTCGAGACCCAGGGTCTCGAGCTTGATGACGAGTTTGGAGGGTACTATGGTGTTAAATGCTGAGCTGTAGTCGATGAACAGCATTCTCACATAGGTATTCCTCTTGTCCAGATGGGTTAGGGCAGTGTGCAGTGTGGTTGTGATTGCATCGTCTGTGGACCCATTTGGGCGGTAAGCAAATTGGAGTGGGCCTAGGGTGTCAGGTATGGTGGAGGTGATATGGTCCTTGACTAGTCTCTCAAAGCACTTCATGATGATGGAAGTGAGTGCTACGGGGCGGTAGTCGTTTAGCTCAGTTACCTTAGCTTTCTTGGGAACTGGAACAATGGTGGCCCTCTTGAAGCATGTGGGAACAGCAGACTGGGGTAAGGCTTGATTGAATATGCCCGTAAACACACCAGCCAGCTGGTCTGCGCATACCTCTTGTGTCTGAGCCGTTGAATTGCGACTCTACTTTGTCTCTATACTGACGCTTAGCTTGTTTAATTGCCTTGCGGAGGGAATAGCTACACTGTTTGTATTTGGTCATGTTTCCGGTCACCTTGCCCTGGTTAAAAGCAGTGGTTCGCGCTTTCAGTTTCACGCGAATGCTGCCATCAATCCACGGTTTCTGGTTTGGGAATGTTTTAACCGTTGCTATGGGAACGACATCTTCAATCCACTTTCTAATGAACTCGCTCACCGAATCAGCATATTCGTCAATGTTGTTGTTGGACGCAGTGTCTTCCTGTGTGTGTGTGTGTGTGTGTGTGCGTTCCAGGGATGCCAAGGCGTGTGTGATCCACGGGACAGACCTGAAGGATCTGTCTCAGGACCAGATGGATGAGATCCTGAGGAACCACACTGAGATTGTGTTCGCCAGGACCTCCCCCCAGCAGAAACTCATCATCGTGGAGGGCTGCCAGAGACAGGTGAGGGGCGCACGCACACACACACGTACGGGCGCACACACGCGCACACACACACACGCACACAGAGACAGTCATGCAATGTGCACACACATGCATACAACCAGACACGTCTGGCTTCCTTGACATGAAAGGACTTTGAAGTGTAGAAATCTGAAGAAACAGATTCTCCACGACAGATTCTCATACAGTAGTAGATAGAATTTGAAGGCTTTTTCCAGGAGGCTTTTAACAATTTTCACTAACCTGTCTTTCAGGGTGCCATCGTGGCTGTGACTGGTGATGGTGTGAACGACTCTCCCGCCCTGAAGAAGGCTGACATCGGCGTCGCCATGGGGATCTCCGGCTCAGACGTCTCCAAACAAGCCGCTGACATGATCCTGCTGGACGACAACTTTGCCTCCATCGTCACCGGAGTGGAAGAGGGTGAGGGACAGAGGGAGAGGGGGAGGGAGGGAAGGAGTGAGGAAAGAAGGGAAGGAGGGAGGGAAAACGAGGGAAAGAAGCAGGGAGGAGAAAGGCAAGAGGGAAAGAGGTATACAGATGCAGGATCTTAATTTGATCACACTGTTGCAGGAGAACTTTTCTGTAGCGCAAGAAATGAAAAATTGAAATTTATTATAGATTTTTTTTTAAAGGCTTCTGAAGTTTGTAATTTCCACGTTGAAATGTCAGACTTGATTTTCCCTTACGAGAAATGTACCAACCCCTACAAAAATGCCCATTAATTATAATCCACACAATAATTCACATTTCCTGTTGCTGCTGGATTATTTTCCTGCTGTAGCAAACTGGCTCAAATTAAAATCCTACATCTGTATGCAGGATTAAACTGAAGGAGAGAAAGGGGGTGGTGTGAATGACAGGTAAGCTTTTTCTCTTGTGACCCTCCAGGACGTCTGATCTTTGACAACCTGAAGAAGTCCATTGCCTACACCCTGACCAGTAACATCCCTGAGATCACCCCCTTCCTCTTCTTCATCCTAGTCAACATCCCACTGCCCCTAGGGACCATCACCATCCTCTGCATCGACCTGGGAACCGACATGGTGACACACACACACCCACCCACACATGCATGGCACATACGTACACACACACACAGGCAAATTGTAGTTTGTTCAATTTATACCATTTCAAATCAAATCAAGTTGCATTCGTCACATGCCCCCGAATACAACAGGTGTAGTAGTGAAATGCTTACTTACCAACAATGCAGTTTTAAGAAAGTACCCCCCCAAAAAGTAAGAGATAAGAATAACAAATAATGAATTAAAGAGCAGCGGTAAACAACAATAGCGGGGCTATATACAGGGGGCACAGGTACAGAGTCAATGTGGAGGCTATATACAGGGGGCACAGGTACAGAGTCAATGTGGAGGCTATATACAGGGGGCACAGGTACAGAGTCAATGTGGAGGCTATATACAGGGGGCACAGGTACAGAGTCAATGTGGAGGCTATATACAGGGGGCACAGGTACAGAGTCAATGTGGAGGCTATATACAGGGGGTACCGGTACAGAGTCAATGTGGAGGCTATATACAGGGGGCACAGGTACAGAGTCAATGTGGAGGCTATATACAGGGGGCACAGGTACAGAGTCAATGTGGAGGCTATATACAGGGGGCACAGGTACAGAGTCAATGTGGAGGCTATATACAGGGGGCACAGGTACAGAGTCAATGTGGAGGCTATATACAGGGGGCACAGGTACAGAGTCAATGTGGAGGCTATATACAGGGGGCACAGGTACAGAGTCAATGTGTGGAGACACCGGTGTCCAGGTAATTGAGGTAATATGTAGAGTTATTAAAGTGACTATGCATAGATAGTAACAGAGAGGACAGACTATGACTGGGGTGGCTGGAGTCTTTGACAATTTTTAGGGTCCTTCCTCTGACACTGCCTGGTATAGAGGTCATGGATGGCAGGAAGCTTGGCCCCGGTGATGTACTGGGCCGTACGCACTACCCTCTGTTGTGCCTTGCGGTTATTTAGGTTGTCTGGTAGTCTCTTGTCACTGGGCAGCTCTTGGCTCTGCTTCCCTTTGTGATCTGTAATAGTTTGAGAGCCCTGCCACATCCAGCGTGCTTTGGAGCTGGTGTAGTACGATTCGATGTTCGTCCTGTATGGCCGCTTGCCCTGTTTGATGGTTCGTCTGAGGGCATAGCGGGATTTGCGGGTTAGAGACCTGCTCCTTGAAAGCGGCAGCTCTACCCTTTAGCTCAGTGCGAATGTTTCCTGTAATCCATGGCTTCTGGTTGGGGTATGTACGTAATTTGAGGTCAGTTGTCTCATCCAAGTGTGTGCTTTGGTCTGTTGTCCTTTGCACCACAAAGAGAGTCAGTCTATTGTAATGTGTACTGACATCCACCGTCTTCTCCTAACCCTACTGTATGCCTACAGGTGCCAGCGATCTCCCTTGCCTACGAGGCAGCAGAGAGTGACATTATGAAGAGACAGCCCAGAAACCCAGCCAGGGACAAACTGGTGAACGAGAGGCTGATCAGTATCGCCTACGGACAGATTGGTGGGTTTATAAAAGTCTATCCCTGTGTTCAGGTCGTTAGTCTGTGGTGGATTGACTCCCGGCCTAATTCTAATTCTAGTTCTATAGGCAGAGTAAATAAAGCGAAGACATCTTCCTCCCTCTGTCTCTGTAGGGATGATCCAGGCTCTGGGAGGGTTCTTCTCCTACTTTGTGATCCTGGCAGAGAATGGTTTCCTTCCCTCTTTATTGGTGGGCATCAGGCTAAACTGGGACGACCGCTCCAACAACGACCTAGAGGACAGCTACGGACAGCAATGGGTACGCGACCCTCCTTTCTCTCTTTTTTTAATTTTTTAATATACCGTAATTTCCGGACTATAAGCCGCTACTTTATTCCCACACTTTGAACCTCGTGGTTTATACAATGACGCGGCTAATTTATGGATTTTTCCCGCTTTCACAAGATTCATGCCGCCAAAAAACTGAGCACCGTCACATAATGTGACGTAAATCGAGCGCGCTCAAACTTCCCATCATTTATGTAGTAATGTAGTAATTTTGTCACCCTCATCATGGCAAAGACACGGAGAAATGCATATGATGCAGCTTTCAAGTTGAATGCGATCGATCTGGCTGTTGGAAAAGGATATAGAGCTGCTGCATGGGAGCTTGGCCTTAATGAGTCGATGATAAGACGTTGGAAACAGCAGCGTGAGGAACTGACTCAGTGTAAAAAGACAACAAAAGCTTTCAGAGGGAAGAAAAGCAGATGGCCCAAAGTATTTGCAGCCACTCGACATCAGTGTAAATCGTGCATTTAAGGTGGCGCTCCGTGTTCAGTGGGAGGCTTGGATGACAAGTGGGGAGAAATCCTTCACTAAAACGGGCCGCAGGCGAATAGCATCTTATGGTCAAGTCTGCCAGTGGGTCCTGACAGCGTGGAGCATTGTCAAAAAATCCACTATCATCAACGGGTTTCGAAAGGCTGGACTGCTGCGTGTTGAAGAGGCAGCATGAGCTCAACGGGGCATTTGCCTCCGGATGAAAGTGACGAGAGCGACAATGAAAACGATCCAACATCGGATGAAGCAATTCTGAGGCTATTCAACTCCGACACCGAAGGAGATGACTTCAGTGGTTTCAGTGCACAGGAGGAGGAAAATAGTGACCAATGACTTTCTTGGTAGGCTACTGTTTTAATTTTTGTTACAAGCCGTGTTTCGTTAAAGCCTATTTATTTTTGTTACAAGCCGTGTTTCGTTTAAAGGCTGTGTAAAGTTCATTTGTTTCAATGTACCGGTAGGCAACTGCTACTTATAGACATGTGCGGCTTATTTATGTACAAAATACATATTTTTTAATAATTCAGTGGGTGCAGTTTATATTCAGGTGCGCTTAATAGTCCAGCAATTACGGTATTGTTTTAAACTCTTTTTCTTTCTTTCTCTCGTCTTTACTCACTCTGACTTTTTTTTTACCCCTCTGTCATCTTGTTTTCTTTCATCCAGTCCTCATTAGTCTCATTAAATGAATTGCTCTCTGAGTCATCACAACTTTCCACTTAGTCATCACCACAACGTTCCACTTAGTTACCTCTACTCCACTTAGTTACCTCTACTCCACTTAGTTCGCTCTTTAACCCTCCCTCCTTGTGATTTCCTCTCCCTCGCACGCCAGACCTATGAACAGAGGAAGATAGTGGAGTACACCTGTCACACAGCCTTCTTCGTCAGTATTGTGGTGGTACAGTGGGCTGATGTCATCATCTGCAAGACCAGGCGCAACTCTGTCTTCCAGCAGGGCATGAGGTCAGAACCCTTTATCTTTGCACCTGTCCTCTAATGACACAGACGTTAGGCATGATTCAAAAGCAGACCTCTTCTTTTATCTATTCAGATTTTGTAAGGTTATGGAAGCCCCTCTACTTTATGTCTCTCTCATAGATAATAAATAATATAGATAAATGTTGAAATTCATTATTTGTTTACAGGAATAAGATCCTGATCTTTGGGCTGTTTGAGGAGACAGCTCTGGCTGCTTTCCTGTCCTACACCCCAGGCATGGACGTGGCTCTCAGGATGTACCCCCTCAAGTGAGTACTCCAGCCTCTGTTCTCATTCACACAGAGCAACAGCACCCTCTACTGGGAGACGTTTATATGACAGTTACTTGACAGTAAAGTACCACTGTGTGGACTGGAGACTATTTCAATCCATTCTATGGGGAAATGATTTCCTCTTTTAAGGAGAGTTATTCACTCAACTGAATGGCCCTCTGGCTTTTTCTTCCTTTTTCTCTCCATCCGTCTTTTTCTCTCTTTCTCTGTCTCAGGCCCAGCTGGTGGTTTTGTGCGTTCCCGTACAGTTTCCTCATCTTTGTTTACGATGAGATCCGAAAACTCATCCTGCGCCGAAACCCCGGAGGTACGAGTCTCTCACAAACACACTTACTGTACTCACTATAGACTTATGTATGACGTACTACAGTACCCATAATAACATTTACTATGATAGAACTGGGTATCTTTCACAGAGCATTGTGGGTACTGTTGTACATCATGCTACAGAAAAATGTAAAAACAAGAAAATGCTGCTGTCAGGTTTGCTTAATATAAGGAATTTTAAATGATTAACCCTTTTATACTTCACTTTTGATACTTAAGTATATTTGAGCAATTATATTTACTTTTGGTACTTATGTAGATGTAAAACCAAATACTTTTAGGGTAGTATTTTGAGAGACTTTCACTTTTAGTCATTTTCTATTATGGTATATTTACTTTTATTCAAGTATGAAAATTGGATACTTTTTCCACCACTACCTCTGATACAAATGTTTGCTGTTTTGTTAATAATTTGTCTCTCTCTTTCTCTCTATTCCCTTCATTTTCTCCTTCCTCTCTCTTTAGGCTGGGTGGAAAAGGAGACATACTATTAAATTATCAAACCATTCTTTACATCTCACCCCCTTACCTCCCCCTCTTTCTCCTCCTCCCTACCTCCACCCGTCCCTCTAATCACATACAAACCATACAAGAAACCGCATCTGAAAACTCATCCATTCCTCATCCCGTATTTTCATCCAACATCGCCTTGAGGACAAGAGGACCAACCACCGAGAAGGAGAGGAACAGGACGGTCACGCCAGATCCCTGCGCCCCTCTTCGTCTCTGCCTTTTTTTTTTTTCTGCCAAAAGACTACAGCATAGTCAACACTGCCAATACTCTTCGAATGTTTACTACACTGTTATGACACTGTTTCTAAATGTGCTAATACACTGTCATGTACAAAATACCGGTATCGCTCTCCTCTATCGACAACAAAATGGCAGCTGCATCTAGATTCCCCCGGCGAGCGGTGTGGCGTCGTTTTCACCTGTTCCACCCCGCCATCCTCTCGACACGCTCCCTCCCTCCACCAATCTTCTACTTAACATGCCCCTCAAGCCACTCCCACCACTCCCTGGCCCAATGGGTATAACAGAAAGATCCCACCGCTGACACCAGTAAACGTGGAATAATCTCCCACGGCCTCTACAGGGGTAAAAAAATAAAATCCCCCTCCTTCCTGCTCGTGTTCTCCTCCTGTTCCCCTCCCTCCTCTTCCTGTTTTTCTGCCAATGTTGTTGTTGTTTTCTAAACAATTGTTCGTAACACTACGGTGTGTTTTTTAATGTTAGGAGTGGGTCTGGGAACTGCTCATCTGTCCGTCCCTGTTTATCCGTCTGTTGGTGAGCACCGTGCGACTTCCCCTGTCCTTGTAACCCCCCCCCCCCCAAACTCATCCCCGCTAATAAAATAAAATCTCTCCCATGTCATTATTTAAATAAGTGAGCAATGGAATAAGACACTGTACCTTACATGCGAAACAGCAGCAAGAAATGAAATAAAATGTAAGGATCTCTCTTTTTTCCCAGTTTGGCCTCAGTTTTGTGTGTGGGGTTTGGCAGAGAAAGGCAATACTGTAAATACATCTTTCACACTATCAACACTCCTGATCCCACTTTAAGGCAGACAGAATGTCTCGAGTTACATACCAGCAGGATTGAAGTGTTGTCTGCCATGAGGTGTGTTGGGAGCGCCGATAGTGAGATGATCATCACTTTTTACTACACTTATTTTCACACCGCTCACAATTATTCTGCTCTACCTACTCACTCATCATGGTTGGGAAAATAATAATACTTATTTTTTATTTTATTTTTTAAATCAAGGTAAAGTAACATTACATAGGTATTCATTCACCACCTCAGTGGAATACATACGGGCGATAATGATGACGCTGTCACGCCCTGAACTTAGAGAGCATTTTTATTTCTCTATTTGGTTAGGTCAGGGTGTGATTTGGGGTGGGCATTCTATGTTATCTGTTTCTTTGTTTTTGGCCGAGTGTGGTTCCCAATCGGAGGCAGCTGTCTATCGTTGTCTCTATTTGGGAATCATACTTAGGCAGCCTTTTCCCCAGCTGTGTTTTGTGGGTAGTTATTTTCTGTTTAGTCTCTGTTACCTGACAGAACTGTTCGCTTTCGTTTTGTTACTTTGTTCGAGTTTCTTTGATCAATAAAATCATGAACACTTTCCATGCTGCGCTTTGGTCCACTCATTCCGACGAGAGCCGTAACAGAACTACCCACCACAAAAGGACCAAGCAGCGTGGCCAGGAGGAGAAGGGATCCTGGGCACAGGAGAGAAGGGAGTTTAGGACATCGTGGACATGGGAGGAGATCATGGCAGGCGACATAAGCCTGGCATGGAATCAGGCGGAGGCTGATGGAGAGGAGCGGAGAGATCAGGAGTTACGGCAGAGACGAGAGCACGAGAGGCAGGGGGAGGCACACGGGTTGGCGAGCGGAGTTGGTCACGGTTCCAGTGCCATGTTTTCCGGTTTTACGCACCGTGCCTTCAGTGCACAGTCACAGCCCGGTACGTACAGTACATGCTCTCCATACCTGCCGCGTAAAGAGGGGTATCCAGCCAGGAAGGGTGGTGCCGGCTCAGCGCTCCTGGTCTCCAGTGCGCCTCCTCGGACCAGGATATCCTGCGCCGGCTCTGCGCAAGGTGTCTCCAGTGCGCCTGCACAGCCCAGTGCGTCCTGTGTCTGACCCTCGAACGTGCCGGGCTAAAGTGGTGATTCTGCCAGGAGGGGTTGTGCTAGCTCTAAGCTCCAGACCTCCAGTGTGCTTTCACAGCCCAGTGCGTCCTGTGCTGGTGCCCCGCACTTGCTGGATTGAAGTGGGTATCCAGCCAGGACGGGTTGTGCCTGCTCCACGGACCAGGCCTCCAGTGTGTCTCCCCAGCCTGGTGAGTCTTGTGCCTGCTCCACGGACCAGGCCTCCAGTGTGTCTCCCCAACCTGGCGAGTCTTGTGCCTGCTCCACGGAACAGGCCTCCAGTGTGTCTCCCCAGCCTGGTGAGTCCTGTGCCTGCTCCACGCACCAGGCCTCCAGTGTGTCTCCTCAGCCTGGTGAGTCCTGTGCCTGCTCCACGCACCAGGCCTCCAGTGTGTCTCCCCAGCCTGGTGAGTCTTGTGCCTGCTCCACGGACTAGGCCTCCAGTGTGTCTCCCCAGCCTGGTGAGTCCTGTGCCTGCTACACACACCAGGCCTCCAGTGTGTCTCCCCAGCCTGGTGAGTCTTGTGCCTGCTCCACGGACCAGGCCTCCAGTGTGTCTCCCCAGCCTGGTGAGTCCTGTGCCTGCTCCACGCACCAGGCCTGCAGTGTGTCTCCCCAGCCTGGTGAGTCTTGTGCCTGCTCCACGGACCAGGCCTCCAGTGTGTCTCCCCAGCCTGGTGAGTCTTGTGCCTGCTCCACGGGCCAGGCCTGCAGTGTGTCTCCCCAGCCTGGTGAGTCTTGTGCCTGATCCACGGACCAGGCCTCCAGTGTGTCTCCCCAGCCTGGTGAGTCCTGTGCCTGCTCCACGCACCAGGCCTACAGTGTGGCTGAGTCCGGAGCCTCCGGCAACGATCCGCAGTCCGGAGTCCCCAGCGACGATCCACGGTCCGGAGTCCCCGGCGACGATCCGCAGTCCGGAGTCCTGGCGACGATCCACAGTCTGGAGTCCCCGGCGACGATCCGCAGTCCGGAGTCCCCGGCGACGATCCACGGTCCGGAGTCCCCGGCGACGATCCGCAGTCCGGAGTCCTGGCGACGATCCACAGTCTGGAGTCCCCGGCGACGATCCGCAGTCCGGAGTCCCCGGCGACGATCCACGGTCCGGAGTCCCCGGCGACGATCCACGGTCCGGTTCCACAGAAGCCGAGGGATCAGCAGAGGAAGCGGGGACTACATCCCAAACCGGAGCCGCCACCGATGGTAGATGCCCACCCGGACCCTCCCCTAAACATTCAGGTTTGCGCCCGGGAGTCCGCACCTTTGGGTGGGTGGGTACTGTCATGCCCTGACCTTAGAGAGCCATTTTTATTTCCCTATTTGGTTAGGTCAGGGTGTGATTTGGGGTGGGCATTCTATGTTATCTGTTTCTTTGTTTTTGGCCGAGTGTGGTTCCCTATCGTTGTCTCTGATTGGGAATCATACATAGGCAGCCTTTTGCCCAGCTGTGTTTTGTGGGTAGTTATTTTCTGTTTTGTATCTGTTACCTGACAGAACTGTTTGCTTTCGTTTTGTTACTTTGTTCGAGTGTTTCTTTGATCAATAAAATCTTGAACACATTCCACGCTGTGCTTTGGTCCACTCATTCCGACGAGAGCCGTTATAGATGCTCACATCCTCTCTGTACACCACCAGGCTCTCACATTGCTGTACATCCATTGTTTTCTTTTTCCTCCCATTTAGATCCTGCTGCACTGTAGCTAGTAATATGGAAACCATATAAGTCCTAACAAAACGAACATATACTCTGGTAGTAAAAGTACCCAATTGTCATACTTGAGTAAAAGCAAAGATACCTTACAGTTTTTTTGTTGTTGCGATTGCTCACACACTTGTTGCGGAATTTGGCTCATTGTGTCAAAACTCTACACACAAGCCAAATAAGACACAACCCTTGGAGATGAACATCTCACTTCTATGTCAGAACGAAACTCAGCAATCAAAACCTAACAATACTTTTTCTAAATGGCATTTTTGCAACAAAATGATACGCACATGCACCATTTGAATGACTCTAAGCGGCAACAACACACTGATGTACTTTATACAAAACACTGCTGTCTTTAGTACTTTGTATACCTTTTTGATGTTCTCATACAGACTTCTGTGAAAGATGGTTCCAGTGCAGTACATCTACTCACATTTTAATGAACGCAAAAATAGAAAGGCTTCAGAAAAACATATATGCAACCATCGCAGGTTTTTAGAACAAAAAAAGCACAAAGAAAAGTAGAATTACAGTAATCGATACAATATGTTACTGTAAACTCATGGAAACAAAAATAATTACAGCCAAGCTCTATACACCAATTGGCAACACCAACTTATCTCAGATGAGATCAGGGCCACATTGGTTGACCATGTGCTCAACCATGGATTGAGTATGAGGGAGGCTGGGCAGAGAGTTCAGCCCACCTGAGCCGCTACACGGTTGCATCTATCATCCATTCAGAAATGACAACCGGTAGTTACCTACCATCTACACTATGTTCATTATGTACAGTGGCAAGAAAAGGTATGTGAACCCGTTGGAAATACCTGGAATTCTGCATAAATTGGTCATAAAATTTGATCTGATCTTCATCGAGGTCACAATAGACAGTCTGCCTAAACTAATAACACACAAACAATTATATATTTTAATGTCTTTATTGAACATGCCATGTAAACATTCACAGTGCAGGGTGGGGAAAGTTTGTGAACCCTTGGATTGAATAACTGGTTGACCCTCCTTTGGCAGCAAACCAAACGTTTTCTGTAGTTGTGGATCAGACCTGCACAACGGTCAGGAGGAATTTCGGACCATTCCTCTTCACAAAACTGTTTCGGTTCAGCAATATTATTTGGATGTCTGGTGTGAACTGCTCTCTTGAGGTCATGCCACAGCATCTCAATCGGGTTGAGGTCAGGACTCTGACTGGGCCATTCCAGAAGGTGTATTTTCTTCTGTTGAAGCCATTCTGTTGTTGATTAACTTCTGTGTTTTGGGTCGTTGTCCTGTTGCATTACTCAACTTCTATTAATCTTAAATTGGCAGACAGATTGCCCGATGTTGGTGTGTTGTGCCTTTTTCCCCCCACACACGGTGTTGTGTTTTCCTTCCAAAGAACTCAACTGTAGTTTCATCTGTCCACAGGATATTTTGCCAGTAGCGCTGTGGAACATCCAGGTGCACTTTCACAGACTTCAGACGTGCAGCAATGTTTATTTTGGACAGCAGTGGCTTTTTCCGTGGTGTCCTCCCATGAACACCATTCTTGATTAGAGTTGTACGTATAGTAGACCCGTCAACCGAGATGTTAGCATGTTTCAGAGTCTTTAACTGACACTCTAGGATTCTTCTTAACCTCATTGAGCATTCTGTGCTGAGGTCTTGCAGTCATCTTTGCAGGACAGCCACTCCTAGGGAGAGTAGCAACAGTGCTGAACTTTCTCCATTTATAGACAATTTGTCTTATCGTGGACTGATGAACATCAAGGCTTTTAGAGATACTTGATACTTGTTAACCCTTTTCAGCTTTATGCAAGTCAACAATTCTTAATCTTAGGTCTTCTGAGATCTCTTTTGTTCGAGGCATGGCTCACATCAGGCAATGCTTCTTGTGAATAGCAAACTCAAATTTTGTGAGTTTTATTATAGGGCAGAGCAGCTCTAACCAACATCTCCAATCTCGTCTCATTGAGGGTTAGCTGACTCCTGAATCCAATTAGCTTTTTGAGAAGTCATTAGCCTAGGGGTTCACATACTTCTTCCAACCTACACTGTGAACGTTTAAATGATTTATTCAATATAAGACAACAAAAATACAATAATTTGTGTGTTATTAGTTTAAGTACACTATGTTTGTCTATTGTTGTGACTTAGATGACGATCAGATCAAATTTGATGACTAATTTATGCAGAAATCCAGATAATTCCAAAGGGTTCACATACTTTTTCTTGCCACTGTGTATACAGTGCCTTGTGAAAGTATTCGGCCCCCTTGAACTTTGCGACCTTTTGCCACATTTCAGGCTTCAAACATAAAGATATAAAACTGTATTTTTTTTGTGAAGAATCAACAACAAGTGGGACACAATCAGGAAGTGGAACGACATTTATTGGATATTTCAAACTTTTTTAACAAA
This sequence comes from Oncorhynchus masou masou, assembly GCF_036934945.1. NCBI lineage: Eukaryota > Metazoa > Chordata > Actinopteri > Salmoniformes > Salmonidae > Oncorhynchus > Oncorhynchus masou. The sequence goes on from NC_088224.1 coordinate 37,416,445, forward strand.
TCAAAAACTGAACAATTGGGCATGCAAAATTATTCAGCCCCCTTAAGTTAATACTTTGTAGCACCACCTTTTGCTGCGATTACAGTTGTAAGTCGCTTGGGGTATGTCTTTATCAGTTTTGCACATCGAGAGACTGAAATATTTTCCCATTCCTCCTTGCAAAACAGCTCGAGCTCAGTGAGGTTGGATGGAGAGCATTTGTGAACAGCAGTTTTCAGTTCTTTCCACAGATTCTCGATTGGATTCAGGTCTGGACTTTGACTTTGCCATTCTAACACCTGGATATGTTTATTTTTGAACCATTCCATTGTAGATTTTGCTTTATGTTTTGGATCATTGTCTTGTTGGAAGACAAATCTCTGTCCCAGTCTCAGGTCTTTTGCAGACTCCATCAGGTTTTCTTCCAGAATGGTCCTGTATTTGGCTCCATCCATCTTCCCATCAATTTTAACCATCTTCCATGTCCCTGCTGAAGAAAAGCAGGCCCAAACCATGATGCTGCCACCACCATGTTTGACAGTGGGGATGGTGTAGTCAGGGTGATGAGCTGTGTTGCTTTTACGCCAAACATAACGTTTTGCATTGTTGCCAAAAAGTTCAATTTTGGTTTCAGCTGACCAGAGCACCTTCTTCCACATGTTTGGTGTGTCTCCCAGGTGGCTTGTGGCAAACTTTAAATAACACTTTTTATGGATATCTTTAAGAAATGGCTTTCTTCTTGCCACTCTTCCATAAAGGCCAGATTTGTGCAATATACGACTGATTGTTGTCCTATGGACAGAGTCTCCCACCTCAGCTGTAGATCTCTGCAGTTCATCCAGAGTGATCATGGGCCTCTTGGCTGCATCTCTGATCAGTCTTCTTGTATGAGCTGAAAGTTTAGAGGGACGGCCAGGTCTTGGTAGATTTGCAGTGGTCTGATACTCCTACCATTTCAATATTATCGCTTGCACAGTGCTCCTTGGGATGTTTAAAGCTTGGGAAATCTTTTTGTATCCAAATCCGGCTTTAAACTTCTTCACAACAGTATCTCGGACCTGCCTGGTGTGTTCCTTGTTCTTCATGATGCTCTCTGCGCTTTTAACGGACCTCTGAGACTATCACAGTGCAGGTGCATCTATACGGAGACTTGATTACACACAGGTGGATTGTATTTATCATCATTAGTCATTTAGGTCAAGATTGGATCATTCAGAGATCCTCACTGAACTTCTGGAGAGAGTTTGCTGCACTGAAAGTAAAGGGGCTGAATAATTTTGCATGCCCAATTTTTCAGTTTTTGATTTGTTAAAAAAGTTTGAAATATCCAATAAATGTCATTCTATTTCATGATTGTGTCCCACTTGTTGTTGATTCTTCACAAAAAAATACAGTTTTATATCTTTATGTTTGACGCCTGAAATGTGGCAAAAGGTCACAAAGTTCAAGGGGGCCGAATACTTTCGCAAGGCACTGTATATTGTTGAATACTGCAGTCCGACATATCAGTAGGCCTATGTTACTCCGTGATTGTTGGCCAATGTTACAGTAATATAATTTCATGTTGAAAGAAAATAGATTATTTTAGCTTACTGTAACCAATCATATCATATTTGTGGATCTTCTGCAGAACTGAGAGACGGCCAGACCGTGGTGGAAGACACCGGCTGTTCACACCAGAACAGGAGACCGCTATTGTGAACATGGTGGTGGCAAACAATACCATTAGACTACGAGAACAATCCCGAACCACATAATTGCAGACAACACCATGTTCAATAACATTCACTAGGTGGGCTTGTCTACATTGGACCGTGTTTTTCGGCGAAACTCAGAGAGGGTTAAAGAACAGCGCCATGAATATGGGCAAGTAAGTACTCCACTGTGAATTTATTATCATATCAGCACTGTATATACACATTACAATACTGTAATCCGGTGTATTGTGCCTCACCATTTTGACTGCTCTAGGTCTATGTCACATATTGTCTGTTTCAGGGAGTCTTGGAGCTGGAAGCGGCTGCAATTCAGCACGTTTATATTTACATTGATGAGGCTGGCTTCAACAGCCAAAAGGTTGGTTGGTAGACAGATCTAATCATTTGACGCGAGTGTGTCATTTTGATGCAACCCCCCCCCCCCCCCATTTTAGGTAGAGAAACAGTTTTGAATGCAGTGTTTGCTTTTGCGAGAGATTTACAGTTCTGCGTTTGTGTTTTGGGAAAATGGGCCAAAGATTCAGCAAACGTGTGTAAACAGTTGTGGAAAACTGTAATGTATATGTATTGCTCAAATATACTTAAGTATCAAAAGTAAATGTAAGACTACAGATCATTTAAAATGGCTTATATTAAGCAAACCAGACGGCATCCGCTTGTTTATTTGTTTACGGATATCCAGGGGCACACTCAACACTCAGACATCATTTACAAACTAAGAATGTGTGTTCAGTGAGCCCACCAGATCAGAGGCAGTCGGGATGACCAGAGATGTTCTCTTTAAGTGCGTGAATGGACAATTTTAATGTCCTGCTAAGCATTCAAAATGTATCGAGTACTTTTGGGTGTAACGGAAAATGTCTGGAATAAAAAGTACATTATTTTCTTCGGATTGTAGTGAAGTAAAAGTTGTCCAAAATATACATAGTAACGTACAGATACCCCCCAAAATGTTTTACTTAAGTACTTTACACCACTGTACAGTACATATAATAGACATTTATGAAGATATGAGTCCTGAATATTTGTGAAGATTAAGTCAATAGATATAGCCTATAAATATATGACATTCCTGAAAAAAATACATTTCAAACGACACACTTTGGAATGTACTATGGGAGATGAATACTTAAGGAACCACAGATCAAGAGTTTGATTCTAGTATATTCAATAGTACCTTCCACTCACAAGGATCATAAAAACAGTCATACTTCATCACTTTATTTGAAAGAGTATACGACGGTCCCTTGTTATTGTAGAGCCCACAAATGATTTGATCCAAACATGTATTAGTATTCTTGAATCTTAATGAATGACCTATTGTTATTGAGATGTATTACATGAATGTTAATTTGAACATTATATTTGACATCTGCCTTGAGGGGGCAGTGTTAGGGGGTTTCATTTCTAAAGGTTTCAACTGTATCGCATAGGTTTACAGAGATGGGTGTGGGTGTGTGCTTGCTTTAGTAATGGGCTTCTGAACGTGTGTGTGTGTGTGTGTGTGTGTGTGTGTGTGTGTGTGTGTGTGTGTGTGTGTGTGTGTGTGTGTGTGTGTGTGTGTGTGTGTGTGTGTGTGTGTGTGTGTGTGTGTGTGTGTGTGTGTGTGAGAGAGAGAGAGTGGGGAGAGGGAGAGTTTGTATTTCATGAATACAATTACAGGGCTGAGGAAGCCAATGATGGCTTGCCCATTGCGCGCGCACACACACACACACACACACACACACACACACACACACACACACACACACACACACACACACACACACACACACACACACAACACACACTCACACACTATCCTGGGGATATAGGTCAACCCGTTTGCACTGGATCCAGCTTTCTAGACCTTCTCTCTCATGAGACTGACTGCCTTCTCTCTCTCCATTGTCCATCAATTACTAGAAACCAGTTTTACCCAAATAGGCACATAAAACCCTTGATTGTTACAGCACATAAGTTACTGTAGCAGCTCCTGGGGCCAAGGGCCTTTGTGAGCCTTTGAAACGCAATACATATCTTTAATTATTGAGCTTACACTATCTCTCCCCGTCCCTCATAACAGTAAAACACAATTCACAAATGCAAACAGTAGCATCTGCTTCATAGAATAACAAAACATGCCTTGAAGCTAGCTACCCCTCAGCACAGCACAAATATGTCAGCTCATTATGATGCGCACACACACACACAAACACACACACAGGGGCTCTCTTTGGCAGCCGTCCCCCCTGTAATCTCCCCACAACGTGCCCCCCTCTCTCCCGCTTCACTGTTCTGTGTGATAGAATATCGATCGCTCGCCTCGGCGCGTCATTGAGGGGGGGAAAAGGGAGGGAATGGTCAGACATGCTCCAAGGTTGTTTCCTTGGCAACAGGAGGATGGGTCAGAGTGTTGCCATGGCTCCTAGGTCGCCGGGGTCAGGTGGTGGGGGAGGGGTCAGTGGGTCGGCCAAATCTGTTTGGGTGTTAGTTAATGGGTAAGGGAGATTGGGGTTGGGGAGAGCTCCTGCAATATTGCAGTGTTGTTAATGAATGTGTGGATACAGGGTGTGACACCGTCATGTACATGTTACATTGTAGGCACACACTCACACACACACACACACACACACACACACACACACACACACACACACACACACACACACACACACACACACACACACACACACACACACACACACACTAACACAAACACAGGAAAATATAAACAGGATATGGATATGTCTGATTACATAGTTCAGAGTAGTCTGACGCATACAGATGTAGGATCTTAATTTGAGCCAGTTCGCTACAGCTGGAACATTTACCCGCAGCAACAGGAAGTTGCAATGGCCACACGTGATTTACAGTAAAAGCTTTGAGAACAAGCATCGGAACAGTATACAAATATCAGTTTTTATTTTCACAATGTAGTATTACAATCTCATTTGCATGCACAAAGACTGAAACCCACCCCCCGTCACTTTCGATGTTATGGTGCTGCTAATGAAGTATAAGGGACTCGCACTCTCACTTCTCGTCGCTATGGATTTTGGCTGAAGAGTTTTCATCAGTGTATGAGGACCATTTTCAGACACAAATGTGAAAGTTCACCGTCTTCACTGTGACTTCTTCTATTTCTAAAGGGATGGTCCCGCTCCGTTCTATAGAGAGCACAGCACAGCGCAACCACTGCAAAATGGGATCTAAGTAAGGGTAACTGTTTGGGGATGTGAAAGAGACAAGAGACACAGATCAAATATGGATACTCAGTGGTTTAATCCTGATATGTAATAAGGGTGTGTACAAATATTTTGTAGGTTTACAAAATCAGGATTGTGGTTTGTCTTATAAGTACGAAAGGACATTAAATGGCACAAGATGGAACCCCTCATTTGGACAGTAGATATAAAAGGAATGGGGGATACTGGGTTAACAAGCCAACATGGCTAACAGGGTGAAACGCATGACTATCCATAGCTGCACAATTATGTGCCCGCAATAATGACCCTGAGGATGGAAAAAAATGAATGGAAAAAAAAGCTATTTCTCTAAAGCTCTGATCATATACATACATAATGTATCATTTGCTTAGACACAGCAGAGTTTAGGTTTAATTTTTATTTATTTCACCTTTATTTAACCAGGTAGGCAAGTTGAGAACAAGTTCTCATTTACAATTGCGACCTGGCCAAGATAAAGCAAAGCAGTTCGACACATACAACAACACAGAGTTACACATGGAGTAAAACAAACATACAGTCAATAATACAGTATAAACAAGTCTATATAGGATGTGAGCAATTGAGGTGAGATAAGGGAGGTAAAGGCAAAAAAAGGCCATGGTGGCAAAGTAAATACAATATAGCAAGTAAAACACTGGAATGGTAGATTTGCAATGGAAGAATGTGCAAAGTAGAAATAAAAATAATGGGGTGCAAAGGAGCAAAATTAATTAATTAATTAAATACAGTAGGGAAAGAGGTAGTTGTTTGGGCTAAAATATAGGTGGGCTATGTACAGGTGGGCTATGTACAAGCATTGTACATACGCATTGTACAGATACCAACACGCCTGGAGATAAATTATCTGAAAACGTATTCCATCCTAAAATGGTTAAAAAATAAAATAATGTCAAATGCAACAGACAGAACCATAGACAGCTACATTTTCTCGGATGACATCTAAGATTGAAGGGTGCTTTTTGTAGACTTTTAACGGAAGGGATAAATGAAAGCGCTCACTAATGTTGCCAGCCGTATGGGGTAAGTGAACCTACGAAATAGGACGATAAAGAGAGATAATCCATTCCATGCGTGAGGGTAAATGACAATCCATTTGTCGTCATACAATTAAACCCCAAACCATAGCAGTTCATAACTAGGACCTTATTCATTTAAAAAACAAGAACAGGTAACAAGTCGTGAAAAGTGCCCAGTTTCTCCAGCATCCTAATGATCACGATGCCGAGCATTGACACAGTTAGATTCGTCCAGTCAGATTGCAGAGAGGGTCTGCAGCCAGAAGATGGCACTGACAGTCCTAATCCCAAACCTCCTCTTGCTTTGAGTCTCCGAGTAAAAACCTTGAACATCACCTGTTCATTCTCAGCCCCCCCCCCCCCCTCCCCAAAAGGCAGCGCTTTACATGATTCCTTGTTCCAGGGTAATAACAGAGGAGTCATTGATGGAACGACATCGTAACAAGTGAAAGTAGCGAGTTATATAGTAGGAAACGAACGGCTGTTCATTCCAAATGTAGGCTATAAGAGCTGCATAGTCGCTATTTAAGTCATTGCACAAATATTGACTTATTACCGAGAAATTATACAAGGTGTTCATCTGATAGATTTACTATCAGACTCTACATTTTTTATATACAAACCTGAATCGTATACGAAGTACATTTTAATAGCTTCTCCACAAATCAAGACAGAAACTAAATAAGATTAACCGTTCAAAACCAAGGTTATTTGAGCCTTGAAAGCAACAAAGCAAGTTTTATATTTTTGATAATAAACGTATTTAAGTTGTATAACCTACCCAACAATAGTCATAATTCATTAATTGGTCGTGTTTCCCTGCTCAGACGTTGAATGCATCAACCAATGGATGCATGCCACATCATCGACTGTGTCATCAACTGACAGATTACTAAAGCATATGATGAGGTTAGTTGATGTGTCAAATACCTATCTAGGCGTTGTAAGATCTGGCAGGCATCTGCCATGCCTGGGCAGAGGAACCCACCCATTGTTTTCAATGCAGATATTGGGCATGTCCCTCTGAACAGGCGTTGCATACGCATGCCAGATCTTACATCGCCTGGATAGGTATTTTACATATCATCTAGCCTGTTCATATGTTATAGCAATCAGGTGTCCGATGGCACAGTCAATGACATGCACGCAACCATTGGTTGGAGCATACAAAGTATGAGCAGGGGAACACGACCAATACCTGACTGATTGCTCCAGATATGGTGATAGGATGTATATTTAAATGTCTCGAGCGCGCGGAGTGTCTCTTGAGCAACTTTTGCAAGGTGTCTGACTGCAGGACGTTGGTTCGTCGGGCCAAAGTTTCTTCATTCAAAAAACGAGAAGAAAGGTAACATTGCCACAGATTTAACTTTCTTTGTGTTGTTAGACAATTGTTCACGACAGTTTGCCAAATTAACCACCAAACATTTTACGTTTTCCCCCATCGGCAATCGCAGGCAATCTGCTCTACCAAAAGCTTAGTTTCCCCCTCAATTGATACCACAGACCAATTCAGATATATTTGACCTTTCTCTCAGTTGTGATGGTAGCCTAGCCTAAAATAACTTAATGTCTCAATTTTAAATTGTGTTCCGTATTTCTGTCTGTAGGTATGCTCCTAATCAGGCTATCACAGGTGAAGTCGTCTTCTTCTGCTGGTTTCCCGTCCGACTGGATGCTTTGTTGCGTATTGCTGCCTTTCACTGTTTGGAAAATGCAATGCACATTTGTTCACAAAAAAGGGAAAAAGGGTAATTGCACCACCATCTAACACTACATACTGTATATATACCACCATCTAACACTACATACTGTATATATACCACCATCTAACACTACATACTGTATATATACCACCATCTAACACTACACACTATATATACCACCATCTAACACTACATACTGTATATATACCACCATCTAACACTACATACTGTATATATACCACCATCTAACACTACACACTGTATATATACCACCATCTAACACTACACACTGTATATATACCACCATCTAACACTACATAATGTATATATACCACCATCTAACACTACATACTGTATATATACCACCATCTAACACTACATACTGTATATATACCACCATCTAACACTACATACTGTATATATACCACCATCTAACACTACATACTGTATATATACCACGATCTAACACTACATACTGTATATATACCACCATCTAACACTACATACTGTGTATATATACCACCATCTAACACTACATACTGTGTGTATATACCACCAACTAACCCAACACACTGTGTATATATACCACCAACTAACCCTACATACTGTATATATACCACCATCTAACCCTACATACTGTATATATACCACCATCTAACCCTACATACTGTATATATACCACCATCTAACCCTACATACTGTATATATACCACCATCTAACCCTACATACTGTATATATACCACCATCTAACCCTACATACTGTATATATACCACCATCTAACCCTACATACTGTATATATACCACCATCTAACACGACACTCTTTATATATACCACCAACGAACCCTACATAGTGTATATACCACCATCTAACCCTACACACTGTATATATACCACCATCTAACACTACACTGTATATATACCACCATCTAACACTACACACTGTATATATACCACCATCTAACACTACACACTGTATATATACCACCATCTAACACTACACACTGTATATATACCACCATCTAACACTACATAATGTATATATACCACCATCTAACACTACATACTGTATATATACCACCATCTAACACTACATACTGTATATATACCACCATCTAACACTACATACTGTATATATACCACCATCTAACACTACATACTGTATATATACCACCATATAACACTACACACTGTGTATATACCACCATCTAACCCTACACACTGTATATATACCACCATCTAGCACTACATACTGTATATATACCACCATCTAGCACTACACACTGTATATATACCACCATCTAACACTACACACTGTATATATACCACCATCTAACACTACATACTGTATATATACCACCATCTAACACTACATACTGTGTATATATACCACCATCTAACACTACATACTGTATATATACCACCATCTAACACGACACACTTTATATATACCACCAACGAACCCTACATAGTGTATATACCACCATCTAACCCTACACACTGTATATATACCACCATCTAACACTACACTGTATATATACCACCATCTAACACTACACACTGTATATATACCACCATCGAACACTACACACTGTATATATACCACCATCTAACACTACATACTGTATATATACCACCATCTAACACTGCATACTGTATATATACCACCATCTAACACTGCATACTGTAAATATACCACCATCTAACACTGCATACTGTATAAATACCAGCATCTAACACTACATACTGTATATATACCACCATCTAACACTACATACTGTATATATACCACCATCTAACACTACATACTGTATATATACCACCATCTAACCATACATACTGTATATATACCACCATCTAACACTACATACTGTATATATACCACCATCTAACCCTACACACTGTATATATACCACCATCTAACCCTACACACTGTGTATATACCACTATCTAACCCTACACACTGTATATATACCACCATCTAGCAATACATACTGTATATATACCACCATCTAGCACTACACACTGTATATATACCACCATCTAACACTACACACTGTATATATACCACCATCTAACACTACATACTGTATATATACCACCATCTAACACTACATACTGTATATATACCACCATCTAACACTACATACTGTGTATATATACCACCATCTAACACTACATACTGTGTGTATATACCACCAACTAACCCAACACACTGTGTATATATACCACCAACTAACCCTACATACTGTATATATGTACCACCATCTAACCTTACATACTGTATATATACCACCATCTAACCCTACACACTGTATATATACCACCATCTAACCCTACACACTGTATATATACCACCATCTAACACTACACACTGTATATATACCACCATCAAACACTACACACTGTATATATACCACCATCTAACCATACATACTGTAAATATACCACCATCTAACACTACATACTGTATATATACCACCATCTAACACTACATACTGTATATATACCACCATCTAACACTACATACTGTATATATACCACCATCTAACACTACATACTGTGTATATATACCACCAACTAACCCAACACACTGTGTATATATACCACCAACGAACCCAAAACACTGTGTATATATACCACCAACGAACCCAACACACTGTATATATACCACCAACTAACCCAACATACTGTATATACCACCAACTAACCCAACATACTGTATATACCACCATCTAACCCAACACTGTATATATACCACCATCTAACACTACATACTGTGTATATATACCACCATCTAACACTACATACTCTGTATATATACCACCATCTAACACTACATACTGTGTATATATACCACCATCTAACACTACACACTGTGTATATATACCACCAACTAACCCAACACACTGTGTATATATACCACCAACTAACCCAACATTGTATATACCACCATCTAACCCTACATACTGTATATATACCACCATCTAACCCTACATACTGTATATATACCCCCATCTAACCCTACATACTGTATATATACCACCATCTAACCCGACACACTTTATATATACCACCAACGAACCCTACATAGTGTATATACCGCCATCTAACCCTACACACTGTATATATACCACCATCTAACACTACACACTGTATATATACCACCATCTAACACTACATACTGTATATATACCACCATCTAACACTACACACTGTATATATACCACCATCTAACACTACACACTGTATATATACCACCATCTAACACTACACACTGTATATATACCACCATCTAGCACTACACACTGTATATATACCACCATCTAGCACTACACACTGTATATATACCACCATCTAACACTACACACTGTATATATACAACCATCTAACACTACATACTGTTTATATACCACCATCTAACACTACACACTGTTTATATACCACCAACTAACCCAACACACTGTGTATATATACCACCAACTAACCCAACACACTGTGTATATATACCACCAACTAACCCAACACACTGTATATATACCACCAACTAACCCAACATACTGTGTATACCACCATCTAACCCAACACTGTATATACCACCATCTAACCCTACATACTGTATATATACCACCGTCTAACCCTACATACTGTATACATACCACCGTCTAACCCTACATACTGTATATATTCCACCATCTAACCCTACATACTGTGTATATATACCACCATCTAACACTGCATACTCTGTATATATACCACCATCTAGCACTACATACTGTATTTATACCACCATCTAACACTACATACTGTATATATACCACCATCTAACACTACATACTGTATATATACCACCATCTAACACTACATACTGTATACATACCACCATCTAACCCTACATACTGTATACATACCACCATCTAACACTACATACTGTATACATACCACCATCTAACACTACATACTGTATATATACCACCATCTAACACTACATACTGTATATATACCACCATCTAACACTACATACTGTGTATATATACCACCATCTAACACTACATACTGTGTGTATATACCACCAACTAACCCAACACACTGTGTATATATACCACCAACTAACCCTACATACTGTATATATGTACCACCATCTAACCTTACATACTGTATATATACCACCATCTAACCCTACACACTGTATATATACCACCATCTAACCCTACACACTGTATATATACCACCATCTAACACTACACACTGTATATATACCACCATCAAACACTACACACTGTATATATACCACCATCTAACCATACATACTGTAAATATACCACCATCTAACACTACATACTGTATATATACCACCATCTAACACTACATACTGTATATATACCACCATCTAACACTACATACTGTATATATACCACCATCTAACACTACATACTGTGTATATATACCACCAACTAACCCAACACACTGTGTATATATACCACCAACGAACCCAACACACTGTGTATATATACCACCAACGAACCCAACACACTGTATATATACCACCAACTAACCCAACATACTGTATATACCACCAACTAACCCAACATACTGTATATACCACCATCTAACCCAACACTGTATATATACCACCATCTAACACTACATACTGTGTATATATACCACCATCTAACACTACATACTCTGTATATATACCACCATCTAACACTACATACTGTGTATATATACCACCATCTAACACTACACACTGTGTATATATACCACCAACTAACCCAACACACTGTGTATATATACCACCAACTAACCCAACATTGTATATACCACCATCTAACCCTACATACTGTATATATACCACCATCTAACCCTACATACTGTATATATACCACCATCTAACCCTACATACTGTATATATACCACCATCTAACCCGACACACTTTATATATACCACCAACGAACCCTACATAGTGTATATACCGCCATCTAACCCTACACACTGTATATATACCACCATCTAACACTACACACTGTATATATACCACCATCTAACACTACATACTGTATATATACCACCATCTAACACTACACACTGTATATATACCACCATCTAACACTACACACTGTATATATACCACCATCTAACACTACACACTGTATATATACCACCATCTAGCACTACACACTGTATATATACCACCATCTAGCACTACACACTGTATATATACCACCATCTAACACTACACACTGTATATATACAACCATCTAACACTACATACTGTTTATATACCACCATCTAACACTACACACTGTTTATATACCACCAACTAACCCAACACACTGTGTATATATACCACCAACTAACCCAACACACTGTGTATATATACCACCAACTAACCCAACACACTGTATATATACCACCAACTAACCCAACATACTGTGTATACCACCATCTAACCCAACACTGTATATACCACCATCTAACCCTACATACTGTATATATACCACCGTCTAACCCTACATACTGTATACATACCACCGTCTAACCCTACATACTGTATATATTCCACCATCTAACCCTACATACTGTGTATATATACCACCATCTAACACTGCATACTCTGTATATATACCACCATCTAGCACTACATACTGTATTTATACCACCATCTAACACTACATACTGTATATATACCACCATCTAACACTACATACTGTATATATACCACCATCTAACACTACATACTGTATACATACCACCATCTAACCCTACATACTGTATACATACCACCATCTAACCCTACATACTGTATATATACCACCATCTAACACTACACACTGTATATATACCACCATCTAACACTACACACTGTATATATACCACCATCTAACACTACACACTGTATATATACCACCATCTAGCACTACACACTGTATATATACCACCATCTAGCACTACACACTGTATATATACCACCATCTAGCACTACACACTGTTTATATACCACCATCTAACCCTACACACTGTATATATACCACCATCTAACCCTACACACTGTATATATACCACCATCTAACCCTACACACTGTATATATACCACCATCTAGCACTACATACTGTATATATACCACCATCTAGCACTACATACTGTATTTATACCACCATCTAACACTACATACTGTATATATACCACCATCTAACACTACATACTGTATATATACCACCATCAAACACTACATACTGTATATATACCACAATCTAACCCTACATACTGTATACATACCACCATCTAACACTACATACTGTATATATACCACCATCTAACCCTACATACTGTATATATACCACCATCTAACCCTACATACTGTGTATATATACCACCAACTATCCCAACATTGTATATACCACCATCTAACCCTACATACTATATATATACCACCATCTAACACTACATACTGTATATATACCACCATCTAACCCTACATACTGTATATATACCACCATCTAACCCGACACACTTTATATATACCACCAACGAACCCTACATAGTGTATATACCGCCATCTAACCCTACACACTGTATATATACCACCATCTAACACTACACACTGTATATATACCACCATCTAACACTACATACTGTATATATACCACCATCTAACACTACACACTGTATATATACCACCATCTAGCACTACACACTGTATATATACCACCATCTAACACTACATACTGTATATATACCACCATCTAACACTACATACTGTATATATACCACCATCTAACACTACATACTGTGTATATATACCACCAACTAACCCAACACACTGTGTATATATACCACCAACGAACCCAACACACTGTGTATATATACCACCAACGAACCCTACATAGTGTATATACCGCCATCTAACCCTACACACTGTATATATACCACCATCTAACCCTACACACTGTATATATACCACCATCTAACCCTACATACTGTATATATACCACCATCTAACACTACATACTGTGTATATATACCACCATCTAACACTACATACTGTGTATATATACCACCATCTAACACTACATACTGTATATATACCACCAACTAACCCAACACACTGTGTATATATACCACCAACTAACCCAACACACTGTGTATATATACCACCAACTAACCCAACACACTGTGTATATATACCACCAACTAACCCAACACACTGTGTATATATACCACCAACTAACCCAACATACTGTGTATACCACCATCTAACCCAACACTGTATATACCACCATCTAACCCTACATACTGTATATATACCACCATCTAACCCTACATACTGTATACATACCACCATCTAACCCTACATACTGTATATATTCCACCATCTAACCCTACATACTGCATATATACCACCATCTAACCCTACATACTGTATATATTCCACCATCTAACCCTACATACTGTATATATACCACCATCTAACACTACATACTGTATATATACCACCATCTAACACTACACACTGTATATATACCACCATCTAACACTACACACTGTATATATACCACCATCTAACCATACATACTGTAAATATACCACCATCTAACACTACATACTGTGTATATACCACCATCTAACACTACATACTGTGTATATACCACCATCTAACACTACATACTGTATATATACCACCATCTAACACTACATACTGTATATATACCACCATCTAACACTACATACTGTATATATACCACCATCTAACACTACATACTGTATATATACCACCATCTAACACTACATACTGTGTATATATACCACCAACTAACCCAACACACTGTGTATATATACCACCAACGAACCCAACACACTGTGTATATATACCACCAACGAACCCAACACACTGTATATATACCACCAACTAACCCAACATACTGTATATACCACCATCTAACACTACACACTGTATATATACCACCATCTAACCCTACACACTGTATCTATACCACCATCTAACACTACACACTGTATATATACCACCAACACTACATACTGTGTATATATACCACCATCTAACACTACATACTCTGTATATATACCACCATCTAACACTACATACTGTGTATATATACCACCATCTAACACTACACACTGTGTATATATACCACCAACTAACCCAACACACTGTGTATATATACCACCAACTATCCCAACATTGTATATACCACCATCTAACCCTACATACTATATATATACCACCATCTAACCCTACATACTGTATATATACCACCATCTAACCCTACATACTGTATATATACCACCATCTAACCCGACACACTTTATATATACCACCAACGAACCCTACATAGTGTATATACCGCCATCTAACCCTACACACTGTATATATACCACCATCTAACACTACACACTGTATATATACCACCATCTAACACTACATACTGTATATATACCACCATCTAACACTACACACTGTATATATACCACCATCTAGCACTACACACTGTATATATACCACCATCTAACACTACATACTGTATATATACCACCATCTAACACTACATACTGTATATATACCACCATCTAACACTACATACTGTGTATATATACCACCAACTAACCCAACACACTGTGTATATATACCACCAACGAACCCAACACACTGTGTATATATACCACCAACGAACCCAACACACTGTATATATACCACCAACTAACCCAACATACTGTATATACCACCATCTAACCCAACACTGTATATACCACCATCTAACCCTACACACTGTATCTATACCACCATCTAACACTACACACTGTATCTATACCACCATCTAACACTACACACTGTATATATACCACCATCTAACACTACATACTGTGTATATATACCACCATCTAACACTACACACTGTGTATATATACCACCAACTAACCCAACACACTGTGTATATATACCACCAACTATCCCAACATTGTATATACCACCATCTAACCCTACATACTGTATATATACCACCATCTAACCCTACATACTGTATATATACCACCAACGAACCCTACATAGTGTATATACCGCCATCTAACCCTACACACTGTATATATACCACCATCTAACACTACACACTGTATATATACCACCATCTAACACTACATCCTGTATATATACCACCATCTAACACTACACACTGTATATATACCACCATCTAACACTACACACTGTATATATACCACCATCTAACACTACACACTGTATATATACCACCATCTAGCACTACACACTGTATATATACCACCATCTAGCACTACACACTGTTTATATACCACCATCTAGCACTACACACTGTTTATATACCACCATCTAACCCTACACACTGTATATATACCACCATCTAACCCTACACACTGTATATATACCACCATCTAGCACTACATACTGTATATATACCACCATCTAGCACTACATACTGTATTTATACCACCATCTAACACTACATACTGTATATATACCACCATCTAACACTACATACTGTATATATACCACCATCTAACACTACACACTGTATATATACCACCATCTAACACTACACACTGTATATATACCACCATCTAACACTACACACTGTATATATACCACCATCTAACACTACACACTGTATATATACCACCATCTAACACTACACACTGTATATATACCACCATCTAGCACTACACACTGTATATATATACCACCATCTAGCACTACACACTGTATATACACCACCATCTAACCCTACACACTGTATATATACCACCATCTAACACTACACACTGTATATATACCACCTTCTAGCACTACATACTGTATATATACCACCATCTAGCACTACATACTGTATATATACCACCATCTAACACTACATACTGTATATATACCACCATCTAACACTACATACTGTATATATACCACCATCTAACACTACACACTGTATATATACCACCATCTAACCCTACACACTGTATATATACCACCATCTAGCCCTACATACTGTATATATACCACCATCTAGCACTACATACTGTATATATACCACCATCTAACACTACATACTGTATATATACCACCATCTAACACTACATACTGTATATATACCACCATCTAACACTACATACTGTATATATACCACCATCTAACACTACATACTGTATATATACCACCATCTAACACTACATACTGTGTATATATACCACCAACTAACCCAACACACTGTGTATATATACCACCAACGAACCCAACACACTGTGTATATATACCACCAACGAACCCAACACACTGTGTATATATACCACCAACTAACCCAACATACTGTATATACCACCATCTAACCCAACACTGTATATACCACCATCTAACCCTACACACTGTATCTATACCACCATCTAACACTACACACTGTATCTATACCACCATCTAACACTACACACTGTATATATACCACCATCTAACACTACATACTGTGTATATATACCACCATCTAACACTACATACTGTGTATATATACCACCATCTAACACTACACACTGTGTATATATACCACCAACTAACCCAACACACTGTGTATATATACCACCAACTATCCCAACATTGTATATACCACCATCTAACCCTACATACTGTATATATACCACCATCTAACCCTACATACTGTATATATACCACCATCTAACCCTACATACTGTATATATACCACCATCTAACCCGACACACTTTATATATACCACCAACGAACCCTACATAGTGTATATACCGCCATCTAACCCTACACACTGTATATATACCACCATCTAACACTACACACTGTATATATACCACCATCTAACACTACATACTGTATATATACCACCATCTAACACTACACACTGTATATATACCACCATCTAACACTACACACTGTATATATACCACCATCTAACACTACACACTGTATATATACCACCATCTAGCACTACACACTGTATATATACCACCATCTAGAACTACACACTGTTTATATACCACCATCTAGCACTACACACTGTTTATATACCACCATCTAACCCTACACACTGTATATATACCACCATCTAACCCTACACACTGTATATATACCACCATCTAGCACTACATACTGTATATATACCACCATCTAGCACTACATACTGTATTTATACCACCATCTAACACTACATACTGTATATATACCACCATCTAACACTACACACTGTATATATACCACCATCTAACACTACACACTGTATATATACCACCATCTAACACTACACACTGTATATATACCACCATCTAACACTACACACTGTATATATACCACCATCTAACACTACACACTGTATATATACCACCATCTAACACTACACACTGTATATATACCACCATCTAGCACTACACACTGTATATATATACCACCATCTAGCACTACACACTGTATATACACCACCATCTAACCCTACACACTGTATATATACCACCATCTAACACTACACACTGTATATATACCACCTTCTAGCACTACATACTGTATATATACCACCATCTAGCACTACATACTGTATTTATACCACCATCTAACACTACATACTGTATATATACCACCATCTAACACTACATACTGTATATATACCACCATCTAACACTACATACTGTATACATACCACCATCTAACCCTACATACTGTATTTATACCACCATCTAACACTACATACTGTATTTATACCACCATCTAACACTACATACTGTATATATACCACCATCTAACACTACACACTGTATATATACCACCATCTAACACTACACACTGTATATATACCACCATCTAACACTACACACTGTATATATACCACCATCTAGCACTACACACTGTATATATACCACCATCTAGCACTACACACTGTATATATACCACCATCTAGCACTACACACTGTTTATATACCACCATCTAACCCTACACACTGTATATATACCACCATCTAACCCTACACACTGTATATATACCACCATCTAACCCTACACACTGTATATATACCACCATCTAGCACTACATACTGTATATATACCACCATCTAGCACTACATACTGTATTTATACCACCATCTAACACTACATACTGTATATATACCACCATCTAACACTACATACTGTATATATACCACCATCTAACCCTACATACTGTATATATACCACCATCTAACCCTACATACTGTATACATACCACCATCTAACACTACATACTGTATATATACCACCATCTAACCCTACATACTGTATATATACCACCATCTAACCCTACATACTGTATATATACCACCATCTAACACGACACACTTTATATATACCACCAACGAACCCTACATAGTGTATATACCACCATCTAACCCTACACACTGTATATATACCACCATCTAACCCTACATACTGTATATATACCACCATCTAACACTACATACTGTATATATACCACCATCTAACCATACATACTGTATATATACCACCATCTAACACTACATACTGTGTATATATACCACCATCTAACACTACATACTGTGTATATATACCACCATCTAACACTACATACTGTATATATACCACCAACTAACCCAACACACTGTGTATATATACCACCAACTAACCCAACACACTGTGTATATATACCACCAACTAACCCAACACACTGTGTATATATACCACCAACTAACCCAACACACTGTGTATATATACCACCAACTAACCCAACACACTGTGTATACCACCATCTAACCCAACACTGTATATACCACCATCTAACCCTACATACTGTATATATACCACCATCTAACCCTACATACTGTATACATACCACCATCTAACCCTACATACTGTATATATTCCACCATCTAACCCTACACACTGTATATATACCACCATCTAGCACTACACACTGTATATATACCACCATCTAGCACTACACACTGTATATATACCACCATCTAGCACTACACACTGTTTATATACCACCATCTAACCCTACACACTGTATATATACCACCATCTAACCCTACACACTGTATATATACCACCATCTAACCCTACACACTGTATATATACCACCATCTAACCCTACACACTGTATATATACCACCATCTAGCACTACATACTGTATATATACCACCATCTAGCACTACATACTGTATTTATACCACCGTCTAACACTACATACTGTATATATACCACCATCTAACACTACATACTGTATATATACCACCATCAAACACTACATACTGTATACATACCACCATCTAACCCTACATACTGTATACATACCACCATCTAACACTACATACTGTATATATACCACCATCTAACCCTACATACTGTATATATACCACCATCTAACACTACATACTGTATATATACCACCATCTAACACGACACACTTTATATATACCACCAACGAACCCTACATAGTGTATATACCACCATCTAACCCTACACACTGTATATATACCACCATCTAACCCTACACACTGTATATATACCACCATCTAACACTACACTGTATATATAGCACCATCTAACACTACATACTGTATATATACCACCATCTAACCCTACATACTGTATATATACCACCATCTAACCATACATACTGTATATATACCACCATCTAAAACTACATACTGTATATATACCACCATCTAACACTACATACTGTGTATATATACCACCATCTAACACTACATACTGTGTATATATACCACCATCTAACACTACATACTGTATATATACCACCAACTAACCCAACACACTGTGTATATATACCACCAACTAACCCAACACACTGTGTATATATACCACCAACTAACCCAACACACTGTGTATATATACCACCAATTAACCCAACATACTGTATATACCACCATCTAACCCAACACTGTATATACCACCATCTAACCCTACATACTGTATATATACCACCATCTAACCCTACATACTGTATACATACCACCATCTAACCCTACATACTGTATATATTCCACCATCTATCCCTACATACTGCATATATACCACCATCTAACCCTACATACTGTATATCTTCCACCATCTTACCCTACATACTGTATATATACCACCATCTAACACTTCATACTGTGTATATATACCACCGTCTAGCACGACACACTTTATATATACCACCAACGAACCCTACATTGTGTATATACCACCATCTAACCCTACATTGTGTATATATACCACCATCTAGCACTACATACTGTATATATACCACCATCTAAAACTACACACTGTATATATACCACCATCTAACACTACACACTGTATATATGCCACCATCTAGCACTACACACTGTATATATACCACCATCTAGCACTACACACTGTATATATACACCACCATCTAACACTACATACTGTATATATACCACCATCTAACCATACTTACTGTATATATACCACCATCTAACCATACATACTGTATATATACCACCATCTAACACTACATACTGTATATATACCACCATCTAACACTACATACTGTGTATATATACCACCATCTAACACTACACACTGTGTATATATACCACCAACTAACCCAACACACTGTGTATATATACCACCATCTAACCCAACACACTGTGTATATATACCACCATCTAACCCAACACTGTATATACCACCATCTAACCCTACATACTGTATATATACCACCATCTAACCCTACATACTGTATACATACCACCATCTAACGCTACATACTGTATATATTCCACCATCTAACCCTACATACTGTATATATACCACCATCCAACCCTACATACTGTATATATACCACCATCTAACCCTACATACTGTATATATACCACCATCTAACCCTACATACTGTATATATACCACCATCTAACACTACACACTGTTTATATACCACCATCTAGCACTACATACTGTATATATACCACCATCTAGCACTACATACTGTATATATACCACCATCTAACACTACATACTGTATATATACCACCATCTAGCACTACACACTGTATATATACCACCATCTAGCACTACACACTGTATATATACCACCATCTAGCACTACACACTGTTTATATACCACCATCTAGCACTACACACTGTTTATATACCACCATCTAGCACTACATACTGTATATATACCACCATCTAACACTACATACTGTGTATATATACCACCAACTAACACTACATACTGTGTATATATACCACCAACTAACCCTACATACTGTGTATATATACCACCAACTAACCCAACACACTGTGTATATATACCACCAACTAACCCTACATACTGTATATACCCCCATCTAACCCTACATACTGTATATACCACCATCTAACCCAACACTATATACCACCATCTAACCCAACACTGTATATATACCACCATCTAACCCTACATACTGTATATATACCACCATCTAACCCTACATACTGTATATATACCACCATCTAGCCCTACATACTGTATATATACCACCATTGAACCCTACATACTGTATATATACCACCATCTAACCCTACATACTGTATATATACCACCATCTAGCCCTACACACTGTATATATACCACCATCTAACACTACACACTGTATATATACCACCATCTAACACTACACACTGTATATATACCACCATCTAACACTACACACTGTATATATACCACCATCTAACACTACACATATACCACCATCTAACACTACACATATACCACCATCTAACACTACACATATACCACCATCTAACACTACACACTGTATATATACCACCATCTAACCATCTAGCACTACACACTGTATATATACCACCGTCTAGCACTACACATATACCACCATCTAACACTACACATATACCACCATCTAACACTACACATATACCACCATCTAACACTACACATATACCACCATCTAACACTACACATATACCACCATCTAACACTACACATATACCACCATCTAACACTACACATATACCACCATCTAACACTACACATATACCACCATCTAACACTACACATATACCACCATCTAACACTACACATATACCACCATCTAACACTACACATATACCACCATCTAACACTACACATATACCACCATCTAACACTACACATATACCACCATCTAACACTACACATATACCACCATCTAACACTACACATATACCACCATCTAACACTACACATATACCACCATCTAACACTACACATATACCACCATCTAACACTACACATATACCACCATCTAACACTACACACTGTATATATACCACCATCTAACACTACATACTGTATATATACCACCGTCTAGCACTACACACTGTATATATACCACCGTCTAGCACTACACACTGTATATATACCACCGTCTAACACTACACATATACCACCATCTAACACTACACATATACCACCATCTAACACTACACATATACCACCATCTAACACTACACACTGTATATATACCACCATCTAACACTACATACTGTATATATACCACCGTCTATCACTACATACTGTATATATACCACCGTCTAGCACTACACACTGTATATATACCACCGTCTAGCACTACACACTGTATATATACCACCGTCTAGCACTACACACTGTATATATACCACCGTCTAGCACTACACATATACCACCATCTAACACTACACATATACCACCATCTAACACTACACACTGTATATATACCACCATCTAACACTACACACTGTATATATACCACCGTCTAACACTACATACTGTGTATATATACCACCGTCTAACCCTACATACTGTATATATACCACCGTCTAACCCTACATACTGTATATATACCACCGTCTAACACTACACACTGTGTATATATACCACCGTCTAACACTACACACTGTGTATATATACCACCGTCTAACCCTACACACAGTGTATATATACCACCGTCTAACCCTACACACAGTGTATATATACCACCGTCTAACCCTACACACTGTGTATATATACCACCGTCTAACCCTACACACTGTGTATATATACCACCGTCTAACCCTACACACTGTGTATATATACCACCATCTAACACTACACATATACCACCATCTAACACTACACACTGTATATATACCACCATCTAACACTACACACTGTATATATACCACCGTCTAACACTACATACTGTGTATATATACCACCGTCTAACCCTACATACTGTATATATACCACCGTCTAACCCTACATACTGTATATATACCACCGTCTAACACTACACACTGTGTATATATACCACCGTCTAACACTACACACAGTGTATATATACCACCGTCTAACCCTACACACAGTGTATATATACCACCGTCTAACCCTACACACAGTGTATATATACCACCGTCTAACCCTACACACTGTGTATATATACCACCGTCTAACCCTACACACTGTGTATATATACCACCGTCTAACCCTACACACTGTGTATATATACCACCGTCTAACCCTACACACTGTGTATATATACCACCAACTAACCCTACACACTGTGTATATATACCACCAACTAACCCTACATACTGTGTATATATACCACCAACTATCCCTACACACGGTATATACCACCATCTAACACTACATACTGTTATACCACCATCTAACACTCATACTGTGTATATACCACCATCTAACCCTACATACTGTGTATATACCACCATATAACCCTACATACTGTGTATATACCACCATCTAACCCTACATACTGTGTATATACCACCATCTAACCCTACATACTGTGTATATACAGTGCCTTGCGAAAGTATTCGGCCCCCTTGAACTTTGCCACATTTTACCATATTTCAGGCTTCAAACATAAAGATATAAAACTGTATTTTTTTGTGAAGAATCAACAGCAAGTGGGACACAGTCATGAAGTAGAACGACATTTATTGGATATTTCAAACGTTTTTAACAAATCAAAAACTGAAAAATTGGGCGTTCAAAATTATTCAGCCCCTTTACTTTCAGTGCAGCAAACTCTCTCCAGAAGTTCAGTGAGGATCTCTGAATGATCCAATGTTGACCTAAATGACTAATGATGATAAATACAATCCACCTGTGTGTAATCAATTCTCTGTATAAATGCACCTGCACTGTGATAGTCTCAGAGGTCCGTTAAAAGCGCAGAGAGCATCATGAAGAACAAGGAACACACCAGGCAGGTCCGAGATACTGTTGTGAAGAAGTTTAAAGCCGGATTTGGATACAAAAAGATTTCCCAAGCTTTAAACATCCCAAGGAGCACTGTGCAAGCGATAATATTGAAATGGAGGGAGTATCAGACCACTGCAAATCTACCAAGACCTGGCCGTCCCTCTAAACTTTCAGCTCATACAAGGAGAAGACTGATCAGAGATGCAGCCAAGAGGCCCATGATCACTCTGGATGAACTGCAGAGATCTAAAGCTGAGGTGGGAGACTCTGTCCATAGGACAACAATCAGTCATATATTGCACAAATCTGGCCTTTATGGAAGTGGAAAGAAGAAAGCCTTTTCTTAAAGATATCCATAAAAAGTGTTGTTTAAAGTTTGCCACAAGCCACCTGGGAGACACACCAAACATGTGGAAGAAGGTGCTCTGGTCAGATGAAACCAAAATTGAACTTTTGGCAACAATGCAAAACGTTATGTTTGACGTAAAAGCAACACAGCTCATCACAATGAACACACCATCCCCACTGTCAAACATGGTGGTGGCAGCATCATGGTTTGGGCCTGCTTTTCTTCAGCAGGGACAGGGAAGATGGTTAAAATTGATGGGAAGATGGATGGAGCCAAATACAGGACCATTCTGGAAGAAAACCTGATGGAGTCTGCAAAAGACCTGAGACTGGGACGGAGATTTGTCTTCCAACAAGACAATGATCCAAAACATAAAGCAAAATCTACAATGGAATGGTTCAAAAATAAACATATCCAGGTGTTAGAATGGCCAAGTCAAAGTCCAGACCTGAATCCAATCGAGAATCTGTGGAAAGAACTGAAAACTGCTGTTCACAAATGCTCTCCATCCAACCTCACTGAGCTCGAGCTGTTTTGCAAGGAGGAATGGTAAAAAATTTCAGTCTCTCGATGTGCAAAACTGATAGAGACATACCCCAAGCGACTTACAGCTGTAATCGCAGCAAAAGGTGGCGCTACAAAGTATTAACTTAAGGGGGCTGAATAATTTTGCATGCCCAATTTTTCAGTTTTTGATTTGTTAAAAAAGTTTGAAATATCCAATAAATGTCGTTCCACTTCGTGATTGTGTCCCACTTGTTGTTGATTCTTCACAAAGAAATACAGTTTTATATCTTTATGTTTGAAGCCTGAAATGTGGCAAAAGGTCGCAAAGTTCAAGGGGGCCGAATACATTCGCAAGGCACTGTACCACCATCTAACCCTACATACTGTATATATACCACCATCTAACGCTACATACTGCATATATACCACCAACTAACCCTACATAGTGTATATACAACTATGTAGGGTTAGTTGGTGGTATATATACAGTATGTAGGGTTAGATGGTGGTATATATACAGTATATGGTGGTATATATATACACAGTATGTAGGGTTAGATAGTGTATATACAACTATCTAACCCTACATACTGTGTATATATTCCACCATCTAACCACATACTGTATATATACCACCATCTAACCCTACATACTGTATATATACCACCATCTAACCCTACATACTGTATATATACCACCAACTAACCCTACATAGTGTGTATATATACCACCATCTAACCCCACACACTGAATATATACCACCATCTAACCCTACATACTGTATATATACCACCATCTAACACTACACACTGAATATATACCACCTTCTAACACTACACACTATGTATATATACCACCATCTAACCCTACATACTGTATATATACCACCATCTAACCCTACACAGTGTATATACCACCATATAACCCTACATACTGTATATATACCACCATCTAACACTACACACTGAATATATACCACCATCTAACCCTACATACTGTATATACCACCATCTAACCCTACACAGTGTATATACCACCATCTAACCCTACATACTTTGTATATACCATCTATCCCTACATACTGTATATATACCACCGTCTAGCCCTAGATACTGTATATATACCACCGTCTATCCCTACATACTGTATATATACCACCGTCTAACCCTACATAATGTATATATACCACCGTCTAACCCTACATACTGTATATATACCACCATCTAACCCTACACTATCCCCAACACACCCCACCACCCCTTCCCACTACTTTTGCCCTAAGAGATCCTAAACCAGGCCATTGGTCATCGGCCTAGGAGGCTGGAACCACTCCTCTAAACCCCCCTGTAGTTCACCCAAAAACTTCTCTGCTGCTACCAATTCAATCTCCTGGGATTTCCTTTCCATCTGTGCAGTACAATTAATGAACGCCAAGAAGCCAATGTTACTAACGCACAAACTGTTCGGGTCACTCTGTACTGGTCTTCTAATCACAGGGACCCTCTCAGGCTCCCTCACACTTAGCCCACCATCCTCTACTTTCCTAACTGCCTCAGCATATGACACTTTCTGTCACGCCCTGATCTGTTTCACCTATCTTTGTGATTGTCTCCACACCCTCCAGGTGTTGCTGATTTTCCCTAGTGTATTTATCCCTGCGTTTCCTGTCTCTCTATGCAAGTTCGTCTTGTATGTTTCCAAGTCAACCAGCGGTTTTCCCGTTCTCCTGCTATTTGCATTTTCCTTTTTCTAGTCCTCCCGGTTTGACTCTTGCCTGTTTCTGGATTTTGTACCCGCCTGCCTGACCATTCTGCCTGCTTTGACCACGAGCCTGTCTGCCACTCTGTACCTCCTAGACTCTGATCTTGTTTTGACCTTTTTGCTTGTCCACGACCATTCTCTTGCCTACCCCTTTGGTTTAATAAACATTGTAAGACTCCAACCATCTGCTTCCTGTGTCTGCATCTGGGTCTCGCCTTGTGCCTTGAACTTTCTGCACTGTTCTTACCGTGGAAACTTCAATCTCTCACTTGCACAGGACATTTCTGATCCCCAGCATCTCCAGGTGTTGTGGAGGAGAGCTCACGACTCCTAACCGTGGCCCTGCAGTCCGTTCGGGTTGAGCGACACTGTCTCTTACCACACCCACAACTGAAATAAAGCTACACACTTTTTTCCCCCCATGCCCTCCTGCACACCTCAGAATCTCCCTGCTACATACTGCTGCAACATGACCATAAACTTGGCACCTGAAACACTGTAGTGGGTTAGGAACAAAAGCTCTCACGGGATAACGTATATTCCCTAACATGACCTTATCCAGCAAACACTCTGCATCAAAACCCAGGACAAACAGGTCTCCTCAGTCTCGCACTCGGCGCTGGGTCTGCATCTTCAGTTGCTTCCTCAACTTCAGTTGCTCCAACTCAACACTACCCTAGTTATCACTCCTTTTCAGTGGTGCTCTGCTCCGGAGAGCAATGCAGGACAGCTCTCGTCCCGAGCGACGAAACGTGTAGTGCCTGAGGCTAGCCTTCACACAAGAATTTGGTTCTGGGGTTCGAGAAGATCAGAGGTGTATCCTAGGGAAGGTTATGTACTGAGCTGAAACGTCTGTTTTTCATAAAGTTTCTCTCGTGAACATGGACATGGCAGAAATTAACAATCTATAAAATATGCATTTGGCTATATATTAACCTACCAAGGCTATTTCCTATCACAGGCTTCATACTCCATTTTCAGTGGGCCGACCACATCTTTTTGATCTTTTATTTGAATTCAATGTGTGAATGTCATATTCAGTGCTGTAGTAATTTGCTTATCTGGTTAAATGAATTCAAAGTATTTAAATAAAAAGTACTGTATTGACATTCACATTATATTCTAGTCTTGAACTTTCATTATCAAAGAACAATGCATGGTTATTGTTGAATGAAACCTTACTTTAAAGCTTAGGCCCACGTAGTGATTGGGTCATAAGCTGATGACCATCACCTGCTGCCCCGGCTTTAATCTCCCTCTGTCCACACACACACACACACACCACACGTGCCCCCTTTCTCTCTGCAGAGCCGGCAACTCAGTCGTCATGGAAACAGCCAAGATGCCGAGGGCGAGCTGGAGCACAAGAGCTGTAGAAAATGTAACTGAAGTACATGTATATAATGTTTTTTTTGAAGGCTACTTATGTATCTGCTGGTCCCCTTTTAACTCACCGGGTCTTAAACTGTGGCTGTTCAATGAAACTGCCTCAGTGGCTGTGCCCCCCTCACACACACAGCAAAACTCAACTTTCCTACATCTGCATTTTCCCTCAAGGCTGATTCTCTCTCTCTCTCAAACCCCTTCCACACTTTTGCACTGCTGTCTTATTAGTTTCACCACTTTCCTCTCTCACCTGCTTTCTCTCACTCTCTCTGTTTCTCTTTCTCTCTCTGAAAAAGCCAGATGGACAGAGGCCCTTTTATTCACAAGGGGCCTCATGCACGTGCCTCGGATAGAACACCTTAAAGCGTTTAATTCATGAGACAGGCCCCCCTCCTTCCTTCCTTACAAGAGAGGCCCCAAACATCCTCCCTCACTCTAACTCTCTTACACACTCTCTCCCTCTCCTTTGACAGTGCAAAAGGCTATACCAATCACTGATTCGCCATGCTGTTAGCTGGGAGAGGAGGGTGGTGTGTGTGTGTGTGTGTGGGGGGGTTCTAGATGTATCCCTCCCCATCTACATTGAATTGCAATCTGGGTATCTTAAAAACTAAAAGTGAAGTTACTAGCTATATATATACTCCCAAAGTGGAGCTCATATTTTACACTGTTGTATTGGAATAACTTATCTTTTTACTCTTTTTAACCTATTTGTAAGATTGTGTATTTTAACATTTTCATGAAAACTTATTCCAAATACTGTGTTTTGTCTTTGTAGACTTCTGTGGTGGTTGTATCAATCCATGTATACACACAGCTCAGTTTCTGTGTGTACTTTACAAAGATTCAGGTTATATATTTTAAGATGAAGGTTAGCTACCACATAGCAAACTATGGAGAATGAAAACGAACCGAATGCTCTCCTGTATTTGTTATGGATTTGATTTTATAGATGTTCAGGGGCGTCCTGTTGAATCCAGAGACCTTCTCTGAAAATTGAAAAGATCTATCAATAGGAGCATGTAGTTAGAAAACATATATATATATTAGACCGTATGAAATAGGCTACGCGTACAAGGTTCAGTTACTAGAACATTCCATTTCTATAACACAAATGCTTGATAATTTCATGATTTTCATCAACTGCTATCCATCAATATTGCAAAGAAGATCGACAATACGACAGAAGACCATGAGATATAAATGAGTTACCGCTATTTAGCTCAATGTGTATGCGTTTCTAACTATATATTTATCCCCATGTTACAATTCTGCCACTCTGAGCTGACTTGTGACCTATGGCAACGCACAGAAGATGGTCAGTCAGCCATAATGTTGGGGGTAAACTGCCGTTGTAGGCCACTCATTTGGACACTGCCCACGCCATAGGTTCTGACCTGCAGGTGATCCACGCCACCATGGAGAGAGCACATTCCTCCCTACATCAACAAGGTTTTGTAAAGCTTGACATTTCACGAGGAAGGCTACCTACATAATCGAAATGTATTCGATTGAAATAGATGCGGTTTTACTGGTAGAGAGAAGCTATTTAATGATGCCTCAAAGTCGCACTGACGGTCGAGGTGCCTTTGTCCCGGAAATTGGATTATTTACTGCCACTGAGACGTAATTGTTATCGAATGTGGCCAATATTTATTCGGGAGCACTCCAGATGACTTCGGTAAACATGAAAATAATAAGGCTCAACGAGCGGACCGGTGTGTTCGCGGATATCCAAGACCGATACGCTGTCATGGGAAAATCAATGAACACACTGAGTTAATTATGAGAAATCAATTAAGAGGAGGGAATTGTCCCTTTAAAAGAGCCGCAGCCATTTATACATTGACCAAGACCGAGGAGAGGAAGCGACTCACTTGGCTCGTCTGTCCGCATGCAGTTCAAAGCTCCTATATCCTTCTCACCCGCGCGTCTACTGTACGTTCTCTCGGCTAAGTGAAGCACAATGGGTGGAACATGGGAATCCTGTGTCTGTTGTATGACACTTGGCAGTTGATTGAAACCTAATTAAACTTGTTCATGGTATTATTTAATGTCAATTGTTTCGTGTTCATTTGTTGGCAATGTGAACGCCATTATATTCTCTCTGTCTCTCACACACACACGCACACGATCACATGCGCAGTCATTACATTGTCGTAGGACTTACATATCATCACGACAGCTGTGATGTCAGAGAGACTAACACATATCATCTGAAATGTGCAGTGACCACAAGCCACTACTGTGTGTTCTAACACAGGTAGAACACACAGTAGTGGCTTGTGGTCACTACACATTTCAGAATAATTTCATTTCAAGCAGAAGCTATAAATAAAATGGAAATCCTATCGGCCAAGGGTGTGCCCTACAAGGGCAATTGGATTTCACCCCTAATTAGAAACGGGGGTAAATGTTTGCAGGGTTAATTAGCATAGCCAGAAACACATTTGCACTTTTCATTTTACTCGCAAAAAACAATGCAAAGATTGAAGTCACGAATTCACAAATTCTTCAGGCTATTTTTGTTTCTATTATTCTGATTATTGTTATTATTATTGTTATTAATACTACATGCTAAACATGTTTAATTGTAAAGGCCCATACATAGCGTAAAGCATTATACCTTCAGGCTTTAATAAAGTAAAGAGTTACCATTATTATTATGAACTTTTAACTCGTGTAAAAGCTACATGGTTGTAGATGAATTAACTGAGGACCTAATTTACATCCTTTGCTTCGATCTCAGTTTTATTCGGTTTCATCCATAGTCAGTGACGAGTTTGCGTCGCTATTCTATAGAAATTTGAAAAAGCTGACGTAAGTAAACTTAGTTGGATATCAATTATAGAAATACAAATAAACCTAATGTGAGCGTTTTTTTTAACCCTATTGGAAGTTAGCCTGCTTCATGTATTTCGGCTGCTAAATTCATATTTGATAAACACGTTTCAATGTTTCTGCATTTAAAATGTCTCAAGTAGATATGCCAAATTATGTTAATATTCATATTCATATTGTAGGCTACCGAAGTGTGCACATGCTCACATGCAATTCATCTTAGTAGCCCTATGAATTCATTATTAAAGTTCTCTAGCCAAGTATAGAGGCAATGCGGTTTTATTTAAACAATTATTCATTGTATGAAGTGGGCTCTATTTTATTATCTCCGATTTTATTTATTTTATTCCAGTAAATTGAAGATTCATTCCAAATAATATTTAATTAAAATGCAATGCAGATGCAGTGTAGCTGTAGGCAACAGGCTATTTGTCATCGTGTATTCGTTCTGATCAATGAATAGACGATTTGAATAAACTTGTCATGCATTTGGAAATGCGGCTTCGTTGGTCAAGAGTTTGGCTCATGCCTATGAACGAGAATGTCCTTCATGACTCAGTTAGGCGGATATAGAAAGAGAATGAGCATGCTTCTCTTTTTACAAAGCAACACATGTAGTTAGTTGCTTCATGTTTTAACATTCATTTTGACACGGTTACATGTGAGAAAAGGTCAAACCTCATTGGATTTAGTTGTAAATTACCGTCAAAGCGTTTTCGAATTTTGTTTACATTGCTAATTATTTGCATATGAATATTGCCTCTGAATTATGTGGATTAATATTCTGTATAGGTATGGTTGTTACTTTTGTCTTCTTCAGTGTTGTAACGGTCGGAATGAAATGACAAACTGTTTCATCATTCGGCTGGAAATATATGATTTTCCAATCCACAACTGTGTCAAATGCATATAAACCAATCAGTAATATATATATATAATAACAATCACCATATTAAAAATCATCATAATATACATATATAATAATATATAATAATTAAAGAATAATATTATACTGTTATTTGAATGATCATATTAATGCGTTACTGACATTTCATTTATAGCTTTAACATGCATGAAAATAACGTGCGTGCCCTTTATACAAGCTGTGAACCAACATTTTCGTATCTTGAAGTAGGCCTCTACTGAATGTAGGACAACCTATTGTCCCAGAAGTCAAGGTTTCTCAAGAACGACCGTACCGCAGAATAACTTAGACAGATCCTCAAAACCTAATACACGCATCGAGATATAGCCTTCCCACTGCAATAGAACTGCAGAAATAATGGGCCGACATTTAACACAAGAAAACATCAAAACCAAACCGGTAAATAATATCTGAAACTATTTTTCTAGATTGACAAGAATCTTTAAGCTTGCAGGAACCCACTAAATATCTAACTTGTCATGGTAGACGTGTTGTTATTCCCGAAAGAGGGTGTTTTTATGAGTATTGCCTGCTTCATACATGTTGGGAGAGCGTCTGTCACCTACCGCAGCCAGACCCAGCCCATTAGAGGGACCCGGTGTCAAAGGGCAGGTGGTCACTCTCGCGATTGACGACAGACCGCAACTGCAACGTCGGCAGGCAGCCTCTATTGCGTCCCCATTGTGCTATAACGACGCTTTGTGCTATGTGGACACCATACATATTTGTATGGATTTTGTATTGTAGATATATGGTAGTTGGGTCGTGGCCTGGGGGAACACATCATGTAATATTTGAAATTGTTTATAACTGCCTTAATGTTGCTGGACCCCAGGAAGATTAGCTGTTGCGGATCCTTAGTAAATACAAATACAATTACTATCGGCACCACTAACGACTATCAATATTGACCTTGTTCAAGTTTATTTTACACGTAAATAAAGTATTTGGGGAAAGCTATTGCTCTTCAGTAAAGGAATATCATACTGGAATAGTCAGCAAATGGGCAGCTTTTCCCAAAATTATATGTTCGCCTACAAGGTAAATGTGTTTTGCTTGTATACATGAACTCTGCAGAATTTGAATCTTTGACATTTATTTTATACCATTTCATAATTGTATTTATCATATAAGCAAGGAGTTGTTATGTTTAATACGGGAGTTGTTATGTTTAATACGGGAGTTGTTATGTTTAATAAGGGAGTTGTTATGTTTAATAAGGGAGTTGTTATGTTTAATAAGGGAGTTGTTATGTTTAAGGGAGTTATTATGTTTAATAAGGGAGTTATTATGTTTAATATGGGAGAGATTATGTTTAATAAGGGAGTTATTATGTTTAATATGGGAGAGATTATGTTTAATAAGGGAGTGCTTTTGTTTAATACGGGAGTTATTATGTTTAATACGGAGTCATTTTGTTTAATAAGGGAGTTATTACGTTTAATAAGGGAGTTATTATGTTTAATACGGAGTCATTTTGTTTAATAAGGGAGTTATTACGTTTAATAAGGGAGTTATTACGTTTAAAAAAGGAGTTATTATGCGTATAAACTCCCTAATAAACAGCTACATACAGCCTTAATTCTCGGCAGCATCCATATACTCAATGATTCTACAGTCGCTAGTGTTACTCGTTGGATCGTGGAAACACTATCAAGAGCAAAGTCAGATAAATATTAATAACCCGATGGAAAGATTTTGACATGGGCATGGGTTGTCAGACCACGAGTGGACTGGACGTGCGATAGTAAGCCACATTGAGTAGTCAATGTCCCTATGTCATGACTATTAGTATTAGTAACCAGAGGGTAATAGTGAAGCACCAGACATGACTTCCGACCAAAGAAAATGGCTGCCGCTGATAATCCACAGTGAGGAAATAATTCCGAATGAGAAATGGAAAGTCAATATTGTGTTAAACATCGATTTTAACAAGTAGCCCCATCTATACAAAGTGGTGAATAAATAATGTAGTATCTTGTACACACACACTATCTGAAACCCATAGCCACCGCTGTCTGCAGGGTTCATTGTCCAGGTGATCAGGATGCAAGCAGGCGATCAAGGGGGGGGGGGGTCAAGGTTCAATTTCATCCCAGACGGCTGACCTCATTCGACTGAGGCTGACCCCTGTGGTCAAGCTGCCGCTGGCAGGGGATGTGGAGTAGAGAGGGAGAGAGAGGGAGGAGGAAAGGGGTGAATATCTAACTTGCTCCCCCTGGACTGCTCCTGTAGCTCAGCCACTGGGGTGGTCACCACTTCCTCTCCCTCCCTCATTCAGTCCTCTCCATACTACATCCCTCGATCCCTTTCTGTGTGGCGAATTCACACTTGACCTTGACTGGTGTACCCCGGCCTACTCCCTCAACCCCTGACCCTCCTCGCACCCCATACACCCGCTCTCTCAGCCCCTGACCCTTTTCACAGTCCTTTTTTAAACATTTGAATCATTTAGCAGACGCTCTTATCAAGAATGACTTACAGTACATTTTTGTACCTTTTCACACTCCACACACTCTTCATCCCTCAGCTCCTGACCCTCCTCACTTCACACACTCCTCATCCCTCAGCCACTGACCCTCCTCACTCCACATACTCCTCATCCCTCAGCCCCTGACCCTCCTCACTCCCCTCATCCCTCAGCTCCTGACCCACCTCACACCCCACACCCCTCATTCCTCAGCCCCTGACTCTCCTCACACCCCTCATCCCTGACCCTCCTCACACCCCACACCCCTGACCCTCCTCACACCCCTCATCCCTGACCCTCCTCACACCCCTGACCCTCCTCACACCCCACACCCCCTCACCCCCTACTGCTTTAACACATGAATTCCATCTTTATGACACATGTTCACTCTGCAGTAAAACACACTCACATACACATGTAACGGATGTGAAACAGCTAGCTTAGTTAGTGGTGGTGCGCTCTAAATAGCATTTCAATCGGTGACGTCACTTGCTCTGAGACCTTGAAGTAGTAGTTCCCCTTGCTCTGCAAGGGCCGCGGCTTTTGTGGAGCGATGAGTAACGATGCTTCGTGGGTGACTGTTGTTGATGTGTGCAGAGGGTCCCTGGTTCGCGCCCGGGTATGGGCGAGGGAACCGTCTAAAGTTATACTGTTACACACACAGACACTTTTCAGACTGCTACAGTTGCTGGTCATCAGATTAGGAGTTTTGATTCTGTGGCGATAACCGAATGGTGTAAAAACTCACAATTTTGCTAAACTCACAATTCTATTGGTTGCTCACTGTTGTTATATTATCCTTTAAAAAAAAATGTAAATTCACAATTATTCCCTTTACTGAAAACCTGTTAAGATTGAGCGAGACACATGTTGAGTCGAACACGTGCCCTCTAGACCCCCTTTGACACACCCACATCTCTGTAGTATACTAGTGGGGAGTCCCCTCCCAGTCACACCACTGGATGTAGAGGTTTTCCATTGTCGACACAGAAGGCCCAGACTCGTTTGTCTGTCAAAAGAGTTGACACAACCAGGATATTTTTGGGGGGCTGATTCTCTTGGCACGGGGACTGCAGTGCAGTGAGAGACCACCGTCAAATGGATGGCACCAGTGAGTGCCTGCCTCTCTCCCCACCAATCTCACCAGCCCAGGGGTTCAAATAGAAAGGTAAAGGGGGGGGGGGGTGGTTTTGGAGGGGCGAGCCAATGATGAAAGGAGGGTGGAAATACGCC
Source organism: Oncorhynchus masou masou (assembly GCF_036934945.1). Lineage (NCBI taxonomy): Eukaryota > Metazoa > Chordata > Actinopteri > Salmoniformes > Salmonidae > Oncorhynchus > Oncorhynchus masou. Next base: position 37,453,818 of record NC_088224.1, read on the forward strand.
TCACGAAGCACTTGTCTTGATATTAACCCCCCCCTCCCCCCCAAAACATCCCTCTCTCTTTTTCTACCTCAGTTTTGACTCGAATCCCTTCCTACTCCCCTGCATATGTTCCTTAATCCGAAATGTGTAGGACCCCCAGTCTCCCTTCTTTGTGCCAGTAATTCCGTAACCTCCCTTGATTCCTCTCTGGGCTGGACTCTAGCTCTCTCTCTTATCACTGCCCAACACTCTCAGCATGTCCTGTCCATGCCTCTCCCCATTCCTCACAGCACCTCGTCATCTCTGCTTTTTTTTAAATCTCTCTTTCTCTGACAAATTTCAGTTTCCTTCCATTTCTCTCTCGCGCTGTTGTCATTCTCTCTCGCCGTTTTTGCGGTTGCTAGAACACGTTTGTACTCGCTGGTTCATGGTCACACACACACACACACACACACACACACACACACACACACACACACACACACACACACACACACACACACACACACACACTTTATCCCTCCCCTGTGCTTTCCTATTGTCGAACAGAATTCCCATAGCTTTTGTCAAGCGATGCTCGAAGACGCTAAGTCATGTTATTTTAAAGCCGCTTGTCAATGGATTTACTTGGAAAGTATCTCGCCCTATCAAAGGAGAAAAGAAAATAACAGAATAAGCACAATAAATCTAAACATTTGTATTGTATACCGTTCCCTATACCCGGCTGGTGTACTGCCTCTCACCAACACTCTTAAAATACCTGCTTGCGTTCTAATTAACATCCTCGTCCAAAAACAAATCAAGATGCTACGGTGCCTCAGCAGGGCCATTAAGTCCTGTGAGTGGATGTCTCTTAATCCGACGTACAGACATAATGTTCTGAGACTACCATTCTGAGGTAGAGGCATTTGCACCCCATTTTCTCTCTGAACAGGGTGTTCGATGCTGAGTGCATTTATTTCTACAGTGGAGAGGAACTGGACGCTGGCCCTCTTCTGTTTTTATAGACGAAAATGATGTGCCCCTATGTTTGTCTATTATACATGCATTCATAGACATGAATATACCTATGTATAACAAGCAATATACATTTTTGTAAATTGTATTCAAATAATACAGGTATAATACGCTATGAGGTGGTTATTATAGTGCGCTGTAAGACTTAATAATCCCATATAATGTTTTATTCATCTCCTAATGATCTTGACTAAATAACAACTATTTTGAATCTATTGAAAATGTCATTGACATCCATATTATAAACAACATAAAAGGTTTAACTAAGTGAATTTTATTGAACTGGCTGGATATGTTCTGGCCATTGGCGGTTCGTTGTCAATATCAGGATTCCATATAACACGTTAAATTTTTTTTAAACTAAGTGAATACATTCTGAACAGGCTGAACTCAATTTATGTAATTTGATTTACTCTTTTAAAAAAAATCCGAAATAGACTGTTTAGTCTGCACAAGGTGCAGTGTTTTCATGAAATTATTTCTATATTTGTTATTGAACCTTTTGCTCATGTGTTTGTGTTTGTATTTAGGCCTTTATTCGGTCTTTCTCTGTCTGTGTCTCTCTGTCTCTGTCTGTGTCTCTGTCTCTGTCTGTGTCTCTCTCTGTGTCTCTGTCTGTGTCTCTGTGTCTCTGTCTGTGTCTCTGTCTGTGTCTCTCTCTGTGTCTCTCTCTGTCTCTCTCTGTGTCTTTCTCTGTGTCTCTGTGTCTCTGTCTCTCTCTGTGTCTCTCTCTGTGTCTCTCTGTGTCGCTGTCTGTGTCTCTGTCTCTGTGTCTCTCTGTGTCTCTCTCTGTGTCTCTCTGTGTCTCTGTCTGTGTCTCTGTGTCTCTCTCTGTCTCTCTCTCTGTCTCTCTCTGTGTCTGTGTCTCTGTCTGTGTCTCTGTCTGTGTCTCTGTCTGTGTCTCTGTCTCTCTCTGTGTCTCTGTCTCTCTCTGTGTCTCTGTCTCTCTCTGTGTCTCTCTCTGTGTCTCTGTCTGTGTCTCTGTCTGTGTCTCTGTCTTCTTTTCTCGCTTTCTCTTTTCCTCTTTGTCTCTGTGTGTGAATTTGATTAAAATACCTATGGGTTCAGCTAGGTATCAGGGTATGGACGTGATTATGCGTGTGTGTGTGTGTGTGTGTGTGTGTGTGTGTGTGTGTGTGTGTGTGTGTGTGTGTGTGTGTGTGTGTGTGTGTGTGTGTGTGTGTGTGTGTGTGTGTGTGTGTGTGTGTGTGTGTGTGTGTGTGTGTGTATGGGGGCGAGTGTCATATCGATAGGTTAATAGGCCTAGTGTCAGATTCAATAACTCCCTGATTAGTTGTCAGTTCACTAATCCACCAACAAGTGAGGAGTTATTGGCCTCACCATTGATTTTTGCACCACAAGTAATGCCAGGGAAAGCTAGGGTTCGGCGAGGGGGTGTAACTATTGATTGACCCCAAATAAACCCTGCACGCCCCCCTCTCACCCACCCCGCGGCACCTCTCTCTACTTTCCTGATTGGATACTAGTAGATACTATGGTGGAAAGCCAGAACCCTATTGGTTGGTCATAGCGTTTGGGGTGTAATAACTGATGATGTATTAGTTGGACGTGTTGATTGACAGGTGGACTCACATGGTCACACATGGTCACACATGGATGATGGATCTGATGGACCGTTGAGCCAACTGGCCATGCTGACCAAGCAACACTCAGCAGGCAGACGCCACTTTATTCACACAGTGACCGTTAATTAAAGGAGTGAACAACCACCATTTTGTTTTTGTTTTCTCTGAAGATCCCCTTGAGCAGCGGTACGGCGTTTTTTTGTTGTTTTCATTTGATAGCCCAACGACTGCTACATGTTGTGAAACATCTCGAGTAAATTGAATCTCTCAGTCCTTAAAAGACCTCTCTTTTATTGACAATGTCCTCGTTTCTCTCACATGGATACTTCTGTTCTTCTCACCACCTCTCTATTCTGTTCTTCTCACCACCTCTCTTCTGTTCTTCTCACCACCTCTCTATTCTGTTCTTCTCACCACCTCTCTATACTGTTCTTCTCACCCCCTCTCTATTCTGTTCTTCTCACCACCTCTCTTCTGTTCTTCTCACCATCTCTCCAATCTGTTCTTCTCACCACCTCTCTATTCTGTTCTTCTCTCCATCTCTCTACATTTAAGACATTTTACATTTAAGTCATTTAGCAGACGCTCTTATCCAGAGCGACTTACATATTGGTGAATTCGCCTTCTGACATCCAGTGGAACAGCCACTTCTCTATTCTGTTCTTCTCACCACCTCTCTATTCTGTTCTTCTTTCCACCTCTCTATTCTGTTCTTCTCTCCACCTCTATTCTGTTCTTCTCCCCACCTCTCTATTCTGTTCTTCCCACCACCTCTCTATTCTGTTCTTCTCTCGATCTCTATTCTGTTCTTCTCACCATCTCTCTATTCTGTTCTTCTCTCTATCTCTTTATTCTGTTCTTCTCACCACCTCTCTATTCTGTTCTTCTCACCATCTCTCTATTATGTTATTCTCTCCACCTCTCTTCTGTTCTTCTCACCATTCTCCAATCTGTTCTTCCCACCACCTCTCCATTCTGTTCTTCTCACCACCTCAATTCTGTTCTTCTCTCCACCTCTCTTTTGTTCTTCTCACCATCTCTCCATTCTGTTCTTCTCTCCATCTCTCTATTCTGTTCTTTTCACCATCTCTCTATTCTGTTCTTCTCTTCTCTCCACCTCTCCATTCTGTTCTTCTCACCACCTCTCTATTCTGTTCTTCTCACTACCTCTCTATTCTGTTCTTCTCTCCACCTCTCTTCTGTTCTTCTCACCATCTCTCTCTTCTGTTCTTCTCACCATCTCTCTCTTCTGTTCTTCTCACCACCTCTCTATTCTGTTCTTCTTACCATCTCTCTATTATGGTCTTCTCACCATCTCTCTATTCTGTTCTTCTCACCACCTCTCTATTCTGTTCTTCTCACCACCTCTCTTCTGTTCTTCTCACCACCTCTCTATTCTGTTCTTCTCACCACCTCTCTTCTGTTCTTCTCACCATCTCTCCAATCTGTTCTTCTCACCACCTCTCTATTCTGTTCTTCTCTCCACCTCTATTCTGTTCTTCTCCCCACCTCTCTATTCTGTTCTTCTCACCACCTCTCTTCTGTTCTTCTCACCACCTCTCTATTCTGTTCTTCTCACCACCTCTCTTCTGTTCTTCTCACCATCTCTCCAATCTGTTCTTCTCACCACCTCTCTATTCTGTTCTTCTCTCCACCTCTATTCTGTTCTTCTCCCCACCTCTCTATTCTGTTCTTCCCACCACCTCTCTATTCTGTTCTTCTCTCGATCTCTATTCTGTTCTTCTCACCACCTCTCTATTCTGTTCTTCTCACCATCTCTCTATTCTGTTCTTCTCTCCATCTCTTTATTCTGTTCTTCTCACCACCTCTCTATTCTGTTCTTCTCACCATCTCTCTATTCTGTTCTTCTCTCCATCTCTCTATTCTGTTCTTCTCACCACCTCTCTATTCTGTTCTTCTCACCACCTCTCTATTCTGTTTTTCTATCCCACCTCTCTATTCTCTTTTTCTAACCCATCTCTCTATTCTGTTCTTCTCACCACCTCTCTATTCTGTTCTTCCCACCACCTCTCTATTCTGTTCTTCTCATCCCCTCTCTATTCTGTTCTTCTCTCCATCTCTTTATTCTGTTCTTCTCACCACCTCTCTATTCTGTTCTTCTCACCATCTCTCTATTCTGTTCTTCTCTCCATCTCTCTATTCTGTTCTTCTCACCACCTCTCTATTCTGTTCTTCTCACCACCTCTCTATTCTGTTTTTCTATCCCACCTCTCTATTCTCTTTTTCTAACCCATCTCTCTATTCTGTTCTTCTCACCACCTCTCTATTCTGTTCTTCCCACCACCTCTCTATTCTGTTCTTCTCATCCCCTCTCTATTCTGTTCTTCTCACCACCTCTCTATTCTGTTCTTCCCCCCATCTCTCTATTCTGTTCTTCTCTCTATTCTGTTCTTCTCTCCATCTCTCTATTCTGTTCTTCTCTCCACCTCTCTATTCCGTTCTTCTCTCCACCTCTATTCCGTTCTTCTCTCCATCTCTCTATTCTGTTCTTCTCTCCATCTCTCTATTCTGTTCTTCTCTCCATCTCTCTATTCTGTTCTTCTCTCTATTCTGTACTTCTCTCCATCTCTCTATTCCCCCTCCTTCATTCCTCACTCAACATGTCCTTCCTCTCCTTCCTCTCTCCTTTAGCTCTAACAGATTCCCAACAGTACTCTCATCTTATCTCTCTCCCCCTTCTCTCTGTGTAAGCAAGAGAGAGGTTGTTAAACATTTTTCTTCTCTCTTAATTGTTTTGACTTGTGCCACTGGCATCCCGATTAGGGCTCATTGATTTCCCAGTGCTAAGTGCATTGATTCCTACATTTCTTATTGATCCTGGTTCTAAATCTACCCACACACACACAGTCTCAGTGCACATGGCCACAGCACAGAGTGAATGAGAGTGAATGAGAGAGAGAGTGACAGAGAGAGAGAGAGAGAGAGAAACAGAGGGAATGCAAGTGATAGAGGAGAGAGGTTAGAGAGAGTAGGTGACCCGATTACATACAGTAGAATGAAAATAACTTGTCTGTGTTTAAAGTAGATTCATGTTAAGAGTGGATATGAGAGAAAGATTTCAGAGGAAAATACCACACACACACACTTTCGCCCATAGCTACGGTCTCCGACCAGATTGAGCAATAGCGTCTCTTATCCCCTGAGAGTAGCTAAGGCTCTCAAACCGCCCGCCCTCCACAATGGCTGTGATCGAGGGGGGGGGGATCTACTCCCTGTGCAGGCCAGTCTGCATGTCATTGCATTAGATGGAGCCGTGATGCTCTGTTAGCACTAAGCTATTTGGACTTCTGGCTCACAGGACTCGGCATAGGCTCCACCAGGTGTGGCCACGAAAAGTCCCTTTTACATGTCTTCAATCCATTACACCCCAACACAGGGATGAAAAAGGATGCGGAATATGTGTGAAATGTAGACCGGGGTGGAGGGAAACGTGAGCGAAGACAGGCTCAATAAGAATAAGAATGTGTGTGTGACTGTGAAATACGGATGTGCTCAGAATATGTATGAAATAACTTGGACAGTTAAGTTGGACAGTTTAAATTAAGGACAAGAACAGCAGGCTATGTGTGAAAGGAAGGCCGAGCCAAAGCCCACATTTGACACACATCCTTACTATGACTTTGCCATGTATTCCATTGCATCAGCCGAGCTTGCAACCTGTCAGTATTGGTGCTGGTGTGCTCATGGCGTTGCTGCGGCGATGATCATGCTACTTCTGCCGTATTGACTGCTAACGTTTTACGGCCATGTTTATTTATCTTCCCGCCGGTGTAGGTATAATAACGGACGCGTAGGGTGACTATTGGCAGGGGCCAGATGGGCTATTGACAACGTGTCAGCATTGATCATTTAGTCAAAGCTGCAAGGACAGCGAGACGGAGAGAGCGAAAGAGAGGGAGCGAGAGAGAGAGACAGCGAGAGAGCGAGATCCTGGTAGATAAAATGTCAAAAGGACAGATAAGAAGGAAATGACGAGAGCTTGAGATGTATAATTGAATTGTTTTACTTAGAAACTGTGCGTGTGTGAGTCAGGGACAATAGAGCTCTGTTTCTCTGTATTAGGGGCCTGTTAGAGTAGCGAACGAGGTGGTGATATAATTGTAAGCTGGTATTGATTGGGGGCGCCTTGTTATTGATGAGAGAGAATTTAATTCGGCCAACTCGTTTGTCAACATGACATTGCCATTTAATAATGAACTCTCTCTCTCACACACAGGCATGAGCAGTGTGTGGGCCAAATCACTGGGGAAGCCAAGCCCCACAAAAAAGCCATATTGCAACCTATATGCTGTGATAATTGTGTTGTTTTCTCTATAACCTGTTAGTTCATATGTCATGTGACCGTGATATATAGGCCTAAAGGCCGAGACAATAAGAAGACACAGTGGCAGAATAAATTCAACCACACCTTTGTTTCGTCACAAAACCGGAGAGCAACATCTGTCTGGTGAAGTCCACAAAGCATGTTGCCTGTAACAAACATGACCTACAGCATGGTCAAGTAAGTTAACATTTCCCACATTTTCGGACTACTAAACAACTATTGATTTAGAACCACGGAGACTTACCGCAAGTCGCAAAGAAAACAGGAGCTGCTTCCAATATTCCAGCACCGTTTCAACTTCAACATCGTCAAATCACCTCATGCTTAATCTAATACAATTTTGTCCAATCAGTGTAGGCTAAATATGATGCTAAATATGATGTGTGGGTGTGTGTGTGTGCAAGTAGAAAAAACATGAAAAAACTCACCCTATTTGTAGAGAAACGTCAACGCCATCCTCATCGATTTCATGTTGACGAAATGGTCTATCTCTGTCATACAGTACACACTTTTATTTTTTGTTGTCTTAGGCTACCTGGCTAAAATGTTTACTCGCTAGCCTAACTTCCATTAATGGGGAACGTTAGCTAGTTAACACTAGCCTACTACATCTAGATACGTATTGAACTTGCATCCTCTCAGGCAAGGTGCACAACAATGTAGGAATTAATGGTTGGATCAGAATCCCCGTTATAATCATTGGCCAGTACAGAGAATTAAGTAAAACCACAAGTCCAAATCCCTGTCTCCATCCATGGCTTATTTAGGAAAGGGACTATTTTAGCTAGCTAGCCACCGGAGGACAACAACACAACGTGATGCAACAATTCAAGTTGTTTCTGTCAATGATCTATTTCTCTTGATGCAATGTGATAGGAGTGAAGCCAAATCCAAACTGGTTTCCCTTTACACTGTTTTTTTGGTGCGCCAGGACCATTCACAGTTGAACTCACTCAGTCTCGCTCAGCTCCATACTGATGGGCTATTATGCCAAATGCTCGATGGCTTCCCTTGCGTTCAATGCTACGGGCGGCTACAACGTCAACATATTTATGACCAGACAGCATCTGATAGATGGCCTACACATACAGAGGGGCTCTGTTTCGCTCGCTCGGATGCTTTCTCCGGTGAAATACATTTAGCCTCTTGCAAATTGATGGAAAACTATGAAAACAGAGAGATGAAAGATGAGATAAATTATTGGAGTGTTTTTCTTTCTTTCTTGGGGAAGCTTGGCTTGCCTTGGCTTCCCTTGCACGTGCACACACACACACACACACACACACACACACATCGTCATTACATTCTCACAAGACTAACAAATATACAATTAACGCATATAAAATAGCTGCATAAAGAGTAGCAAGTTTTTCTATGTGCCAAAATATTAATTCACAGATTTGTATATATTTTTTTCATTTTAGTCATTTAGCATATGCTTTTATCCAGAGCGACTTACAGGAGCAATTAGGGGGGAGTGCCTTGCTCAAAGGCACATTGACAGAGCCTTGGAATTCAAACCAGCAACCTTTCAGTTACTGGCCCAACGCTCGAACTGCTAGGCTACCTGCTGCCTATAATAAACATATATTTTTTAAATAATTTAAACCAGAATACTTATCATTGCATATTGGGATTCAGTGTCATATATCATCTTGATATGATTTCAAATAAATAGATTATGGCGAAGAAGAGTCACATGGTGGTGATGAAGATGATGATTATGATGATAGGCTACACATGCCTATATGTTCACTCACCTTTTACAATAGCATGCATTGTCTGCATTTCCCAAGCTCTTTCTTCCATGATGTGAAAATGATCTGGCACAAAAGCAGACGGTTTTCCCTGCGAGCAACCAGCGTTTACTGAGCCTGGGCCAGCTAGCCGACTCCGGGAGTGTGAAAGAGAAGGCTGAAGGCAGGCAACATACTGTGGTCTACTACTCTGCTGTAGCGTGTGTGTGTGTGTGTGTGTGTCTAGTTCAACCTGCTTTATGTTGTATGATGTTGACAGACGGATTAGCAGGTGTGCCCAAATTACAGGAGTTTAAGTGGACCACTGCTTGGCTTCTTTCAGGCCAACATGGTCTCAGAGAATTTTGTATTATTCTGTACGTATATTCGCAACACTCCATTTAGTAGGATATGTTACGTTTCATATGGTATGTATTAATCCGTCATCCATTTCGTATGACATGTTACAAATGACAATTTGTATGTTATGTTACGAATGGCAATATGTACAATACAGTGCCTTCAGAAATGATTCATACCCCTTGACTTATTCCACATTTTGTTGTGTTACATTCTAAATGGATTAAATTGACTTTTGTCTACCCCATAATGACAAAGTGAAAACATGTTTTTAGATATGTTTACAAATTGCTTGAAATACAGAAATATCTAATTTACATAATTATGCACACCCCTGAGTCAATACTTGCTAGAATCACCTTTGGCAGCGATTACAGCTTTGAACAACTGGATTGTACAATATTTGCACATTCTTCTTCTTAAAATTCTTCATGATCTGTCAAGTTGGTTGTGGATCATTGCTAGACAGCCATTTTCAAGTCTTGTTATAGATTTTCAAGCCGATTTAAGTCAAAATTGTAACTATGCCACTCAGGAACATTCAATGTTGTCTTGGTAAGCAACTATTTTTTTGGCCTTTGTTTTAGATTATTGTCTTGCTGAAAGGTGAATTGTCTCCCAGTGTCCGTTGGAAAGTAGACTAAACCAGGTTTCCATCTAGGATTTTTGTTGTGTGCTTAACTCTATCACGTTTCTTTTTATCTACAAAAAAAACTCCCTAGCATAACCAAAACATGATGCTGCCACCACCATGCTTAAAAATGATAAGGTTGGTACTCAGTGATGTGTTGTTTTGGATTTGCCCTAAACATAACGCTTTGTATTCTGGACATAAAGTTCATTTCTTTGCCAATTTTGTTTGCAGTTTTACTTTAGTACCTTATTTCAAACAGGAGGCACGTTTACAAGAAGTAAAAAAATAAATCTGTACTTCTTTCTTTTCAATATGTCATTTAGGTTAGTGTTGTGGAGTAACTACAATGTTGTTGATCTATCCTCAGTTTCATCCCGTCACATCCATTAAACTCTGTAACTGTTTTGAAGTCGCTATTGGCCTCATGGTGAAATCCCAGAGCGGTTTCCTTCCTCTCCGGCAACTGAGTTAGGAAGGACGCCTGTATCTTTGTAGTGATTGGGTGTATTGATACACTATCCAAAGCATAATTAACAACTTCATCATGTTCAAAGGATATTCAATGTATGCTTTTTTTACCAGTAGGTGCCCTTCTTTGCGAGGCATTGGAGAACTTCCCACGTTAACTATGTTATGTCTAGTCTGAGACCAGTCTGTTCAGTCGTGTGTGGGGGATGTTCTCTGATATCAAATCAAATTGTATTTGTCACATGCGCAGAATACAACAGGTTTAGACCTTACAGTGAAAAGCTTACTTACAAGCCCTTCATCAACAGTGCAGTTTTAAGAACATACCTAAAAAAAAAAGTACGAGTTAAGAATAACAAATCATTAAAGAGCAGCAATAAATAACAATAGCGGGGCTATATACAGGGGGTACCAGTACAGAGTCAATGTGCGGGGGCACCGGTATTGAGGTAATACTTAGAGTTATTAAAGTGACTATGCATAGATAACAGCAGTGTAGAAGGGGAGGCAATGCAAATAGTCTGGGTAGCCATTTGATTAGATGTTCAGGAGTCTCATGGCTTGGGGGTAAAAGCTGTTTAGAAGCCTCTTGGACCTAGACTTGTCGCTCTGGTACAGCTTGCCATGCGGTTGCAGAGAGAACAGTCTAGGACTAGGGTGGCTGGAGTCTTTGACAATTTTTAGGGCCTTCCTCTGACATTGCCTGGTATAGAGGTCCTGGATGGCAGGAAGCTTGGTCCCGGTAATGTACTGGGCCGTACGCACTACCCTCTGTAGTGCCTTGCGGTCGGAGGCCGAGCAGTTGCCATAACAGGCAGTGATGCAACCAGATGCTCTCGATGGTGCAGCTGAAAAACATTTTGAGGATCTGAGGATCCATGTCAAATCTTTTCAGTCTCCTGAGGGGGAATAGGTTTTGTCGTGCCCTCTTCACAACTGTCTTGGGGTGCTTGGACCATGTTCGTTTTTGGTGATGTGGACACCAAGGAACTTGAAGTTCTCATCCTGCTCCACTACAGCTCCTTCGATGAGAATGGGGGCGTGCTCGGTCCTCCTTTTCCTGTAGTCCACAATCATCTCCTTTGTCTTGATCATGTTGAGGGAGAGGTTGTTGTCCTTGCACCACATGGTCAGCTCTCCGACCTCTTCCCTATAGGCTGTCTTATCGTTGTCGGTGATCAGGCCTACCACTGTTGTGTCATAGGCAAACTTAATGATGGTGTTGGAGTCATGTTTGGCCGTGCAGTCATGAGTGAACAGGGAGTTCACATGTTTGGGACTGTTCACGCACTCCTGAGGGGCCCCCATGTTGAGGATCAGTGTGGCAGATGTGTTGTTACCTACCCTTACCACCTGTGGGCTGCCCGTCAGGAAGTTCAGGATCCAGTTGCAGAGGGAGGTGTTTAGTCCCAGGGTCCTTAGCTTAGTGATGCGCTATGAGGGCACTATAGTGTTGAACGCTCAGCTGTAATCAATGAATAGCATTCTCACATAGGTGTTCCTTTCGTCCATAGAGATTGCATAATCTGTGGATCTTTTGAGGCTGTATGCAAATTGGAGTGGGTCTTGGGTTTCTGGGATAATGGTGTTGATGTGAACCATGACCAGCCTTTCAAAGCATTTCATGGCTGCAGACGGGAGTGCTGCGGGTTGGTGGTCATTTAGGCAGGTTACCTTAGTGTTCTTTGGCACAGGGACTATGCTGGTCTGCTTGAAACATGTTGGTATTACAGACTCAGACAGGGAGAGGTTGAAAATGTCAGTGAAGACACTTGCCAGTTGGTCAGTGCATGCTCAGAGTACACGTCCTGGTAATCCGTCTGGCCCTGCGGCCTTCTGGCTATGGAGTGCGTGATCACACAGTCGTCCGGAACAGCTGATGCTCTCATGCATGTTTCAGTGTTACTTGGCTCAAAGCGAACATAGAAGTTATTTAGCTCGTCTGGTTGGCTTGTTCAACTGGGCAGCTCCTGGCTGTGCTTCCCTTTGTAATCTGTAATAGTTTGCAAGCCCTGCCACATCCGACGAGCGTCGGTGCCGGTGTAGTATGATTCGATCTTCATCCAGTTTCTTAGTCCTGTATTATGTGCGCCAATGTTTGCCTTGGTAATGTTTGTGTAGCCTATGTTTGGCCATTGTTTCATTGGTGATTATGGCCAGGAGACTAAGATGGTGGCAAACTACATGCATGTTAAACAATGGTTATAAAATTTCTGAAAATTAAAGGAATCCCTTGATGGGTCTACCAAAATGTTCCTCTCCTCTCCTTCAAATCCACACTCCTTCCTTACGCAGACGCACAAAACATACTATATTCTACCAGAAATAATTGCTTTTGTCTGGAAGGAGTTTGGTTGGGGGATCGGGGGTTCTCAGCGCGTGCCCGCTCTGCAAGGGGGGTTCGTGAAGGACAACTAGTCGCTTCTTTTTTTCTCCATCTCCCTCGTTCGTTGGACATGCGGATGTCATCTGTCAAATGGAGAGGGGCGTTAACGGGGGAGAGCGGGGACAATAAACCTCACCGCACCATTGTGGTGTCTATGCGGAGATGAAATCAAAAGCACGTCCAGAACAGATCCCCGTCTCCATTCTTAGGCCTGATAACGATATATATAAAACTAGGAAATAGTAATTACGCTTTATCCACAACCGAGGTGATATACATTTTATGACTTTTTCACCCTCGAGTTTGGTTATTAGCATTGGCAATGCCTCAGGCTTTTTATGATATAGGCACATAATTGATCGATAACTCATTAACAACAGCTCCCACCACAGAAGCACTGCGAGGGTGAGGGAGAGGGAGAGAGAGAGAGAGAGAGAGAGAGAGAGCGGGGGAAAGAGAGATCAGGCTCAGCGCTTTCGATTTTCCCGTATTGACTGCGATGTTTAGCGTATAGATTTTTCTATTTAAAAAAATCTATGTCGGCAATAATCTTGAGTGTAAGTGCGCGGCACAGATTGTGGCTTTATAAATGACAGCATACAATGTATCGGCGGAGGGATGGGAGGGGGTGTGGCTGTGGGAATGAATGCCTATCCTCGGATGTACACGCTGGGCTACAGCTGTAGAAGTTCACCATTAAACTGACCAAAACACATGCAGTTAACAACCCCCCCCCCCCCCAATTTAGCATCTCTATATCTCTAGTTCAATTACTCATACCATAACACGGTGTTGCTATGCTGGCAATGCAGACCGTAACCTTGCATTGCGTAGATATAGCATACGTACATGTATGAGAAGTGCGAGAGAAAAAAAATCACCTGCTGAAAAGTATATCAAAGACCAACTCAGAATACGTGTCTATTGTGTAACCTAATCGATTAGGTGACCACCACGATTATCGCCGTCCTTATGATGAAGTGTAATCAAGAGATCAATACAGAGAATAAGAAGTCGTATATGGGCTTACTAAGAAAAGGGAGAGAGCAGGGGTAGAAGGGAGCGGGGGGAGGAGAAGAGAGAGGGGGAGAGAAAGAGGGGTGGGGGAGTGTAGGCTGTACGGCGGGTGCTCTCTCGCCTCAATGTTGCGAGCAGCGGTGTCAGAGCGCTTTCAGACTGGAGGGAGTCGGACCGAACGAACTGGGGTTCCCAAATAACGGGAACATAGAGACAGACACACAGACGGATGGCGGGACAGAGCCAAAGAAAATATACCGCATAACGGGTACCGTGTTTGTTTTTCGTTCAGCTTTCGTTTAGTAAAAAAAAAGAAGCAGGTTTATGTATTTATGTTTTATTTATCGATTGATTGCGTTTTAATTACCGACCTGTGAAAGAGAGAGGGGGAGGAGCAAAAGCCAGATGGGGGTCCCTGTGTAGCCTTACTTATTATTTAATTATTTAAATGTATCAAATAATTTAATTGTAGGCTATATTTTATCATAATGCTGCTTTGTGTGCATGTATTCGTGAGCTGACCGATAGCAAGACTGCTAATAACCAAATATAAAGAACCCCAAGTAACAACTTCACACTGAACAGTTGTTAAGCCTTTCTATTCCGACAATACACCTGCTATAACAGTAAGTAAAAAAAGAATAGTTTTTTAATGAAAGTAAAACTGGAGAGATATTTATTTAGAAGCTTAAACCAAAGCAAAGCCGATCGAGGAAAAGGAGGCCACACACCTATCTTGATAAGCAAAACATATGGAAATACCTTCAAGAATATAAGAAAATAAAATTCGATACAGTTGATATCAGGATGTTTTGTAGCTACGTACAGACCGAACTTTTACCAATGAGAAAATACCAGCGTTAGAGAGTCACACTACGTATTCTGTCAATGACTATCAGCAGAAGCCTATTTTACATATAGCTGGCCTGGTGTCCCGACTGTCCGTCTGTGTGTTATTCTCAAGTGATGACCGTTGTCAGATCTATGAAGGGACCATACAGCCACATCGATATGACAGAGGCACAAAACCAAAAATGTGAATGTAGCATAGGCTAGATACCAACTCAACCAAATATTCGTACCGCTAAACATATTTTGAAACGTCTAACTGGAAAGCATACGAAGAAAAGCAAAGAAGAACAGAAGACAAGCGCAATTCGAAGAAAACTGCAAATAAAAACCAAGACGACAGCGGATCATGTTTGTTCCCTTGCCGGTGCCGTTCGTCTTTCAGAGAACTGCTTCCGACTTCAGCGCCTGGCGTCTCAAGTCCCCGCTGGCTCTACGCTCCAGCTCCGGTAAGACCTTTGCTTATCCCGCTATAGCTGTTTCATTGGCCATGCTCCTCTACATTCCACATGCATGAAAAAAAACAGAGTCAGGAAATACCTGTCCACTGAGCTAGCAAGTCCTTTAGATCACCTCTTGAATAATCAACAAGGATGAGAACATTTGGCTTGAATTGTTTATTCTCTCCGAGTCGAATCACCCGCAATCCCCCCACCCAAAAGACATTCGAATGTTTGTATAAAAATCCAAAGTGCAGAAAAACATCTTATTCCCCCAAAAAATTCAAGGAAATGTGGTTCATTATTTACATCCTTTAAACAGTTGCCTATGTGAGGTGTCCCACGCTGTTCCAATACCCTTTTCTCTCCCCACTTCCATCCCCATCTGTCTTCTCCGCTCCGTCTGCCTCTGTCTATGCACCCGTCTCTCCCGTTTTCGTCTCATGGACGGTTAAGGAATTATTCATGTTAATTTATCGATCTGGCGGAGATCGATCCCAGGGCCGCGGAAAAAAAGAGGGACAGAGGGTGAGAAATCTTGCGACAAGGCTGGGAGTGGAAAAGATTAAACGAATTACAGGCCATTCTACTTCAATTCTCATATTCTGCGTAAAGTTGATAGTCCTAGTCAATTTATGTTATCAATTAACACAATTAGGATTTTTTTTTTTTTGACTGTTTTGTTGTTGCAACAACCTGTGGAGTATAATAACTATCTTGTCTTGAAGCATCTTTGACACTTTTTGGTGGTGGTGGTTCTATCTAACGACGAGAGCGAGGGAAGGGGGGGGGGGCGGGAAGGTGATGCTGTCCCCGTCTCCATCCAAGTGGAAATTTCAAATGACAGATGGGACCGATTATATGCACTTCTCCCGGGTTGTGATGATCATGCAGGCTATCTCCTTAACTACATGTCACCAGGAGAAAAACGGTTGACATTTTTAATGAGTGCTGGTGGTGGAGGATGGCTTGACAGGTGCCCTGTATGTCCATTGCTTTTGCTGTGACCGAGAGGGGTGGGAAGAGGGGGACAGCCATTATAGGTCATTATTAAATGAAATGAAAAGGTATAGGTTAGGAGGGAATAATAATGGACACATTTTGGAAGATGTTTAAAATTGAATAAAACAAATGGTGACATTAGTGATGCAGTTGAGGGTAGTTTGCACCTTTTTATTTTGTGAAAAGGGGTTATCCACTGATGATGCTAGATAATAATTGTATCCGCTCATGGGTTTACCCACGTATTTACCCCTAATGTTCAAGGTTGACCCACACATCCCTGGGTAACATGTTTCATAGCTTATTCCAGTATAGAGGTGTGAGTAGCATATAAAGTGAACATACTCCCATATGCATACTTGAATAGAAGGGTATAAGTCAATACTCATCTAAAACATGAGGGCTAGAAAAGTGAATATACCCCCTCTTTTTCTTCTGTCTTCTTTCATTCCTCCAAGTCCCATGAGGAAATGGGTAAAAACATAACACAAAGATGGTCGGTCAGCTAGTAAAGAGCATCTCTCTCTCTCGCTCTCGCTCTCTCTCACACACTCTCTAGGCTCTCTCGCTCTCTCTCAATCTCTCAATCTCTCTCTCGCTCTCTCTCAATCTCTCTCTCGCTCTCTCTGGCTCTCGGTCGAGTTGCCTGGCCATCTGATCTAAGGATCAGATGATGGAGAGAGAGGGGGCTGCTGGGGGTTCAATCCCAGCATGCTTAGGGAGAGAGAGAGAGAGAGGCTAAAGTGGGGGTGTTAAGGAGTGAAATAACTGGAGAAAGAGGGAGAGAGATTGGGCTACCAAGTGTATCTAAGCGAAGAGCTTATGGGTTGCGTTGAATGCTGTATTTATGGCAAACCCACTAACCCCATTAAAGGGTTTTTCCGGACATCATTTCGACGGCAGTTTGTAATTATCGTGGTGTTTTTGTTCGGATTTGCATGTCCAGTCAGCAAACACCGCATTAGGCAAAATGAGATTGGCTCAGATTTGGAGTTCAGTTATGGTTTGAAATGCATTTGGAATTGGTTTAAGGGTCAGTTTAGAAGAAGCTGAAGTATAGTATCAGAGGTATATGTGTAGAAGTAATAACATAGTAATACCATATTAATAGTAATAGCATATGTTATTATATCCATAGAAAGATGAGGGAAATGTTACCGAAGTCTAATTGAAATAGATGGTTTTGGCAGAAATAAGTCTACCAAACGTCTCATTTCTCAGGTACTTGACCTGCCATTACCCCGTTAGTGCCTTAGGCTTTGCCTTTGGTCGAAGCCAGAACAAAGAAAACAAAATGCTGTTTTATTTGGCTTTAAAAGTTCCAGCGTTCTTTTAGCCCATGAAAAGCCATCAAATTCAGAGTGAGTCTGTCTGTCTGGTGAGAAACTGTGAATGTTTGCAGCTGTGGTGATTCTTGCAGTCATCGAGTAAACTCCATGTTTTGACTGTCCAGGCAAATTTTCATTGAAATGACGTGGGAACAACGTTGGTTAAACCAGTGTGCGCCCAGTGGGTAGAGTTTATTTGAAGAGTTCAGTTGCAGAGGCATAATATCTAACAGGCACATTTCTGCTCCAGCTATCCGACCACTCCACCACACACTGTTACCTCCATGCTGCTATAGAACTGCCTCCAGCCCACACCCCAACTCCTCACCTCTCTCTGTCCAGGAGGAGGCTGTGCACCTGGGCTTGGCGAGGGGAGAGAGGGGGGTGGATGGGTGAAGGCTTGGAGGCCTGCATTAACTGGTTAGTATTTGTGTGTGTGTGTGTGTGACAGCTCGGGTCGGACAGGTTGTGTACTTGATAACCGCACATTGAGGGAAATTATAGAGTTGTGTTTTATCTGAACCAGTAAGAATTCACAGTTTTTTTTAACCTTGCTCTGCCATTGATCAGGCTTCATTGACTACTCACTGAGTGAGTGTGAGTGTGAGTGTGTGTGTGTGTGTGAGTGTGTGTGTGTGTGTGTGTGTGTGTGTGTGTGTGTGTGTGTGTGTGTGTGTGTGTGTGTGTATATAGATCGGATTTAAGCGGAACTTCAGCGAGTCCCAGTGCTAACATGATTGCGAATGACAATATGTCCACCAGGGTTTGTTAGGGACATAATGGGGAATCAATAAACACAACAGAGATGTCAATACAACATGCTTTATTGCATTAAGCCACCTCTCCCATCTCTGCCCCTAACACCGACCCACTCTATTTGTCTCTATCTGGCTCTCTCTTAAACACACACAGTCACACACACACTTAAATTTTTTTTTTTTTTTTTTTTAGGTCTGACGATAATGAACACACTGCAGACCACTGATGTAGACTAGTTGTAGAGATGAGAAATATAAACGGACCTCTAGATCAGTGTTTCCCGACCCTGTTCCTCGAGTATCTCCATCATTACACATCTTCGTTGTAGCCCTGGACAAACACCCTATTGAGGGCTTGATGGTTAGTTGACAAGTTGAATCAGGTGTGCTTGTCCAGGGTTACAATACAAATGTGTGCTGTTGGGGATACTGGAGGACCAGGGTTGGGAAACACTGCTCTAGATATGGGAGGTAGATTTCGGCTCCCTAGCTTGGCTCCTACTGCCCATGTTACCATGGATACATTCATAGGCCATTAGATACATATAGTAATACAGGTGAACACTGTCTCTCTTCTCTCTCTCCCTCCTCCACTCAGCTTCCCTTCAGAGCCTTGATGGTCACAAAGACCATTAGGAGCCAAATTGGCCTTATTCAGGACACAATGCTATATTTGACTAGCCTGAGTGAATTTGTGTACCGGTGTGTGCACGTCCTTGTACATCTTTGTGTGTGTCTATGTGTGTCTCCATGCAAGTGTCTTTGTGCATCTTTGCGTGCGTGTGGAATCTTTTGAGAGTGTGTGAGTGCCAGTGTCCATCACACATTACCCAAAGGATCGCCAAGCACAGCAGGGCCTCCTTTTTCAATACACAAACCTCTCAGTGTTCAATGGTCAGTGTCTGTACGCCCGTGGAATGGAACTCATTCTCAACCCTTAATCGAATGCACTTGGTCACAGGCCCCCTTTTCTCAAACAAACAAATAGCGTACAAGCAGGCACGTTGTAGGGGGAGCAAGTAATGTTTGTGCCCACATCTCATTCTACACTCCCCTCTCCCTCCCACAATACATTGCCTTGGCCCTGCAATAGTACTGGAGATGAATAGACTAGCGAGCGAGCCCGCCGACTACGCCATAGTAAAAAACCTGCAGGCTTTTCTGCTGATTAGCGGCTGATCTGGGGTCAGGGTTAGACACCTCTTAATTAAACAGAATAATTTGGTTTCACACTGTACAGCAACATAACACGGGGAGAGAGGAGGGCGGTGCTTTGGCCCTTTGTGACACACGCCAGGCTGTTATCCCATCCCCTCTTGTGTGCTTCTCAATGAGGCCTGGAATGAAAAGAGGGAAAAGTGCCCCGAAGGAAAAAAGGGCCTGCTCTTTTGATTCCCGGGGGCTTATCATAACGAGGAAGAATGTGGGACTTTTTTCTGTTTTAGGAAGCGAATAGCACCGGGGCTAAAACACCTTGCTGATGAATTCAACTTTAGTTAGGGTGAGATTAAAAGGAAAAGAGAAGGATGCACTGTGTGTGTGTGTGTGTGTGTGTGTGTGTGTGTGTGTGTGTGTGTGTGTGTGTGTGTGTGTGTGTGTGTGTGTGTGTGTGTGTGTGTGTGTGTGTGTGTGTGTGTAGTGTAGCTCCACTCCTCTGCACACATGTTGGCATCAACAAGCCGTATAGTTGGATTGAATAGACCCCAGAAACGTATCCTTTGTGTGGCCGTTTCATGTGTGTGTGTGGCCGGTTCATGTGTGTGTGTGGCCGGTTCATGTGTTTGTGTGGCCGGTTCATGTGTGTGTGTGGCCGGTTCATGTGTGTGTGTGGCCGGTTCATGTGTTTGTGTGGCCGGTTCATGTGTTTGTGTGGCCGGTTCATGTGTTTGTGTGGCCGGTTCATGTGTTTGTGTGGCCGGTTCATGTGTGTGTGTGTGGCCGGTTCATGTGTTTGTGTGGCCGGTTCATGTGTTTGTGTGGCCGGTTCATGTGTTTGTGTGGCCGGTTCATGTGTTTGTGTGGCCGGTTCATGTGTTTGTGTGGCCGGTTCATGTGTTTGTGTGGCCGGTTCATGTGTTTGTGTGGCCGGTTCATGTGTTTGTGTGGCCGGTTCATGTGTTTGTGTGGCCGGGTCATGTGTTTGTGTGGCCGTTTCATGTGTGTGTGTGGCCGGTTCATGTGTTTGTGTGGCCGGTTCATGTGTTTGTGTGGCCGGTTCATGTGTTTGTGTGGCCGGTTCATGTGTTTGTGTGGCCGGTTCATGTGTTTGTGTGGCCGGTTCATGTGTTTGTGTGGCCGGTTCATGTGTTTGTGTGGCCGGTTCATGTGTTTGTGTGGCCGGTTCATGTGTTTGTGTGGCCGGGTCATGTGTTTGTGTGGCCGGGTCATGTGTTTGTGTGGCCGGTTCATGTGTTTGTGTGGCCGGTTCATGTGTTTGTGTGGCCGGTTCATGTGTTTGTGTGGCCGGTTCATGTGTTTGTGTGGCCGGTTCATGTGTTTGTGTGGCCGGGTCATGTGTTTGTGTGGCCGGTTCATGTGTTTGTGTGGCCGGTTCATGTGTTTGTGTACATTGGTGGGCAGACTGTTTTGGCGGTTGATACTTTTAGGTAATTAAAAGGGACTTGGTCCTGTTTGATTGAATGCCACCCCCTCCCCCATTCCCCTCCACTGGTTAGGGCCGTTTTGGGAGAGATTTAGCCCCCACCCCCCCCAATTTAATTTAGTGGATGGGACTTATGATAATGAACGGATGGAAGGGGGGGGGGTTCCCTTATTTACCTCAGGGACACTCTGTCCTTCCTCCCTCCTTCCTCCCTCCTTCCTCACTCCTGCCATTGCGAGTGGAAGGGGTGACTGCCAGGGGTTTGAGTGAAAAATGTAATATCATGCACCCACAAATGTATGCGTGCAGCAGACAGAAGTAACGTGACAACAATGGAGCGGAGGCTCTGCGTCCAGCTTTTAATAAATCGGAGTGGTCGGGCGCTTCAAACTCTTCTGCTGTGGGCTTTCACACACCCCCCCCATCCAACCCCACCCCAGCCCCTCCCATTCTCAAATGCAAATGCACTTCAGATACACGGCACACTCCCATGTTTCCACTCACACATGCAGTATGTATGTATGTACAGACACAGGTATGCATCTACACTTGGTTGGACCATAGTACCTGGAGGCTGTAGACAGATGCTACAGACACACCAAACTCATGCTCGTGTATGAACAATCAGATACCAATAGGCCATTGAGGAGTTTTAGTGTCTACTGAGTGTGCTCACAAAGGGTAGTCGGCCTTTAATACGGACACACATTTGCTTATCGGAAGGAAAAAGTCCTTTTCTCTGTTCCGTGCCCGCCGCCTTATCACAGTCCCCCTCTGTTCTTTTTCATCCTCTCGTTTTGCTCCAGGAGAGGAGTGCTCCGTCCTGAAATGAAATGAATCTGTTGTAGTACACCGCCTCCTCCTCTCCCCCTAGCTCCCTCTCTCTCTCTTTCTCCCCCTCTTTCCCCCTACCCCCAGCTCAATGTCATTCTCTCTTTACAGTATGGGGAGGGTTGAAGTCGTCACTTTAACCTCTCCATATTGGATATGAATCTTTTAGCCAGCCTCACTCTCGCAGTAATACTCCGAGAGCCCTAATCCACACACACTTTTACACTTGCATGTTCACACACACACACACACACACACACACACACACACACACACACACACACACACACACACACACACACACACACACACACACACACACACACACACACACACACACACACACACACAGCAGACAAACCATCCTCTGGCCTTTTCTCCGGGGGGCTTCAATCAAACACATGGTTATAAATCTGTGTGCCTCACCAATGCAGCAGCAACACATTTTAAAGGCTACATCATTTTGAAGGCCCCTAGTGTGACAATAGGTATTTAGAGGCCCCTTTCCAGCCTTTCTTCTCCTCACAGCATATTGTTGTAGCCTATTTGGGCTGTGGCCTTGGTTGAAGCTACCCTTTATTAGGAGGAGTGTATTGAATGAGGAGGAGCCTGCATTACATAAAGAAGATAGAGAGCTACTTCTCGCTTCTCCCTAATTGCACCCCTCAGGGATTTGGGAGTGAAAGCATGCATGCATAGTGCTGAAGTAGGATAGGTAAAGCTGAAACCCCCATCACTACTCCACCGTATGAATATGGTAAATCTCCCGTCCGCTCGTGGCATAATTCTCTATAGAAAATGGGTCCTAGTATACCGGTATTCCTAAGGGGGATTTCCTAAGAAGATTCTGTTATTTAGGCTAGCTCTCCCTTCTCCTTTTTCTGGGGGGGGGGCTTTTAAAGGCTAGCTAGCTTCTGCCAAATCCAACTATCACAGTGGTGCACACAGACCAGAACTGCTGTTGTAGACCCAATGTTCACTCACTAGCCCTATCGCTATCTTCTTCAGTCTACGCATGGCTTTTTGCAGTCGTCGTTCCCCATCCCTACGCCTCTGTGTAGCTAGCTAGCCGGAGCAAGGCACATTTAGCCGCTGCCCTAAGGCAGTACTGACCGTGGTCAGGCACTGATGATTTTAAACAGATCATTTGCATTCTTAACATTTCCACTGGAATTAGCTTAGAATTATTGCCTACTCCCTCTTGACCCCTCCCTCTTGGGTCAATTCGAAGATGTCTCAATATAATGTATAATGAGTCTGACTATCTGTTTACGAATTCATATTTTATTGTGCCAAACATGCTAAATAATGAATGGAGAAATAACGTGTGTTGTCCGTACAGACGTCCCCTAACTAGGCTTCAATCGCCATTTCACCCTGCTAGATATGCACAAATATTAGCGTTTGAATTTAGCTATGCTAAAATATGAATGCTATTATCCTCAGATGTTACGTGCCTCATTCACGTGAGCTGAGGCGTGAGTATGCGTTTAGATGAAATGGGCTAAGTGTGTGTGTGTGTGTGTGTGTGTGTGTTTACCAGCCCCCCTCTTGGAGCAAAGTCTGTGGCCCTAACCTCTCTGCCCTATTTTGTTTCGCTGTGAGGGGTGCAGGGGGGGTCCGGTGGGCTGACCTCTGACCCTTTTCCCTCCTCACTGCCCCTCCCTCTGTTCTCCCTCCTTCTGCTAATTCATATGCAGCCGTCCCATCAACCCCCATTCTATTCTCCTCTTTCATCTGTCCACGCCTGGCCTATCTGTTGTGTCACGTCTCAAGTTCAAGGCCCGGAGCTTCGCAGTAGCTGGGCTATGCTGGCCATGACATTGAGTGAATTAGCTGTCTACTCTTTACATTAAAAACACCGATGAAGATATTTAGACATTGGGGTTGGAAGTGATCTTTTTATAAAGGGGGCTTGAAATTAAGAAATGGGTGTTACATTTTTGTTATGGACTCAAAGTGCAATATAAACAGAACGGATGTTGGAAAGGCTTTCTGAGCAGATAGAAAATGAGCAGATGGGATCCAGATTAGTTGGATATCCACTGAGACTAGTTTGTTTTGTGATACAATTCTTAGTCAGATCGTTAGTTTGGTATTTTCTTTGTTATATTTGCTAGTGTTTCACGTACACGCTTTCCAGTCCCTTGTGGCTTAGTTGGTAGAGCATGGCGCTTGCAACACCCAAGGGTTGTGGATTTGATTCCCACATGGGACCAGTATGAAGAAATAAAAAAGTTGGAAAATATATGCTCTCACGCTGCGTAAAGAGCATTTGCTAAATGACAAAAATATCAACTCATGTGCACCCACACACTAACGTTTGTGCAAATACACACACTCCATTGCCAATGCTAGTACTTCTATGGTTCTCATTGACATTGAACATAACATGAGGACCAAATGTAAAACCACTATGAGAAAATGTCTCTATTGTGGACCCACACTGGAAGAAAAAGCCAAATGAACGCAATGAATGAAAATAGCCATTGGGTAAAACCCACATTCTGCATTCTTTGTGGAAATTGCGGCCACACATCTCCCAAGGATGCCCGTCTGAATGCATTGTGGGAAGCAATTTGTGGCACCTCCGAGTGTTAGCAAATGACTGTGCTCATGGTATTCCTGGTCATAATGGAGCGCCGAGCAGCATAATTGAATGATTATCAAGGTGAACTTCAGGTGGTGCTCCTGCTGTATGACTGTAGTCGGTCCGTGGTCCAAGAGCTTTCCAGTCGTGGTGGAAGTGTCACACCGCATCCTACAAATCTCACAAAGCACGGTGGCCGCAACGACAATACAACTGTAATTTTTTTCACATTTTTGACTCTTTTTCTTTTAATGGTTCGTTGTAAACTATTTAAAGGGGGTGAGCGAGAGCAGTAGAGAAAGAAGGCGTACGCAGGGATCAAACCCCTGCCGGCTGGGGGGCATATACAGTCCAGGCAGCACTAATACTATACGGCAGCACTAATCGGCAGCACTAATACTATACGAGCCCCCGGCACTATACGACTGTATTTCAGGCACAAAGACCCTGTATTTCCCTGTAGTTTACCCTGTATTTCATCACATAGGAGAATATGATACTCTTTAGGTAACCTGTCAAATCTTTCTTTATGTCATGGCTCGGTAACAGCTGAGCCCTGCACAGAGGAACTACGACATAGGGGACCGGGAACTCTTGGCAGTCAAGAAGGCTCTGAAGGCGTAGAGGCACTGGCTGGAGGGGTCCAAGCACCCTTCCTGGTGTGGACGGACCACCACAACCTGGAGTACATCAGGGCAGCGAAGAGGCTAAACCCAAGACAGGCCAGTTGGGCACTATTCTTCGCCAGGTTCCAATTCACGATTTCCTATAGGCCAGTCTCGAAGAATGTGAAGAAGGACACCCTGTCTCGCCTCTATGACGCAGAGGAGAGGCAGGGAGAGGAGACCCCCATCATCCCTCCGTTCCGCATCATCACGCCAGTGGTATGGGACATGGACGCTGACATACGGCAGGCCCTGCGTATAGAACCTGCACCTGCACAGTGCCCGGAGAACTGCGCCTACGTGCCCACAGGTGTGCTGGATCGCCTCCTTTCCTGAGCGCACACGGCGCCTGTGTCGGGTCATCCTGGGATAGGCCATACCATCGCCTGCCTGACAGAGAAGTACTGGTCTCTTCCTGCTCCATCAGTGCTCAGTCATGCAGACACCTCCTTTATGGAAAGCTCCTTCCCCTGCCGGTTCCACAACGACCCTGGTCTAACCTCTCGTGGACTTTGTCACTGACATTCCCACCTCCTAGGGGAACACCACCTTTCTCGTCATTGTGGACCAGTTTTCCAAAGCTTGTCGCCTCCGTCCTCTGCCTGGGCTTCCGTCGGCCATGCAAACCGTGCAGGCTCTTTTCATGCAGGTCTTCTGGCACTATGGGATCCCAAAGAATATTGTGTCAGATCGTGGTCCTCAGTTCACCTCAGGGTATGGAAGGCATTCATGGAACGCCTGGGGGTCACAGTCTCACCTCCAGGTATTGGGTGCGGAATTGACGAGAGACAGGGTGCTGAAATGACTAGAGAGGACAGGGTGCTGAAATGACGAGAGACGGGGTGCTGAAATGACTAGAGAGGACAGGGTGCTGAAATGACTAGAGACAGGGTGCTGAAATGACTAGAGACGGGGTACTGAAATGACCAGAGACGGGGTGCTGAAATGACCAGAGACGGGGTGCTGAAATGACTAGAGAGGACAGGGTGCTGAAATGACTAGAGACGGGGTGCTGAAATGACCAGAGACGGGGTGCTGAAATGACCAGAGACGGGGTGCTGAAATGACTAGAGACGGGGTGCTGAAATGACTAGAGACGGGGTGCTGAAATGACTAGAGATGGGGTGCTGAAATGACTAGAGATGGGGTGCTGAAATGACTAGAGACGGGGTGCTGAAATGACTAGAGACGGGGTGCTGAAATTACTAGAGACGGGGTGCTGAAATGACTAGAGACGGGGTGCTGAAATGACTAGAGACGGGGTGCTGAAATGACTAGAGACGGGGTGCTGAAATGACTAGAGACGGGGTGCTGAAATGACTAGAGACGGGGTGCTGAAATGACTAGAGAGGACAGGGTGCTGAAATGACTAGAGACAGAGTGCTGAAATGACTAGAGAGGACAGGGTGCTGAAATGACTAGAGACGGGGTACTGAAATGACCAGAGACGGGGTGCTGAAATGACCAGAGACGGGGTGCTGAAATGACTAGAGACGGGGTGCTGAAATGACTAGAGACGGGGTGCTGAAATGACTAGAGACGGGGTGCTGAAATGACTAGAGACGGGGTGCTGAAATGACTAGAGACGGGGTGCTGAAATGACTAGAGACGGGGTGCTGAAATGACTAGAGACGGGGTGCTGAAATGACTAGAGACGGGGTGCTGAAATGACTAGAGACGGGGTGCTGAAATGACTAGAGACGGGGTGCTGAAATGACTAGAGACGGGGTGCTGAAATGACTAGAGAGACGGGGTGCTGAAATGACTGGAGAGACATGGTGTTGAAATTACTAGTTACATGGTGCTGAAATGACTGTAATAGACTAGGTAGCTTTCACTAAGACTAATGATGTCACGCTGGTATAAAGGATTTTGGAGACAGATGCAGGAATACACAATAGTGGTTTTTAATACATCCAAAACAAACACGTATACAAAACACTGGGTTGTACCCAAACAAAAGAGCGAGTGTAAACCTTGTTGAACGCCGCGGGACGATACCCGTAAAACACAATATATATGGCACGCAGCATAACAGCTGCACCAACGCATAGGTACTTACACCACCAACAGACATGGGAACAATAACCGGCAAAGACAGCGAGAACAGAGGGCACATATATAGCATACTAATCAGGGGAAATGGGAACCAGGTGTGTGTAATCAGACAAGACAGTCCGGGGTTGATGATAATGGATCCCGTTCAGTGAAGCCTAGAAAGCCAACAACGTAGACCTCCGGAACTGGTGAACAGAATGAGCAGCAGTACCGGGGGCATCATTTGTAAATGAGTTTTAATTGATATACCGTACGTTATCAAATGATTGGCCAGACAATTGTTGTTGCAGTAAATCTGGAAGACAGACGTAATACATGAACAAGCTATTATTGGCTCTGAATACTTATGTAGATAAAGTATTTCTGTTTTGTTATTTTATGAATTCGTAAAAATGGCCAAAAACCTGTTTTCACCTTAATACTGGGGTATTGTGTGTAAATTGTTGAGGGAATTTTTTTAATTTAAAACACAATTTTAGAATAAGGCTGTAAGGTAACAAAATTTGGAAAAAGTCAAGGGGTCTGAATACTTTCCGAATGCGCTGTACAAGCTGTTGTATACATTTATATTTGGATACACCGCCTCACACCTTACAAGAAAACGTTCCTTTACTAATGAACCCAATTGTTTTTTAACAGTTTTGTTTTTCATTGAATTTTGGTGCAGCACCCAATAAACTCAATCAAACGACAGGAGTTTTATTTCACTCATCATATCTCTCATTTCTCTTGCACACTCTCTCGCTCATGTAATGAGTACTACTGTACTTAAGAGGGGCTGTAGGTAGGATAGCAGGCTAGGAAATGAGAAATGACCCCCTCCAACACTCCTCTCCTTGATCCTTCCCCCAGGAAAGAATGAGAGAAAGAGAAGAGAGAGGTAGGAGGGATGGGTCGGATGAAGGGGGACAGACAGAAGGCATTAAAATTCATGGGCTTTTTATTTTCTGTGCTGAAAATCAATACTGTCTACTATGGATGAGGTGAACAGTGGACAAAAGTGGTTGCGGGCCAGGGAGGGAGGGAGAAGTGGGGGAGAGGAGGAGGGGGGGGGTCGTCAATATTACCAGTGACACAGCCACTGCAGGCCAAGGTAAGAATAGGGCTGGACAGTGGTGGGGGAGGGGAACCAAGGGTTCATTAAGTCTGACCAACAGTGTTGGCTGCACAACAGGCCCTATTGTCTGAGCATCAGGACACACCAAACAGCACCCACACGCACACCAGAAAAGTCCAGCGCTGACAGAGAACCATATAGGATTGTACATGTGCATACATATACCTGTCAGTCAGCCTGCTTTGAAACAACACTCCTTGCCGTTCTATAGTGGTGGTAGTGGTGAGCTAGAGGGAAGATCTCCGCTGCACACACACACACACACACACACACACACACACACATACACACACACACACACACACACACACACACACACATACACATACACATACACATACACATACATATATATATATATATAGCATGAGGACTGGTGGTTACTATGGCGATAGGTGTGCACTAGGGCCGGTGGTTTGGAGGCGTAAACCGGCATAAATAATGGATCCACATTGAAATGCAACGGGTTGCACCTCTGGCATGTTGGGTAAAATTGGCTTTTTGAAAATGTATTTTTCATAAGGATCATCTCTGCACACGTGTGCTTTCCCATTTACATACGTTTGCATTTGAAATTTCCTCAACAGGTCAACGAGAATAGATAAGGGTTTATTAAATTCAGTCACTCATGAATTGGGTGCCAAAGCAATATCAAAGTGACAACTAGTAACTAGAATGTCTTGTGCGTAATATTTTCCAAACGTAATTGATTTTGCCGCAGTTAGAAAGTTTTATGCAAAGTGAAAAGCTGGAAAATAAATTGTTTATATCTTTATGTAATTATATTGAATCTCACAGCATTCTGACTCTTTATCCCATTAATAGATATAAAATACATTTTAGAATAAGGCTGCAATGATGAACTTACAGTAACATTATTTATCAATTTTGATAAATATTGATCATTATTTATATATATATTTTGCCAATATGGTGGTGTGTTCTTCATACTCAGGTGTGTCCTCAGGAGAAACATGCCAACGTCAGCTGAAGAAATGAGCTGGATATTCAGTCAGAATATGGATGAGGCAGCTAACTCAATATGACTGAGAGAGAGTTGGTATGTGGAGACTTTTTGAACATCATAGTATAAGAATATTTGAGTGAAGGTTGGACATATATGAGTTCTTAGGGCACTTGGGAGTTGGAGTGAGTGAAATGTCATATAGGATGTATGCAGTGTGAATGCATGTGCCTGCATGCTTACATGTGGTGCATAACTGTGTGGGCACTATATTAGGAGAACAGTATCCACGGCTAGATAATGCCAATAGCATTGGTTATTTCTCTATGTACCAGAGTATGGCCCACTTAGCTCCCCGAGAACGCAAAGTGCACAGAGTCAGAGTCTCAGACTCCGTCTGCGTATTGATAAGTAGGCTAATAAGTAGGCGTCCAGTCTAGGCAGGTGCAAGATGGATGTCGTGGATGGGAGGAACCATTTGAAGTGGCAATGTGTCTGGTTGGCAGTGGGCCAGGGCATCAATAAAGCCAACTAGAGTTTGAGAGCCAGTGAGAGCCATTGAAGGTCCATTTGTCTCAGGCGCAACAGCACTCCCCTGGACCCCGCAGTGACACAACCCCAAATTAGAACCACGGTGGTGGTATAGCACAGCCTCATTAACACTATACTGCAGGGGATTGTGTGTGTGTGTGTGTGTGTGTGTGTGTGTGTGTGTGTGTGTGTGTGTGTGTGTGTGTGTGTGTGTGTGTGTGTGTGTGTGTGTGTGTGTGTGTGTGTGTGTGTGTGTGTGTGTGCGTCTGCGTGTGTGTGTGTGGACATGCAAGTGTAAATGTGTGTGTGGATTAGGGCTCTCGGAGTATTACTGCGAGAGTGAGGCTGGCTAAAAGATTCATATCCAATATGGAGAGGTTAAAGTGACGACTTCAACCCTCCCCATACTGTAAAGAGAGAACAACTAATGAATTGCATAGATAGAAGTGTCTCATTATGTGAAATAACATAGTAGTTATTGTTTGTGATAACATATAGTAGTCATTGTTTGTGTTAACATATAGTAGTTATTGTGAGTGTTTTCATATAGTAGTCATTGTTTGTGGTAACATATCGTTGTTATTGTGCGTGTTGACATATAGGAGTTATGTTGCGTTTTAGCATATAGTCGTTATTGTTTGTGTTAACATGTAGTAGTTATTGTCAGTGTTTCCATATAGTAGTTATTGTGCGTGTTAACTTATGGTAGTTATTGTGAGTGTTACCATGTAGTAGTTATTGTGCGTTTTAACATATAGGAGTTATTGTTTGTGTTAACATATTGTAGTTATTGTTTGTGTTAACATATAGTAGTTGTTGTGCGTGTTAACATAAAGTAGTTATTGTGCATGTGTCACGCCCTGACCTTAGAGAGCTTTTTATGTCTCTATTTTGGTTTGGTCAGGGTGTGATTTGGGTGGGCATACTATGTTCTATTTTCTCTGTTTTTGTATTTCTTTGTTTTGGCCGGGTATGGTTCTCAATCGGGGACAGCTGTCATTTGTTGTCTCTGATTGGGAATCATACTTTGGTAGCTTTTTTCCCTTTGTTTTTTTGTGGGAAGTTGACTTTTGTTAGTGGCACTATAGCCCTGTAAGCTTCACGGTTGTTTCTACTTATGTTGTTTTGTAGGCGACATTTTAAATAAAAAGGAAAATGTACGCTCAACACGCTGCAATATGGTACTTCCTTCGACGGCCGTGACAGCATAGTAACATATAGTTGTTATTGTTTGTGTTAACATGCCATAGTTAGTGTTTGTGTTACCATATAGTAGTTATTGTGCATTTTAACATACAGTAGTTATTGTTTGTGTTGACTTATAGTAGTTTTTGTGCATGTTAACATATAGTGGTTATTGTGAGTGTTACCATATAGCAGTTTTTGTTTGTGTTAACATACATTTGGTATTGTTTGTGTTTACATATAGTAGTTATTGTACATGGTAACATGTAGTAGTTATTGTGAGTGTTACCATATAGCAGTTTTTGTTTGTGTTAACATACATTTGGTATTGTTTGTGTTTACATATAGTAGTTATTGTACATGGTAACATATAGTAGTTATTGTGAGTGTTACCATATAGCAGTTTTTGTTTGTGTTAATAACATACATTTGGTATTGTATGTGTTTACATATAGTAGTTATTGTGCATGTTAACATATAGTAGTTATTGTGAGTGTTACCATATAGCAGTTTTTGTTTGTGGTAACATATAGTAGTTATTGTACATGGTAACATATAGTAGTTATTGTGAGTGTTACCATAATGTAGTCATTTTTTGTGTTAACATATAGTAGTTATTGTTTGTGGTAACATATCGTTGTTATTGTGGGTGTTGACAAATAGGAGTTATGTTGCGTTTTAACATATACTAGTTATTGTTTGTGTTTACATATAGTAGTTATTGTGAGTGTTTCCATATTAACATACAATAGGTATGGTTTGTGTTAAGCATATGGTAGTTATTGTGCATGTTATCATACAATAGGTATGGTTTGTGTTAAGATATAGTAGTTTTTGTGCATGTTAATAAATCCTCTTGAAACTAGGGGGCACTATTTATATTTTTGGAAAAATAACGTTCCCAAAGTAAACCGCCTTTTTCTCAGGACCAGATGCTAGAATATGCATATAATTGACAGCTTAGGATAGAAAACACTCTAAAGTTTCCAAAACTGTCAAAATATTGTCTGTGAGTATAACAGAACTGACATTGCAGGCGAAACCCTGAGGAAAATCCAATCAGGAAGTGCCTCTTATTTTGAAACCGTTGTGTTCCTATGCACCCTTATTGGCCATTGAAAATGATATTTTCTACGTATTCCCTAAGGTATCTACAGCATTTTAATGTAGTTTCACGCCTTTATGTTGAAGAATGAGCGTAAACGACTACATTGCGTAAGTGGCCAGTTGATTCTTGCGTAAAAGACAGAGTTAGTCATTTTTCCTCTCGCTCCTACTGAAAAGCCAATTGTCCCGGTTGATATATTATCGAATAGACATTTGAAAAACACCTTGAGGATTGATTATAAAAAACGTTTGCCATGTTTCTGTCGATATTATGGATATCATTTGGATTTTTTGTTTTGGCGTTGTTGTGACCGCTATTTCCGGTGGATTTCTTAACATAACGTGACCAACAAATGGAGGTATTTTTTATATAAAAATAATCTTCATGGAACAAAAGGAACATTTGCTGTCTAACTGGGAGTCTCGTGAGTGAAAACATCCGAAGATCATCAAAGGTAAACGGTTAATTTGATTGCTTTTCTGATTTTCGTGACCAAGCTTCCTGCTGCTAGCTGGACATAATGCTATGCTAGGCTATCGATAAACTTACACAAACACTTTTCTTGCTTTGGCTGTAAAGCATAATTTCAAAATCTGAGATGACAGGGTGATTAACAAAAGGCTAAGCTGTATTTCACTTGTGATTTCATGAATATGAATATTTTCTAGTAATTGACCGTTGCGCTATGCTAATTAGTGTAGTTGATGATAATTCTCCCGGATCTGGGATGGGTAGTTCCAAGAGGTTGTTGTGTGTGTTAACATATAGTAGTTATTGTAAGTGTTAACTTCTTATGGCTGGGGGTCAGTATTGAGTAGCTTGGATTTATAAGTTGCCCAAAGTAAACGGCCTGCTCCTCAGTCTCAGTTGCTAATATATGCATATTATTATTAGTATTGGATAGAAAACACTCTGATGTTTCTAAAACTGTTTGAATGATGTCTGTGAGTATAACAGAACTCAAACGGCAATCAAAATCCGGAGGAGAAATCAAAACAGAAAGTGAGAAATCTGAGCTTTGTATGTATTCACCACAGTCCCCAATGAAACCCTCTCAGATATTAATGATGTTGCACTGCCTAGGGGTTCCACTAGATGTCAACCATCTATAGACATTTGAATGAGACTTCTCCTGTGTTGTGGGAGTGAATGAGAGCAGAATCTATCAGGTGTCTGGCAGTCAGACATTTTCTGATCAAGCTTATTCCTCATGGTATCCACTTGCGTTCCATTGCTCATGAAGACACAAAGGAATACTCCGGTTGGAACTTTATTGAAGCTATATGTAAAAAGCATCCTAATGATTGATTCTGTACTTAGTTTGAAATGTTTCTTCGACCTGTAATATAACCTTTTGAAGTTTTTGTACGCCGTAACGCTGACCAGAATGAGCGTTTGGATATGTATATCAAAAGAAGGTATTTGGACATAAATAACAGACATTTTCGAACAAAACAAACATTTATTGTGGACCTGGGATTCCTGGAGTGCTTTCTGATGTAGATCATCGAAGGTAAGGGAATATTTATCATGTAATTTCTTGTTTATGTTGACGCCATCATTGGGGCTTTTGTGACTTTTACTTCTGAGCGCCGTCTCAGATTATTGCATGGTTTTCTTTTTCCGTAAAGTCTTTCAAAAATCTGACACCGACTGCATTAAGGAGAGGTATGTCTATAATTGTAAATGTGTATAACTTGTATTATCATCGACATTTATGATGAGTATTTCTGTTGAATGATGTGGCTATGCAAAATCACTGGATGTTTTTGGAACTAGTGAATGTGACGCGCCAATGTAAACTCATATTTTGATAAATATGAACTTTATCAAACAAAACATACATGTATTGTGTAACATGAAGTCCTATGAGTGTCATCTGATGAAGATGATCAAAGGTTAGTGATTAATTTGATCACTATTTGTGGTTTTTGTGACTCTGGCTGGAAAATCTTTGGCTGGAAAATCTTTGGCTGGAAAAATGGCTGTGTTTTTCTGTGGCTATCTAACATAATCGTTTGTGGTGCTTTTGCTGTAAAGCATACTTGAAATCGGACACTGTGGTGGGATTAACAACAAGATTAGCTTTAAAATGGTATGAGATACATGTATGTTTAAGGAATTGTAATTATGAGATTTTTGATGTTTTGAAAATGGCGCCCTGCACTTTCACTGGCTGTTGTCATATCGCTCCCGTTAACGGGATTGTAGCCATAAGAAGTTTTAACATATAGTAGTCATTGTTTGTTTTAACATATAGTAGTTATTGTGAGTGTTAACATATAGGCATTATCTATTGTGTTAACATACAGTAGTTATTGTGCCTGTTAACATAAAGTAGTTGTTGTGCGTGTTAACATAAAGTAGCTATTGTGTGTTAACATATAGTAGTTATTTTGCACGTGAACATACTTTAGTTCTTGTTTGTGTTAACGTACATTAGGGACTGTTTGTGTTAAGATATAGTAGTTTATGTGTGTTAACATATACTAGTCATTGTTTGTTTTATTATATAGTAGTTCTTGTGCGTGTTAACATATAGTGGTTATTGTGCGTGTTACAATATAGTACTTATAGTAGTTATTGTCCGTGTTAACATATAGTACTTATTGTGTGTGTTAACATATAGCAGTTATGTTACATGTTAACCTACAATAGGTATGGTTTGTGTTAACATATAGTAGTTATTGTGCATGTTAACATACATTAGGTATTGTTTGTGTTAAGATATAGTAGTTTTTGTGTGTGTTAACATATAGTAGTCATTGTTTGTTTTAACATTTTGTAGTTATAGTTATTGTGCATTTTAATACATAGTCGCTATTGTTTGTGTTAACATGTAGTAGTTATTGTTTGTGTTAACATATAGTAGTTATTGTTTGTGTTAACATGTAGTTGTTATTGTGCATGTTAACATATAGCAGTTATTGTGCGTTTTAACAGAGTAGTTATTGTTTGTGGTAACATGTAGTTGTTATTGTGCATGTTAACATATAGTAGATATTGTGCGTGTTAACATATAGTAGTTATATTGCATTTTAATGTATAGTAGTTATTGTTTGTGTTAACATATAGTAGTTCTTGTTTGTGTCAACATGTAGTAGTTATTGTTTGTGTTAACATATAGTAGTTCTTGTTTGTGTCAACATGTAGTTGTTATTGTGCGTTTTAGCATATAGTAGTTATTGAGCGTTTTAACAGAGTAGTTATTGTTTGGGGTAACATTAGTAGTTATTGTGCATGTTAACATATAGTAGTTATTGTTTGTGTTTACATATAGTAGTTTTTGTTTATGTTAACATATAGTAGTTATTGTGCATGTTAACATACATTAGGTATTGCTTGTGTTAACATATAGTAGTTCTTGTTTGTTTCAACATGTAGTTGTTGTTGTGTGTTTTAGCATATAGTAGTTATTGTTTGTGGTAACATATAGTAGTTATTGTGCGTTTTAATATATAGTATTTATTGTTTGTGTTAACATGTAGTAGTTTTTGTTTGTGTTAACGTATAGTTGTTATTGTGCATGTTAACATATGGTAGTTATTGTGCGTTTTACCATATAGTAGTTACTATGCGTTTTAACATATAGTAGTTATTGTTTGCTAACATAGAGTAGTTATTGTGCGTGTTAATATACATTTGTTTCTGTGTGTGTTTACATATAGTAGTTTTTGTGAGTGTTAACATATAGTAGCAATTGTTTGTGTTAATATATTGTAGATATTGTGTGTGTTACCAAATAGTAGTTATTGTGCGTTTTAACAAAGAGTAGTTATTGTTTGTGGTAACATATCGTAGTTGTTATTGTGCATGTTAACATATAGCACTTATTGTGTGTGTTAACATATAGTAGTTATTATGCGTGTTAACATATAGTAGTTATATTGCATTTTATTAATGTATAGTAGTTATTGTTTGTGTTAAGATATGGTACTTATTGTGTGTATTGGAGTTATTTTTTGTATGAACATATATTGGTTATTGTGCATGTTAACATATAATAGCTATTGTTTATGTTAACATTTAGTAGTTATGTTACATGTTAACATATAGTATGTATTGTTTGTGTTAACATATAGTAGTTATTATGCGTGTTAACGTATAGTAGTTATTGTGCGTGTTAACGTATAGTAGTTATTGTGCGTGTTAACATATAGTAGTTATATTGCATTTTAATGTATAGTAGTTATTGTTTGTGTTAAGATATGGTACTTATTGTGTGTATTGGAGTTATTTTTTGTATGAACATATATTGGTTATTGTGCATGTTAACATATAATAGTTATTGTTTATGTTAACATTTAGTAGTTATGTTACATGTTAACATATAGTATGTATTGTTTGTGTTAACATATAGTAGTTATTATGCGTGTTAACATATAGTAGTTATTGTGCGTGTTAACGTATAGTAGTTATTGTGCGTGTTAACATATAGTAGTTATTGTTTGTGTTAACATATAGTAGTTATTGTGCATGTTAACATATAGTAGTCATTGTTTGTTTTAACATTTTGTAGTTATAGTTTGTGGTAACAGATAGTAGTTATTGTGCGTTTTAATATATAGTCGCTATTGTTTGTGTTAACATGTAGTAGTTATTGTTTGTGTTAACATGTAGTTGTTATTGTGCGTTTTACCATATAGCAGTTATTGTGCGTTTTAACAGAGTAGTTATTGTTTGTGGTAACATATAGTTGTTATTGTGCGTGTTAACATATAGTAGTTATATTGCATTTTAATGTATAGTAGTTATTGTTTGTGTTAACATATAGTAGTTCTTGTTTGTGTCAACATGTAGTTGTTATTGTGCGTTTTACCATATAGCAGTTATTGTGCTTTTTAAAAGAGTAGTTATTGTTTGTGTTAACATGTAGTTGTTATTGTGCGTTTTATCATATAGCAGTTATTGTGCGTTTTAACAGAGTAGTTATTGTGCGTGTTAACATATAGTAATTATATTGCATTTTAATGTATAGTAGTTATTGTTTGTGTTAACATATAGTAGTTCTTGTTTGTGTCAACATGTAGTTGTTATTGTGCGTTTTAGCATATAGTAGTTATTGTGCGTTTTAACAGAGTAGTTATTGTTTGTGGTAACATATAGTAGTTATTGTGCATGTTAACATATAATAGTTATTGTTTGTGTTTACATATAGTAGTTATTGTTTGTGTTAACATGTAGTTGTTGTTGTGCGTTTTACCATATAGCAGTTATTGTGCGTTTTAACAGAGTAGTTATTGTTTGTGGTAACAGATAGTAGTTATTGTGCGTTTTAATATATAGTCGCTATTGTTTGTGTTAACATGTAGTAGTTATTGTTTGTGTTAACATGTAGTTGTTATTGTGCGTTTTACCATATAGCAGTTATTGTGCGTTTTAACAGAGTAGTTATTGTTTGTGGTAACATATAGTTGTTATTGTGCATGTTAACATATAGTAGATATTGTGCGTGTTAACATATAGTAATTATATTGCATTTTAATGTATAGTAGTTATTGTTTGTGTTAACATGTAGCAGTTATTGTTTGTGTCAACATGTCGTTGTTATTGTGCGTTTTAGCATATAGTAGTTATTGTGCGTTTTAACAGAGTAGTTATTGTTTGTGGTAACATATGGTAGTTATTGTGCATGTTAACATATAGTAGTTATTGTTTGTGTTTACGTATAGTAGTTATTGTTTGTGTTAACATATAGTAGTTATTGTGCAAGTTAACACATAGTAGTTTTTGTTTATGTTAACATATAGTAGTTATTGTGCATGTTAACATACATTAGGTATTGCTTGTGTTAACATATAGTAGTTCTTGTTTGTGTTAACATGTAGTTGTTATTGTGCGTTTTAGCATATAGTAGTTATTGTGCGTTTTAACAGAGTAGTTATTGTTTGTGGTAACATATAGTAGTTATTGTGCGTTTTAATATATAGTATTTATTGTTTGTGTTTACATGTAGTAGTTTTTGTTTGTGTTAACATATAGTTGTTATTGTGCATGTTAACATATGGTAGTTATTGGGCATTTTACCATATAGTAGTTACTATGCATTTTAACATATAGTAGTTATTGTTTGTTAACATATAGTAGTTATTATGTGTGTTAACGTATAGTAGTTATTGTGCGTGTTAACATATAATATTTATTGTTTGTGTTAACATATAATATTTGTTTGCTTTAACATACTAGTTATTGTTTGTGTTAACATATAGTAGTTATTGTGCATAGTAACATCTAGTAGTTATTGTTTGTGGTAATATATAGTAGTTATTGTGCGTTTTAATGTGTAGTAGTTATTGTTTGTGTTAACATGTAGTAGTTATTGTTTGTGTTAACATATAGTTGTTATTATCAAATCAAATCAAATTGATTTTGTATAGCCCTTCGTACATCAGCTGATATCTCAAAGTGCTGTACAGAAACCCAGCCTAAAACCCCAAACAGCAAGCAATGCAGGTGTAGAAGCACGGTGGCTAGGAAAAAACTCCCTAGAAAGGCCAAAACCTAGGAAGAAACCTAGAGAGGAACCAGGCTATGTGGGGTGGCCAGTCCTCTTCTGGCTGTGCCGGGTGGAGATTATAACAGAGCATGGCCAAGATGTTCAAATGTTCATAAATGACCAGCATGGTCCAATAATAATAAGGCAGAACAGCCAGTGACTCATCCCCTGTAATAGGGTTAGAGGCAGAGAATCCCAGTGGAAAGAGGGGAACCGGCCAGGCAGAGACAGCAAGGGTGGTTCGTTGCTCCAGAGCCTTTCCGTTCACCCTCCCACTCCTGGGCCAGACTACACTCAATCATATGACCCATTGAAGAGATGAGTCTTCAGTAAAGACTTAAAGGTCGAGACCGAGTTTGCGTCTCTTACGTGGGTAGGCAGATCATTCCATAAAAATGGAGCTCTATAGGAGAAAGCCCTGCCTCCAGCTGTTTGCTTAGAAATTCTAGGGACAATTAGGAGGCCTGCGTCTTGTGACCGTAGCGTACGTGTAGGTATGTACGGCAGGACCACATCAGAGAGATAGGTAGGAGCAAGCCCATGTAATGCTTTGTAGGTTAGCAGTAAAACCTTGAAATCAGCCCTTGCCTTGACAGGAAGCCAGTGTAGGGAGGCTAGCACTGGAGTAATATGATCCATTTTTTTGGTTCTAGTCAGGATTCTAGCAGCCGTATTTAGCACAAACTGAAGTTTATTTAGTGCTTTATCTGGGTAGCCGGAAAGTAGAGCATTGCAGTAGTCTAACCTAGAAGTGACAAAAGCATGTATTAATTTTTCTGCATAATGTTTGGACAGAAAGTTTCTGATTTTTGCAATGTTACGTAGATGGAAAAAGCTGTCCTTGAAATGGTCTTGATATGTTCTTCAAAAGAGAAATCTGGGTCCAGAGTAACGCCGAGGTCCTTCACAGTTTTATTTGAGACGACTGTACAAGCATTAAGATTAATTGTCAGATTCAACAGAAGATCTCTTTGTTTCTTGGGACCTAGAACAAGCATCTCTGTTTTGTCCGAGTTTAAAAGTAGAAAGTTTGCAGCCATCCACTTCCTTATGTCTGAAACACATGCTTCTAGCAAGGGCAATTTTGGGGCTTCAGCATGTTTCATTGAAATGTACAGCTGTGTGTCATCCGCATAGCAGTGAAAGTTAACATTATGTTTTCGGATGACATCCCCAAGAGGTAAAATATATAGTGAAAACAATAGTGGTCCTAAAACGGAACTATGAGGAACACCGAAATTTACAGTTGATTTGTCAGAGGACAAACCATTCACAGAGACAAACTGATATCTTTCCGACAGATAAGATCTAAACCAGGCCAGAACTTGTCCGCGTAGACCAATTTGGGTTTCCAATCTCTCCAAAAGAATGTGGTGATCGATGGTATCAAAAGCAGCACTAAGGTCTAGGAGCACGAGGACAGATGCAGAGCCTCGGTCTGATGCCATTAAAAGGTCATTTACCACCTTCACAAGTGCAATCTCAGTGCTATGATGGGGTCTAAAACCAGATTGAAGCATTTCGTATACATTGTTTGTCTTCAGGAAGGCAGTGAGTTGCTGCCAACAGCCTTTTCTAAAATTTTTGAGAGGAATGGAAGATTCAATATAGGCCGATAGTTTTTTATATTTTCTGGGTCAAGGTTTGGCTTTTTCAAGAGAGGCTTTATTACTGCCACTTTTAGTGAGTTTTGTACACATCCGGTAGTTAGAGAGACGTTTATTATGTTCAACATAGGAGGGCCAAGCACAGGAAGCAGCTCTTTCAGTAGTTTAGTTTGAATAGGGTATAGTATGCAGCTTGAAGGTTTAGAGGCCATGATTATTTTCATCATTGTGTCAAGTGATATAGTACTAAAACACTTGAGTGTCTCTCTTGATCCTAGGTCCTGGCAGAGTTGTGCAGACTCAGGACAACTGAGCTTTGAAGGAATACGCAGATTTAAAGAGGAGTCCGTAATTTGCTTTCTAATAATCATGATCTTTTCCTCAAAGAAGTTCATGAA
This sequence comes from Oncorhynchus masou masou, assembly GCF_036934945.1. Taxonomy (NCBI): domain Eukaryota; kingdom Metazoa; phylum Chordata; class Actinopteri; order Salmoniformes; family Salmonidae; genus Oncorhynchus; species Oncorhynchus masou. The sequence goes on from NC_088224.1 coordinate 37,493,875, forward strand.
TTTATCACTGCTGAAGTGGAAGCCATCCTCTCTTGGGGAATGCTGCTTTTTAGTTAGCTTTGCGACAGTATCAAAAAGGAATTTCGTATTGTTCTTATTTTCCTCAATTAAGTTACAAAAATAGGATGATCGAGCAGCAGTAAGGGCTCTTCGGTACAGCACGGTACTGTCTTTCCAAGCTAGTCGGAAGACTTCCAGTTTGGTGTGGCGCCATTTCCGTTCCAATTTTCTGGAAGCTTGCTTCAGAGCTCGGGTATTTTCTGTGTACCAGGGAGCTAGTTTCTTATGAGAAATGTTTTTAGTTTTTAGGGGTGCAACTGCATCTAGGGTATTGCGCAAGGTTAAATTGAGTTCCTCAGTTAGGTGGTTAACTGATATTTGTCCTCTGGCGTCCTTGGGTAGTCAGAGGGAAACTGGAAGGACATCAAGGAATCTTTGTGTTGTCTGTGAATTTATAGCACGACTTTTGATGTTCCTTGGTTGGGGTCTTATTTGTTGCAATTGCGAACGTAATAAAATGGTGGTCCGAAAGTACAGGATTATGAGGAAAAACATTAAGATCCACAACATTTATTCCATGGGACAAAACTAGGTCCAGAGTATGACTGTGACAGTGAGTGGGTCCAGAGACATGTTGGACAAAACCCACTGAGTCGATGATGGCTCCGAAAGCCTTTTGGAGTGGGTCTGTGGGCTTTTCCATGTGAATATTAAAGTCACCAAAGATTAGAATATTATCTGCTATGACTACAAGGTCCGATAGGAATTCAGGGAACTCCATGAGGAACGCTGTATATGGCCCAGGAGGCCTGTAAACAATAGCTATAAAAAGTGATTGAGTAGGCTGCATAGATTTCATGACTAGAAGCTCAAAAGACGAAAAAGTCTTGTTTTTTTGTAAATTGAAATTTGCTTTCGTAAATGTTAGCAACACCTCCGCCTTTGCGGGATGCACGGGGGATATGGTCACTAGTGGAGCCAGGAGGTGAGGCCTCATTTAACACAGTAAATTCCTCAGGCTTAAGCCATGTTTCAGTCAGGCCAAACACATCAAGATTATGATCAGTGATTAGTTCATTGACTATAATTGCCTTTGAAGTAAGGGATCTAACATTAAGTAGCCCTATTTTGAGATGTGAGGTATCATGATCTCTTTCAATAATGCCAGGAATGGAGGAGGTCTTTATCCTAGTGAGATTGCTAAGGCGAACACCGCCATGTTTAGTTTTGCCCAACCTAGGTTGAGGCACAGACACGGTCTCAATGGGTTTAGCTGAACTGACTACACTGACTGTGCTAGTGGCAGACTCCACTATGCTGGCAGGCTGGCTAACAGCCTGCTGCCTGGCCTGCACCCTATTTCATTGTGGAGCTAAAGGAGTTAGAGCCCTGTCTATGTTGGTAGATAAGATGAGAACACCCCTCCAGCTAGGATGGAGTCCGTCACTCCTCAGCAGGTCAGGCTTGGTCCTGTTTGTGGGTGAGTCCCAGAAAGAGGGCCAATTATCCACAAATTCTATCTTTGGGAGGGGCAGAAAACAGTTTTCAACCAGCGATTGAGTTGTGAGGCTCATCACTCCCCCTAACTGGGAGGGGGCCAGAGACAATTACTCGATGCCGACACATCTTTCTAGCTGATTTACACGTTGAAGCTATGTTGTATGTTATGCATGTTAACATATGGTAGTTATTGTGCATTTTACCATTTAGTAGTTATTGTTTGTTAACTTATAGTAGCTATTGTTTGTGTTAACATATAGTAGTTATGGTGCGTGTTAATATACATTTGTTTCTGTGCGTGTTTACATATAGTCGTTTTTGTGAGTGTTAACATATAGTAGCAATTGTTTGTGTTAACATATAGTCGCAATTGTTTGTGTTAACATATAGTAGTTATTGTGATTGTTAGCACATAGTAGTTATTGTGCATGTTAACATGTAGTAGCTATTGTGCGTGGTAACATAAATGTTGTTATTGTGCGTGTTAACATATAGTAGTTTTTGTTTATGTTAAGATATAGTAGTTATTGTTTATGTTAACATATAGTAGTTATTGTGATTGTTAGCACATAGTAGTTATTGTGCATGTTAACATGTAGTAGCTATTGTGTGTGGTAACATAAATATTGTTATTGTACATGTTAACATATAGTAGTTTTTGTTTATGTTAAGATATAGTAGTTATTGTGCGTGTTAACATATAATACTTATTGTGTGTGTTAACATTTAGTAGTTAAGTTACATGTTAACATATAGTATGTATTGTTTGTTTTAACATATAGTAGTTTTTGTTTCTGTTAACATATAGTAGTTATTATGCATGTTAACGTATAGTAGTTATTGTGAGTGTTAACATATATTAGGTATTGTTGGCATTAACATATAGTAGTTATTGTTTGTGGTAACATATAGTAGTTATTGTTTGTGGTAACATATAGTAGGTATTGTTGGCATTAACATATAGTAGTTATTGTTTGAGGTAACATATAGTAGGTATTGTTGGCATTAACATATAGTAGTTATTGTTTGTGGTAACATATAGTAGTTATTGTTTGTGGTAACATATAGTAGGTATTGTTGGCATTAACATATAGTAGTTATTGTTTGAGGTAACATATAGTAGGTATTGTTGGCATTAACATATAGTAGTTATTGTTTGTGGTAACATATAGTAGTTATTGTTTGTGGTAACATATAGTAGGTATTGTTGGCATTAACATATAGTAGTTATTGTTTGTGGTAACATATAGTAGGTATTGTTGGCATTAACATATAGTAGTCATTGTATGTGGTAACATATAGTAGTTATTGTTTGTGGTAACATATAGTAGGTATTGTTGGCATTAACATATAGTAGTTATTGTTTGCATTAACATATAGTAGTTATTGTTTGTGTTAACATATAGTAGTTATTGTTTGCATTAACATATAGTAGTTATTGTTTGCATTAACATACTAGTTATAGTTTGTGGTAACATATAGTAGGTATTGTTGGCATTAACATATAGTAGTCATTGTATGTGGTAACATATAGTAGTTATTGTTTGTGGTAACATATAGTAGGTATTGTTGGCATTAACATATAGTAGTTATTGTTTGCATTAACATATAGTAGTTATTGTTTGTGTTAACATATAGTAGTTATTGTTTGCATTAACATATAGTAGTTATTGTTTGCATTAACATACTAGTTATGGTTTGAGGTAACATATAGTAGTTATTGTTTGTGTTAACATATAGTAGTTATTGTTTGCATTAACATACTAGTTATGGTTTGAGGTAACATATAGTAGTTATTGTTTGTGTTAACATATAGTAGTTATTGTTTGCATTAACATATAGTAGTTATTGTTTGCATTAACATATAGTAGTTATTGTTTGCATTAACATATAGTAGTTATTGTTTGTGGTAACATATAGTAGTTATTGTTTGCATTAACATATAGTAGTTATTGTTTGTATTAACATATAGTAGTTATTGTTTGTGGTAACATATAGTAGTTATTGTTTGCATTAACATATAGTAGTTATTGTTTGTGGTAACATATAGTAGGTATTGTTTGCATTAACATATAGTAGTTATTGTTTGTGGTAACATATAGTAGGTATCGTTGGCATTAACATATAGTAGTTATTGTTTGTGGTAACATATAGTAGGTATTGTTGGCATTAACATATAGTAGTTATTGTTTGCATTAACATATAGTAGTTATTGTTTGTGGTAACATATAGTAGTTATTGTTTGTGGTAACATATAGTAGGTATTGTTGGCATTAACATATAGTAGTTATTGTTTGTGGTAACATATAGTAGGTATTGTTGGCATTAACATATAGTAGTTATTGTTTGTGGTAACATATAGTAGTTATTGTTGGCATTAACATATAGTAGTTATTGTTTGTGGTAACATATAGTAGTTATTGTTTGCATTAACATATAGTAGTTATTGTTTGTGGTAACATATAGTAGGTATTGTTGGCATTAACATATAGTAGTTATTGTTTGTGGTAACATATAGTAGGTATTGTTGGCATTAACATATAGTAGTTATTGTTTGTGGTAACATATAGTAGTTATTGTTTGTGGTAACATATAGTAGGTATTGTTGGCATTAACATATAGTAGTTATTGTTTGTGGTAACATATAGTAGTTATTGTTTGTGGTAACATATAGTAGTTATTGTTTGCGTTAACATATAGTAGTTATTGTTTGCATTAACATATAGTAGTTATTGTTTGCGTTAACATATAGTAGTTATTGTTTGCATTAACATATAGTAGTTATTGTTTGTGGTAACATATAGTAGTTATTGTTGGCATTAACATATAGTAGCTATTGTTTGTGGTAACATATAGTAGGTATTGTTTGCATTAACATATAGTAGTTATTGTTTGTGGTAACATATAGTAGGTATTGTTGGCATTAACATATAGTAGTTATTTTTTGCATTAACATATAGTAGGTATTGTTGGCATTAACATATAGTAGTTATTGTTTGTGGTAACATATAGTAGTTATTGTTTGCATTAACATATAGTAGTTATTGTTTGTGGTAACATATAGTAGTTATTGTTTGCATTAACATATAGTAGTTATTGTTTGCATTAAACTACTAGTTATAGTTTGTGGTAACATACACTAGTTATTGTTTGCATTAACATACTAGTTATTGATTGCATTAACATATAGTAGTAATTGTTTGCATTAACATATAGTAGTTATTGTTTGTGGTAACATATGGTAGTTATTGTTTGCATTAACATATAGTAGTTATTGTTTGTGGTAACATATAGTAGTTATTGTTTGTGTTAACATATAGTAGTTATTGTTTGTGGTAACATATAGTAGTTATTGTTTGTGGTAACATATAGTAGGTATTGTTGGCATTAACATATAGTAGTTATTGTTTGCATTAACATATAGTAGTTATTGTTTGTGTTAACATATAGTAGTTATTGTTTGCATTAACATATAGTAGTTATTGTTTGCATTAACATACTAGTTATGGTTTGAGGTAACATATAGTAGTTATTGTTTGTGTTAACATATAGTAGTTATTGTTTGCATTAACATACTAGTTATGGTTTGAGGTAACATATAGTAGTTATTGTTTGTGTTAACATATAGTAGTTATTGTTTGCATTAACATATAGTAGTTATTGTTTGCATTAACATATAGTAGTTATTGTTTGCATTAACATATAGTAGTTATTGTTTGTGGTAACATATAGTAGTTATTGTTTGCATTAACATATAGTAGTTATTGTTTGCATTAACATATAGTAGTTATTGTTTGCATTAACATATAGTAGTTATTGTTTGTGGTAACATATAGTAGTTATTGTTTGCATTAACATATAGTAGTTATTGTTTGTGGTAACATATAGTAGGTATTGTTTGCATTAACATATAGTAGTTATTGTTTGTGGTAACATATAGTAGGTATCGTTGGCATTAACATATAGTAGTTATTGTTTGTGGTAACATATAGTAGGTATTGTTGGCATTAACATATAGTAGTTATTTTTTGTGGTAACATATAGTAGTTATTGTTTGTGGTAACATATAGTAGGTATTGTTGGCATTAACATATAGTAGTTATTGTTTGTGGTAACATATAGTAGGTATTGTTTGCATTAACATATAGTAGTTATTGTTTGTGGTAACATATAGTAGTTATTGTTGGCATTAACATATAGTAGTTATTGTTTGTGGTAACATATAGTAGTTATTGTTTGCATTAACATATAGTAGTTATTGTTTGTGGTAACATATAGTAGGTATTGTTGGCATTAACATATAGTAGTTATTGTTTGTGGTAACATATAGTAGGTATTGTTGGCATTAACATATAGTAGTTATTGTTTGTGGTAACATATAGTAGTTATTGTTTGTGGTAACATATAGTAGGTATTGTTGGCATTAACATATAGTAGTTATTGTTTGTGGTAACATATAGTAGTTATTGTTTGTGGTAACATATAGTAGTTATTGTTTGCGTTAACATATAGTAGTTATTGTTTGCATTAACATATAGTAGTTATTGTTTGCGTTAACATATAGTAGTTATTGTTTGCATTAACATATAGTAGTTATTGTTTGTGGTAACATATAGTAGTTATTGTTGGCATTAACATATAGTAGCTATTGTTTGTGGTAACATATAGTAGGTATTGTTTGCATTAACATATAGTAGTTATTGTTTGTGGTTACATATAGTAGCTATTGTTGGCATTAACATATAGTAGTTATTTTTTGCATTAACATATAGTAGGTATTGTTGGCATTAACATATAGAGGTTATTGTTTGTGGTAACATATAGTAGTTATTGTTTGCATTAACATATAGTAGTTATTGTTTGTGGTAACATATAGTAGTTATTGTTTGCATTAACATATAGTAGTTATTGTTTGCATTAAACTACTAGTTATAGTTTGTGGTAACATATACTAGTTATTGTTTGCATTAACATACTAGTTATTGATTGCATTAACATATAGTAGTAATTGTTTGCATTAACATATAGTAGTTATTGTTTGTGGTAACATATGGTAGTTATTGTTTGCGTTAACATATAGTAGTTATTGTTTGTGGTAACATATAGTTGTTATTGTTTGCATTAACATATAGTAGTTATTGTTTGCGTTAACATATAGTAGTTCTTGTTTGCATTAACATATAGTAGTTATTGTTTGCATTAACATATAGTAGTTATTGTTTGTGGTAACATATAGTAGTTATTGTTTGCATTAACATATAGTAGTTATTGTTTGCATTAACATATAGTAGTTATTGTTTGCATTAACATATAGTAGTTATTGTTTGCATTAACATATAGTAGTTATTGTTTGCATTAACATATAGTAGTTATTGTTTGTGGAAACATATAGTAGTTATTGTTTGCATTAACATATAGTAGGTATTGTTTGCATTAACATATAGTAGTTATTGTTTGCATTAACATATAGTAGTTATTGTTTGCATTAACATATAGTAGTTATTGTTTGTGTTAACATATAGTAGTTATTGTTTGCATTAACATATAGTAGTTATTGTTTGCATTAACATACTAGTTATGGTTTGAGGTAACATATAGTAGTTATTGTTTGTGTTAACATATAGTAGTTATTGTTTGCATTAACATATAGTAGTTATTGTTTGTGTTAACATATAGTAGTTATTGTTTGCATTAACATATAGTAGTTATTGTTTGCATTAACATATAGTAGTTATTGTTTGTGTTAACATATAGTAGTTATTGTTTGCATTAACATATAGTAGTTATTGTTTGCATTAACATATAGTAGTTATTGTTTGTGTTAACATATAGTAGTTATTGTTTGTGTTAACATATAGTAGTTATTGTTTGCATTAACATATAGTAGTTATTGTTTGCATTAACATATAGTAGTTATTGTTTGTGTTAACATATAGTAGTTATTGTTTGCATTAACATATAGTAGTTATTGTTTGCATTAACATACTAGTTATGGTTTGAGGTAACATATAGTAGTTATTGTTTGTGTTAACATATAGTAGTTATTGTTTGCATTAACATATAGTAGTTATTGTTTGCATTAACATATAGTAGTTATTGTTTGCATTAACATATAGTAGTTATTGTTTGTGGTAACATATAGTAGTTATTGTTTGCATTAACATATAGTAGTTATTGTTTGCATTAACATATAGTAGTTATTGTTTGCATTAACATATAGTAGTTATTGTTTGTGGTAACATATAGTAGTTATTGTTTGCATTAACATATAGTAGTTATTGTTTGTGGTAACATATAGTAGGTATTGTTTGCATTAACATATAGTAGTTATTGTTTGTGGTAACATATAGTAGTTATTGTTTGTGGTAACATATAGTAGGTATTGTTGGCATTAACATATAGTAGTTATTGTTTGTGGTAACATATAGTAGTTATTGTTTGTGGTAACATATAGTAGTTATTGTTTGCGTTAACATATAGTAGTTATTGTTTGCATTAACATATAGTAGTTATTGTTTGCGTTAACATATAGTAGTTATTGTTTGCATTAACATATAGTAGTTAATGTTTGTGGTAACATATAGTAGTTATTGTTGGCATTAACATATAGTAGCTATTGTTTGTGGTAACATATAGTAGGTATTGTTTGCATTAACATATAGTATTTATTGTTTGTGGTAACATATAGTAGCTATTGTTGGCATTAACATATAGTAGTTATTTTTTGCATTAACATATAGTAGGTATTGTTGGCATTAACATATAGTAGTTATTGTTTGTGGTAACATATAGTAGTTATTGTTTGCATTAACATATAGTAGTTATTGTTTGTGGTAACATATAGTAGTTATTGTTTGCATTAACATATAGTAGTTAATGTTTGCATTAAACTACTAGTTATAGTTTGTGGTAACATATACTAGTTATTGTTTGCATTAACATACTAGTTATTGATTGCATTAACATATAGTAGTAATTGTTTGCATTAACATATAGTAGTTATTGTTTGTGGTAACATATGGTAGTTATTGTTTGCATTAACATATAGTAGTTATTGTTTGTGGTAACATATAGTAGTTATTGTTTGCGTTAACATATAGTAGTTATTGTTTGTGGTAACATATAGTTGTTATTGTTTGCATTAACATATAGTAGTTATTGTTTGCGTTAACATATAGTAGTTATTGTTTGCATTAACATATAGTAGTTATTGTTTGCATTAACATATAGTAGTTATTGTTTGTGGTAACATATAGTAGTTATTGTTTGCATTAACATATAGTAGTTATTGTTTGCATTAACATATAGTAGTTATTGTTTGCATTAACATATATTAGTTATTGTTTGCATTAACATATAGTAGTTATTGTTTGCATTAACATATAGTAGTTATTGTTTGTGGTAACATATAGTAGTTATTGTTTGCATTAACATATAGTAGGTATTGTTTGCATTAACATATAGTAGTTATTGTTTGCATTAACATATAGTAGTTATTGTTTGCATTAACATATAGTAGTTATTGTTTGTGTTAACATATAGTAGTTATTGTTTGCATTAACATATAGTAGTTATTGTTTGCATTAACATACTAGTTATGGTTTGAGGTAACATATAGTAGTTATTGTTTGTGTTAACATATAGTAGTTATTGTTTGCATTAACATACTAGTTATGGTTTGAGGTAACATATAGTAGTTATTGTTTGTGTTAACATATAGTAGTTATTGTTTGCATTAACATATAGTAGTTATTGTTTGCATTAACATATAGTAGTTATTGTTTGCATTAACATATAGTAGTTATTGTTTGTGGTAACATATAGTAGTTATTGTTTGCATTAACATATAGTAGTTATTGTTTGCATTAACATATAGTAGTTATTGTTTGCATTAACATATAGTAGTTATTGTTTGTGGTAACATATAGTAGTTATTGTTTGCATTAACATATAGTAGTTATTGTTTGTGGTAACATATAGTAGGTATTGTTTGCATTAACATATAGTAGTTATTGTTTGTGGTAACATATAGTAGGTATCGTTGGCATTAACATATAGTAGTTATTGTTTGTGGTAACATATAGTAGGTATTGTTGGCATTAACATATAGTAGTTATTGTTTGCATTAACATATAGTAGTTATTGTTTGTGGTAACATATAGTAGTTATTGTTTGTGGTAACATATAGTAGGTATTGTTGGCATTAACATATAGTAGTTATTGTTTGTGGTAACATATAGTAGGTATTGTTGGCATTAACATATAGTAGTTATTGTTTGTGGTAACATATAGTAGGTATTGTTTGCATTAACATATAGTAGTTATTGTTTGTGGTAACATATAGTAGTTATTGTTGGCATTAACATATAGTAGTTATTGTTTGTGGTAACATATCGTAGTTATTGTTTGCATTAACATATAGTAGTTATTGTTTGTGGTAACATATAGTAGGTATTGTTGGCATTAACATATAGTAGTTATTGTTTGTGGTAACATATAGTAGGTATTGTTGGCATTAACATATAGTAGTTATTGTTTGTGGTAACATATAGTAGTTATTGTTTGTGGTAACATATAGTAGGTATTGTTGGCATTAACATATAGTAGTTATTGTTTGTGGTAACATATAGTAGTTATTGTTTGTGGTAACATATAGTAGTTATTGTTTGCGTTAACATATAGTAGTTATTGTTTGCATTAACATATAGTAGTTATTGTTTGCGTTAACATATAGTAGTTATTGTTTGCATTAACATATAGTAGTTATTGTTTGTGGTAACATATAGTAGTTATTGTTGGCATTAACATATAGTAGCTATTGTTTGTGGTAACATATAGTAGGTATTGTTTGCATTAACATATAGTAGTTATTGTTTGTGGTAACATATAGTAGGTATTGTTGGCATTAACATATAGTAGTTATTTTTTGCATTAACATATAGTAGGTATTGTTGGCATTAACATATAGTAGTTATTGTTTGTGGTAACATATAGTAGTTATTGTTTGCATTAACATATAGTAGTTATTGTTTGTGGTAACATATAGTAGTTATTGTTTGCATTAACATATAGTAGTTATTGTTTGCATTAAACTACTAGTTATAGTTTGTGGTAACATATCCTGTTATTGTTTGCATTAACATACTAGTTATTGATTGCATTAACATATAGTAGTAATTGTTTGCATTAACATATAGTAGTTATTGTTTGTGGTAACATATGGTAGTTATTGTTTGCATTAACATATAGTAGTTATTGTTTGTGGTAACATATAGTAGTTATTGTTTGCGTTAACATATAGTAGTTATTGTTTGTGGTAACATATAGTTGTTATTGTTTGCATTAACATATAGTAGTTATTGTTTGCGTTAACATATAGTAGTTATTGTTTGCATTAACATATAGTAGTTATTGTTTGCATTAACATATAGTAGTTATTGTTTGTGGTAACATATAGTAGTTATTGTTTGCATTAACATATAGTAGTTATTGTTTGCATTAACATATAGTAGTTATTGTTTGCATTAACATATAGTAGTTATTGTTTGCATTAACATATAGTAGTTATTGTTTGCATTAACATATAGTAGTTATTGTTTGTGGTAACATATAGTAGTTATTGTTTGCATTAACATATAGTAGGTATTGTTTGCATTAACATATAGTAGTTATTGTTTGCATTAACATATAGTAGTTATTGTTTGCATTAACATATAGTAGTTATTGTTTGTGGTAACATATAGTAGTTATTGTTTGCATTAACATATAGTAGTTATTGTTTGCGTTAACATATAGTAATTATTGTTTGCGTTAACATATAGTAGTTATTGTTTGCATTAACATATAGTAGTTATTGTTTGCATTAACACATAGTAGTTATTGTTTGCATTAACATATAGTAGTTATTGTTTGCGTTAACATATAGTAGCTATTGTTTTCATTAACATATAGTCATTATTGTTTGTGTTAACATATTGTAGTTATTGTGCATGTTAACATATCGTAGTTATTGTTTGTGTTAACATATAGTAGTTACGTTGCTTGTTAATATATTTTAGTTATTGTGTGTGTTAACATATAGTAGTTATTGTTTGTGTTAACATAGATTAGTTATTGTTTCTGTTAACATATAGTAGTTATAGTTTGTGTTAACATATAGTAGTTACTGTTTGTTTTAACATATTGCAGTTATTGTGCGTGTTAACATAGTAGTTATTGTTTGTTTTAACATATTGTAGTTATTGTTTGTGTTAAAATATAGTAGTTATTGTTTTCATTAACATACTAGTTATTGTTTTGTGGTAACATATAGTAGTTATAGTTTGTGTTAACATATAGTAGTTACTGTTTGTTTTAACATATTGTAGTTATTGTGCGGGTTAAAATATAGTAGTTACGTTGCTTGTTAGCATATGGTAGTTATTGTGCGGGTTAAAATATAGTATTTAGGTTGCGTGTGAATATATAGTAGTTATTGTTTTGTTAACATATAATAGTGTTTTTGCATGTTAACATATAGTAGTTATGTTGCGTGTTAACATATAGTAGTTATTGTTTGTGTTAACATATAGTAGTTATGTTGCGTGTTAACATGTAGTAGTTATGTTGCGTGTTAACATATAGTAGTTATGTTGCGTGTTAACATATATTAGTTATGTTGCGTGTTAACATATAGTAGTTATGTTGCATGTTAAAATATAGTAGTTATGTTGCATGTTAACATATAGTAGTTATGTTGCATGTTAACATATAGTAGTTATGTTGCGTGTTAACATATAGTTTATGGGTACACACAAACACATCACACACCCCATACACTCATGAGGTGTCTGTTTTTTAGTTTCATCCTCGATAACACCGCCAAAAGCAAATCCTCCCACTCTCTCTCACACACACACACACACACACACACACACACACACACACACACACACACACACACACACACACACACACACTCACAACTTGCTCTTAGGCCCTTCTGTTCCCTTAGCGACCGTTTCCAAGGTGCTCATTCCCCAGGGCCAGGGGAGGGGACTTGTGATGTTAGGCATGCCTAACGATACACCTGTAGCTGCTACTGCTTTCTTCCTCCTTCCCTTCATCCCTCCCTACCCGTATCACTCCGCTTTGGTGCTCAGCCTCCTTTCCCACTTACAGCAGTCCATCTCATATAACCATAGAACATCAACTCAGCTCAAAGGAACTACTTTCTGAGGGCTAGTGTGCAGAGGATAAATTTTGGTCACATACTCCGTTGTCAATGTGTTTATTTACATGTATTTTATTGTGATAGTTTTGCCTTTTGGTTCGTTTCTAGGGTCCTCAGTAGGCAGTGACTGCATACTGGTAAGAAGATCCTACTTCTGAGCAGGTGGGACACCATTATTTTAGCTTAATATTTTCTAAGGTAAAACCGGATATGTTGTCAGAGCATTATGGCTACTATAGTACATCACGCTACATGTGTAACTACCCATGTCTTAAGGGATCAGATTGACCCCTCACCCTGGGCCGTTGCCATGTTCTTTTTCTCTTACTACCCGAGAAAAATACCTCAATGTGTTAAGTTCACTGCTCTCTGATTCGCTGTGCTGGGATAGGTCTCGTAGTCTGAGATTTTTAGCATCAACAAAGTCGAGGAGTGGAAGTAGGCCAGTTTTATGAACTCTGACACTCTGCTTCCCCCAGGCCCTCCCCTCTTTCGCTCCCATTTCTAATTTTTCTACCTCTGCCGCCACAACTGTTGCACTTCAAATTGTTTTCAAACTCTCAACCTCCCGTTTACAACTCCCCTGCCCTGTCTCTCTCCCCCTCATTCCCTCTCTCTCTCTCCCTCCCTCTCTCTATCTCTATTGATCGAGTCATAGTTTTCCGTCTTCAGTGTGCTGGCTGGTTGGCTTTAATCAATACAGATAATTGTCTGCTTTCTCCCGATGCCAAACAGTCTGTGTTTTTTCTCAATGAATCCAGGTCTTTCCCCTTCGCACCCCTCCCCACTCCCCTCGCCCGGGAATCCCTCCATTAATGACAGGAGATAACCTGCTTTCCTTACCGATTTTTCTCCCCCTCCCTCCTTCACCCCTGCTCCCTCGTTCATCGATCGGCGTGAGATATCACCCCTCGTGCCCCGTCTAGGAATGTAAACACGGCGAACACGTGGCGTTTGTGAGTACAAACATACACTTGTATACACACACTTCATATCAGCTAGGTCCAGGCCCCATCATAACTCACTCTGCACGTACATCAAGCCTGGTACATGTTAATAGGCTACGTGACTGTTTAGGCAGTTAAGTGACTTTACTAAGTGCCAATGGACTCTGCTGTGATTAACATGTGTTTTGAGACTTCTGTTGGGCTTCACTCAACATTGTGCACTCCAATCAACTTTTCCTGTCAGGTACACACATATTCACTGAAAGTGTTCTAGTTTTATTCAACCATTATAATTTTTTTACCTTGAATAATCAACATTGTCCAGAAACGGTCCTATTTATATTCGAGTTTGATGGTCAAAGTTCACTTTTATGATCATAAAAAAAGTTGCACAAAATGATGGACTTGACGTGCTCTTTGCTAACTTGACAAACACAAAACCGATACTGTGATTGGGAAACACGCCAATAAGTCCAACTAAATGCACTTAATACATTGACAGCATGTTCTCAATCATGCAATAGAATTATTACCTAGGTAGCTTCATACAGTGCGGGCAAGGCCACTCTTTAATGACATGGTCTATACGCAAAGCCCCTCAAATCATCTCAAAAGGACTAGCTTTCACACTGAGCTGCAATGTGATCCGGCACACCACATACAAAACTCTGGAATGGAGAGCGTAAATAGCATGCAACGGGCATATGAATAGAAGGTGAAAGGCTATGAACATTCCAGACATACATTAAGGCATTGTATGCAAGGCCAACGTATACAGAACATAGAGGAACTAGAGCAAACAACATACGAACGTGCAAAGTGAAAATGTTACAAATGTATGCGCAAGGCTAACCATTTCAGCATATTTAGCAAGAGTAGGTCTATAGAAATGTCATATGAAACTACAACAAAAGCATGAATAGAAAAATAACTACCTCAAGGACCATTATAGAGTTCAATGTATTTTTACATGTATTTTTTACAGTACATGTATTTTACAGTACATATATTTTTTACAGTACATGTATTTTACAGTACATATATTTTTTTACAGCATATGTATTTTTACAGTTTGTTCCTCCTGTAAACAATACAAATGCAGTATATGCGTTAAGATTTTTCCCATAGTCCTTCGCCCCTTGAATTAAAGCACATACTGTTCTCTGTCCCCTAGCTGTTATGATCTGTGCTTCTTCTCACTCCGTTCAACAACTTGAGTGAAACAGAGAGACACAGTGACGAGACATTGCGGCCATTTTGTTTCTCTTGTTTTGCCGCCTGCAATGTGAACGAGCCCTGATCCAATTTATACTGGTCAGTGGTGTGAAATGGCGGTCAGCCGGGGATAAGAAGGGCTCTCCAGCCACTCGGGCCTCGTTGCAGCTGTGTTTAACTGCCCATAGATGAACATGACACTGTGCTGGTCCAGTATGTAGCCTACCAGCATGCCTAGAGCCGCGGCACATGAACAGGACACACACACACACACAGATCTCTCGAAACCTCTATACTCCTGTATTGTATGTGGCCCCTGTTGTTTTGTAACAAGTTCAAACCTCCGTCCTATATATGGAATCATTTTTTCTTTTTTCCATCGAGGTTATCATTGTTATAGTCTCCCCTGCGGTTTCAACTAATTCAAAAAACGAACACACACACACACAATTACACACTCAATTGCTGCTGCATTACACAGACTACCAGTATATAAGGAAACATTTTTGACCAGTACAATCAGTAATTGTATGATTGTATGATTGCTCCAATGGGCAGTTGCTATGTTCTTACACAGTTATGTTCCACTTTGACAATTTCTGTTCCTCACAAAATGGATTTCCAGGGATATGAGCTGAAGAGATGACAATACAAACATGGATTTGCTTGAAAAACCATGGAAACACTTTATTTACCTTATCTTACAGTACCTTACTGACCCTGCAGGTATAATGGTTTATATCTTGTAAGTGTTGAAGCCTTGATAATAATGCTTATAAAATATGTTTTTTTGTTTCAAGCTATAAGTAGTAATTGTTTAGATCATCTGATTGATAGATAGCGAGATTGTTCCTACATCATCTCCTATTGTGCTAGTCATTACAGATGTAGGATTTTAATATATATAATCCTGCAGCAACAGGAAATGTTAATTATTATGTGGATTATAATTAAGGGACATTTTGATTGGGGTTGATCCATTTGTTTTGTAAGGGGAAATCAAGTCTGAAATTTCAAAGTGGAATCTTTCAAACTTCAGAAGGCTTTTTAAACCTCAAATACACTACATGTTTTATATGTCCTGCATTGCAGGAAAGTTCTCCTGCAACAGTGGGGATCAAATTAAGCTCCTACATCCTGCTTTTTTAGGTTACTCTGTAAAAACCTGAATCTGCAGAAATCATTTAATCAATTTGTATTATGCTTGATCATTCAAACAGATTTTATTTGTCTGAGACACTTGCATTTGACCTCGTGTGATTATGAATGGAGTCAAAACTTAAGAAGTATACAGGCCTGCTCTCAAAACAATTGGCCAGTTTGAGCATTTTACCAAACGGAACAAAACAGGACAAAGAACAGCAATGCATTTGCTGTTGCCGTGCTTGACGACCATACAGTGCGGACATGGCAACACAACGTTCACCATCTGAGAGAGGAGAAGGACCGTTGTGTGTGCCATTTGGTGAGTGAAATAAGTGGTGGTGAGATGGTCAGAGGGTCTGCCGATGGAGGGAAGGTAAAAATAGAGAGAGAAGAGACACTTTTGACTGGGGGGGGGGCTGTGGTCAGCAACATTCACAAATACAAAAGAAACTATGGCCCTCGGAATCAGCCATCCCGCCAACCCAAAACGGAGTTTGTTAACTGAACGACGAGACAGTGTTATAAGACAAGGCAGTCTCCTGTCTGTAGCCTGCGTAACTCGGGCTGGAGTCTGCCTCTGGGGAATTGTGGGTGCGGATCACAGGCCCAAGGGCGACACACTGCGATGTTGCAAGAGAACCGATCGTCCAATCGCACTCGCCGTGGAATTTGTTGTACGCCCGTTTGATTCCCCTGTTATCCCCCAAATTCTGAATCGGCCCCTCTTATCCCTAGTCCTACCGTGAGCGGTCACGCTTCAAGCTCAGGGATTTCTGGGCCGAATCCAGCAGCTTTCATAATAAATATATGCATCTGTTTCATACTTGTAAAAAAATATATTCATTCAGTGTTGGAACAGACTTTTCTAGAAAATGTATATATATATATATATATATATATTGTGCTTTTGTCATTTTTACTGGCAATTGCTAGAATAACAAAAATATGAGGGGAGGGAATGACAAAGGAGGAAGGAATATGGAAGACCAGTGGGGGTGAATATATGGACACTTATGCTCATGTTTTCATTCACATTTATATTCTCTGGCCTCTGGGGTTTATGTGTGTGACTCGGGCATTGTATTTGGAGTGCGGTTAGGTAAATAAAAGGCTGGGCGGTCTGCCTCTTAACCTCTGAAAACAGGGAGATGCAAATTTGAATCCCCCAGCGAGCCGAGCGAGAGAGCGAGGAGATAGGGGTGAGGGAAAGAAAGGGGGGAGCGGGGAAGAGGAGGAGGGTGCAGAGTGGAGGCAGTGGACGTTGTGAAAGTGCCTCCGAAGCCCGCGGGTCGCTGCAACCCCTGTGAGGGGCCCCGATCGATACAAACTCAGAGCAATAAAGCTTTCTCCCTGTCATCTCCGCAGAATACAAAGCAGAATGGGGAAGGAAGGGAGAAGGGGGGGTGAAAAGCTGTTCCGCTAGCCAGACCAATTTCCTAACCCCCCCCTCCATCCCCAACCCCAAACCACCACCTTCTTTCTTTCGCTCTCTCTTTCAGACCCTTCTTTTCCCCTCAGTTTTTCCACAGCTCTTCATGCCCACTTACATCACGTGTTATATAATTAATGGTGTTTGAATAAATAGACTCAATAATTAATCACTGTGATTTTAAAGAGATTGATAGAGCAGAAGACTGAACTGAACAAGTGTGGGTCTAAAGGAGAGGTGAAACGCTGAAAAAAAATGGAAGGTTGAAGGGAAAGAGGGGGGTAAGAGGTTTGAAGGTAGGTGATGGAGAGAGAGAGAGAGAGAGAGAGAGAGAGAGAGAGAGAGAGAGAGAGAGAGAGAGAGAGAGAGAGAGAGAATTTAACAGGACAGGAAGAGAGAAAGACTGGAAGAGGTCAAATAATAAAGAGGTCAAATAACCTTTCTCTTTAATTCAGAGCCAATTTAAGTCTAGGACAATCGATACCCCTATAAACCGAGCAATCTAACGCAGACCATAACCCATACCGTAGATCACATTGTTTTGTTGGTTAGGAGGCGCTGTCATGTCGAATGACTGTCTGTCTGCGCTTTCATCACACTTTTGATGCTGATGGATATTCACAGCAGTTTAGCCCTTTTTATGTCCATAGAATCTATTCTATTCATTCAAGTCATTCTATTTCTACGTTTATCGCCCCTTGTTGTTCAAGACAAGAGTGTCGCTCGACATTATTATATCTATCTGAAGCCTTTACACTTTCATTTTGGCCACATCCACATCTCTTTTTCTCCCTCTCTCTCTCTCTCTCTCTCTCTGGACTGTATGACCGTCGGCCTGTCTGTCTTGTCATTGCATTCTCTTGAGTCCTATCTGTTCCCTCTCTATTCTGAAGAGGCACTGTGTCTTTGTTACCCTCATTGTCACCCCCTCTTCCTTCTGTCAGTCCTCCTTTTATTGGAAAAGCCCAATACACTACTGCCACTACTGTCCTTTCCCTCCATCCTTGTGAATTGATCCCTTTATCCCAAGTCTCCTACACTCTCTCGCTCTCCCTCTCTCTCTCCTCCTCTTTCTCTCTCTCTCCATCTCTCCCCCCCTCTCCCTCTAATACTCTGGTCATCCCTCTTTCCATTCTCTCTGCCACTGTCCCAACATCAGCTTTCCTCCCTCCCTCTCTCTACCTCTTCCTCCATCTTTTTGTGTCCAGGCGTCCACCCCAACGGAGGAAAGGATGAAGGGAGGAAAGTAACACGCAGAGGCTATTTCCCCTTCTCCTCCCCCCTCTCCTTCCATTTCTTTGTTTATCTTCATCCCTCCGTCCCGCTCCCTGGGGAGGTCAGTAATAATGTTGGAGACGGAGTGAGGGAGGGAGGTGCGATTATTGTCTTGTTGGGAGTCAGAGGGATCGATCGGGCTAGAAATATGTGGTGCGAGAAAGAGGTACTGTATCGGATATAATAAACACTCCAGAGAGATGCATTCGTGCACACACACACACACACACACACACACACACACACATCTGCACAAATAATTGCACACACTCACTCTTGAGAGCCACTGAAAGACTCTGAAAGAAACTCAACATTGCTGTAAGAGACAAGCAAAAGAAAGACACAGTCCTTAATGATTTTCTGCAAAGCCATCCAAATATGTGAAGACACCTTGCAATGGTTTCAGAATGTCTAAACAACCTTTGCGTCATTCAGAGTTGTGTTTTCTTCCTATTCAAGCTTATCAATGAGTTGGGCTAATGGATTGAAAAACATACTTATACTTAATGATTAACACGCACCGAAACACACACTTACACACTTCTACACACACACAGGCACATACACACACAGGCCATACACAGTGATCTTTCACTGCTGTTGCCTGGCAACGTGCCTATGTGTCCTATTGGAGCACAGAGCTGTCCAGTGATGTCACGACCAACGCTGCTGACCAGTGATGTCACGACCAACGCTGCTTACCAGTGATGTCACCAGCAACGCTGCTGACCAGTGAAGTCATGACCAACGCTGCTGACCAGTGATGTCATGACCAACGCTGCTGACCAGTGATCTCACGACTAACGCTGCTGACCAGTGATGTCACCAGCAACGCTGCTGACCAGTGATGTCATGACCAACGCTGCTGACCAATGCTGCTGCACCATGTAGCTCTGTGAACCGGGGAAAATAGGAAAGGAGATAAGGTACGCGGTATGGGGAAAGATAGACGGATAGAGAGATAATGAAAGAGAGAGCGGAGTAGAGGAGAGCAGTGATAGGTGCAGAATGAGAGGGGGAAAAGTGATAGATGAGCAGCTTTCAATGTTGCTTTACAATCCAAGCTTTTCCGATGAATCTTATTAAGTCTACAAAGAAGTGGCCTAACACTGCATCAATCCTTGTCAAGTAGTATATCCTCAGAAATGCACTGTTTTTTCATATATATTTTTCCAGAGATTAATCTATTTACAGAAATGTGTAACTTTTTTTTATATTTTTTATATAAAACATCCAGAACAGTCTACATCTGAAGTTGTGAAAAGCAGTGGTAGAAATTGCTGAATGTGTGTGCGTGTGGTCATCGACTCCTAACAACTCCGCTTACGATCAACTCCCCGTGAAAGACCGTGCGGTCGGTCGTATGAGAGACTACGTTCGACTTTTAAACCTTTAGCTCCCCTCTGTGAAAACAGCCATTGTTCCGTTCCAATGTCTGTAAGCCAGGTTAACATGTAACCAGGTAGCGCTGCAGCCCCTTGCATCAGGTGCATTGGTCACATTGGTCACTTGTGTGTCAGTGTGAGGCAGCTTGGCAGTGCAGTAGCAGTATAGGTTCTTGTCAATGGATAATGCAAAAGGTCATGTCTTCTTCTCCATCTCCTCAGTGGGCCTGCTCAGATGCAATTCAGCAAGCCTTTACACCGATTTACCTATCTCTCTGACAGTTGGGATTCTTAGAACACAGATCCTATAGTTATATGTTCAGGACAATGATAGCACATACATGGGGAATAGCAGTCAGCAGTAACATTGGATCCTGTGGGGGCCGAGCACAAGTGAGCCCCATAGACCACAGGGTCCCGAGATGACTCCTCTGTGTGTGTGTGTGTGTGTGTGTGTGTGTGTGTGTGTGTGTGTGTGTGTGTATGTGTGTGTGTGCGTGCGTGCGCGAGAGAGAGCGAGAGATGGCGGGGTTGGGGCCAGGGCAGAGCGAGGCAGGAGGCGCGGGGTGAATAGGTTGTTTGCTGTTGGTCGGGCCATGTGGCTGACCTCTTGACATCCACACGCCTGCCTGGACCCTCCGCTCTCCCCAAAAAGGCCCCCCTGTCACCCCCCTGAACCCCCTCACAGTGCCCCCCTCCACACACAACAAACACGTCGTCTGTCACGGTCCCCAGACAGGCGTGAACGAGGGGGAGCAAGACCCCTTCAGCCATCCTCCCTCCTATCCACTCCCCCTCTCCTCCTAATTCCCTGTCAGTGACCCTGAGCATCCCTCCCATCCCCCGCCTCGGCCCCGGTCAGCGTCCCGCGCCGCCCAAAGACAGATACATCATCTGCCGAGAGGCCCCCAACTCCCATTAGCACTGATAGACTGGGGGCCCTCGCAGCCTGCTGGCCAAGGTATATAGGATGGGCTGGGGGGGTTGGGATGGGCTAGGGGGAAATTGGACCCCTGGTCAGAGGGGTGATGATGGGGGAAGTGGGGGGGTATGACTGTTAACTCTTTTTACATGACTATTTTCATATATTGTGTGGATGAGGTGATTGTGTGAATGTGTGTGCGTGTGTGAAAGCAGTTTTCTAACTTTCATCTTCCAGTATTTCCATCTCCTCTTTTTAAATAAATGTTGTGGAGATGCAATGGACTTGAACCATATACTTGACAGCATACATTTTGAACAGTGTTTTGGTGGTTTTGTGATTTTCAAAGAGTTACAGACTGTCCGAGCTCTTACCAGGCCAGAAGCACGCAATACTGTCTATGTAATAAAACGTAATCTAAGGTAGTTGAATTGTGAGCGTTTATGTGCTGCTGTTATGAGAAAATACAGTGCGATATGATGTGTCCTACAGCAGTCAGTGATCTCCCTCAGAATCAGCAGGTTAGTGCTGCCACCATGTGGTGGTATTTAGCTACTGCAATTTCCTCAATACCTGTTAATCTGATCCAATTGATTCTCAAACGAAACGGAATTTCTGGTCGAAATTTTAATTACACACAGTATGTAATGATAAGAAAGTACTGTATCTGCCTACATAGGCGACTGTGAAGAAGTGAGAGTAAGAAATTGGAAAAGAAGAGCCGCATGAGGTGAGTGAATGTGAGCGGAAGGATAATTCTCCTCGTATGACCAGTAGTTTCCATCAGCCACCCAAGCACTTTCCAACTGCGACACTTTCAGTCGTTCACTCGTTCTTTCCTTTTCGTCTTTGGGCTTGCTGTTTTCTC
Source organism: Oncorhynchus masou masou (assembly GCF_036934945.1). NCBI lineage: Eukaryota > Metazoa > Chordata > Actinopteri > Salmoniformes > Salmonidae > Oncorhynchus > Oncorhynchus masou. Next base: position 37,515,774 of record NC_088224.1, read on the forward strand.
TTCTTCTGCCCAGCCTGTCACTTTCTTTCTCCCACTCTGTACGTTCCGAAACCACCTCTCCTTTCTTCCTCCTCCTCCTTTTCAGACGTTGAACTTGATACTGACCCTAATACCCTTTTTTTTCAATTACTTTGCTGCAATTTGTACAAGTATGTGGTACATTTTCACAAGTCTAAGCACAAAAATCTAAACAGATCATCAAAATGTCTCATGTTTCAAAACTCGAAGTACATTTTCAATTGACTGAGTACAAGAAACAAATTCACAAAGTAACTTGTTCACTGCACCAAATCACTCTTTGAATTTGTATACATATTCAATAAAGGTATCTGCTTTTCAAAATGCAATATTCACTTTACTTTGGATTTTCTTGTAATTTGTTTACAATACAATTAACTATCACTTAATCATACTGGTCAAAACTCATAACTACTGAAGCAAAAGTATGTTGTGCTAGTTAAAGGACACCACCGGTCAAAAGTTTTAGAACACCTACTCATTCAAGGGTTTTTCTTTATTTTTTAAAACTATTTTCAACATTTTAGAATAATAGTGAAGACATAAAGACTATGAAATAACACATAGCACAAGTGTTAAACAAATCAAAATATATTTGAGATTCTTCAAATAGCCACCATTTGCCTTGATGACAGCTGTGCACACTCTCGGCATTATCTCAACCAGCTTTATCTGCAATGTTTTTCCAACAGTCTTGAAGGAGTTCCCACACCTGCTTAGCACTTGTTGGCTGCTTTTCCTTCACTCTGCGGTCTGACTCATCCCAAACCATCTCAATTTGGTTGAGGTGGGGATTGTGGAGGCCAGGTCATCTGATGCAGCATTCCATCACTCTCCTTCTTGGTAAAATAGCCCTTACACTGCATGGAGGTATGTTGGGTCATTGTTCTGTTGAAAAACAAATGATTGTCCCACTAAGCCCAAACCAGATGGGATGGTGTATATCTGCTGAATGATATGATAACCATGTTGGTTAAGTGCGCCTTGAATTCAGACGGTGTCACCAGCAAAGCACCCTCACCCCATAACACCTCTTCCTCCATGCTTTCCGGTGGGAAATACACATACACAACCAAAAATCTCCAATTTGGACTCCAGACCAAAGGACAGATTTCCACCGGTCTAACGTCTATTGCGCGTGTTTCTTGGCCCAAGCAAGTCACTTCTTCTTATTGGTGTCCTTTAGCAGTGGTTTCTTTGCCACAATTCGACCATGAAGGCCTGATTCACACAGTCTCCTCTGAACAGTTGATGTGTGTGTCTGTTACTTGAACTCCGTGAAGCATTTATTTGGGCTGCAATTTCTGAGGCTGGTAACTTTAATGAACTTATCCTCTGCAGCAGAGGTGACTCTGGGTCTTCCATTCCTGTGGCGGTCCTCATGAGAGCCAGTTTCATCATAGTGATTGATGGTTTTTGCGACTGCACTTGAAGAAACGATCAAAGTTCTTGAACTTTTCCGAACTGACTGACCTTCATGTCTTAAAGTATTGATGGACTGTCGTTTCTCCATGCTTATTTGAGCTGTTCTTGCCATAATATGGACTTGGTACTTGACCAAATAGGGCTATCTTCTGTATACCCCCTAACTTGTCACAACTGACAACTGATTGGCTCAAATGCAGTAAGGAAAGAAATTCCACAAATTAACTTTTAAGAAGGCACACCTGCATTCCATGTGACTACCTCATGAAGCTGGTTGAGAGAATGTGAATAGTGTGGAATGCTGTCATCAAGGCAAAGAGTGGCTATTTGAAGAATCTCAAATATAAAATACATTTTGATTTGTTTAACACTTTTTTGGTTACTACGTGATTCCATGTGTTATTTCATAGTTTTGATGTCTTCACTATTATTCTACAATGTAGAAAATAGTAAAAATAAAGAAAAACCCTTGAATGAGTAGGTGTTCTAAAACTTTTGACAGGTTGTGTATATAGTTTGGTAATTTTGTTATTTTATTTAACTTTTATTTAACCAGGCAAGTCAGTTAAGAACAAATTCTTATTTACAATGACAGCCTACCCCGGGCAAAACCCTAACCTGGATGATGCTGGGCCAATTGTGTGCCGCCCTGTGGGACTCCCAATCACGGCCGGTTGTGATACAGCCTGGAATCGAACCAGACCGCTGCGCCACTCAGTAGCCACAAACTTGTGTCAGAAGTGGGATAGGAACCCACGCCTTCATTCGGAGACCAGAACTGCTGATAACTGCTGAACACTGTATCAATTTGACATCAATTTATGTTGGAAGGTAAAACCAAATCATATATACAGTGCATTTGGAAAGTATTCAGACATCTTGACTTTTTCCACATTTTGATACATTACAGCCTTATTCTAAAATGGATTAAATACATGTTTTCCCTCATCAATCTACACACAATACCCAATAACGACAAAGCGAAAACAGGTTTTTAGAAATATTTGCAAATGTATTAAAAATAAAAAACAGAAATACATTATTTACACAAGTATAATGACCCTTTACTATAAGACTCTAAATTGAGCTCAGGTGTATCCTGTTTCTATTGATCATCATTGAGATGTTTCTACAACTTGACAGAGTCCACCTGGGGTAAATTCAATTGATTGGACATGACTTGGAAAGGCACCCACCGGTCTAAGGTCCCACAGTTGACAGTAAACGTCAGAGCAAAAACCAAGCCATGAGGTCGAAGGAATTGCCCGTAGAGCTCCGAGACAGGATTGTGTCGAGGCACAGATCTGGGGAAGGGTGTCAAAAAATGTCTGCAGCATCGAGGGTCCCCAAGAACACAGTGGCATCTATCATTCTTAAATGGAAGAAGTTTGGAACCACCAAAACTCTTCCTAGAGCTGGCCACCCAGCCAAACTGAGCAATCGGGGGAGAAGGGCCTTGGTCAGGGAGATGACAAAGAACCCGATGGTCACTCTGACAGAGCTGCAGAGTTTCTTTATGGAGATAGAATAACCTTCCGGAAGGACAACCATCTCTGCAGCACTCCACCAATCAGGCGTTTATGGTAGAGTGGCCAGACGGAAGCCACTCCTCAGTAAAACGCACATGACAGCCCGCTTGGAGTTTGCACCTAAAGTTTCTCAGACCATGAGAAACAAAGAACTCTTTGGCCTGAATGCCAAGCGTCACATCTGGAGGAAGCCTGTCACCATCCCTACGGTGAAGCATGGTGGTGGCAGCATCATGCTGTGGGGATGTTTTTCAGTGGCAGGGACTGGAAGACTAGTCAGGATTGAGGGATAGATGAATGGAGCAAAGTACAGAGAGATCCTTGATGAAAACCTGCACCAGAGCGCTCAGGACCTCAGACTGGGGGGCGAAGGTTCTCCTTCGAAAAGGACAATGATCCTAAACACATAGCCAAGACAACGCAGGAGTGGCTTCAGGACAAGTCTCTGAATGTCTTTGAGTGGCCCAGCCACTCGAACCCGATTGAACATCTCTGGTGAGACCTGAAATTAGCAACGCTCCCCAACGTGACAACACTTGAGAGGATCTGCTGAGAAGAATGGGAGAAACTCCCCAAATCCAGGTGTGCCAAGCTTGTAGTGTCATACCCAAGAAGACTAAAGTCTGTAATCGCAGCCAAAGGTGCTTCAACAAAGTACCGCGTAACTAATGTAAATACAAAAGTAAATGTGATATTTCTGTTTTGTATTTTTAATAAATCTGCAAAAAATGAAATTATAAATGTTTTGTCCAACATACGTACTGGATAAGGAAACTGTAAGACTGGCATATTTCTCAACATGTTCACAACCTGCCAATGGATACAAATTATAAAAAATGGTGCATGTCAAGTTATAGTCAAATACTGTATGTAAATTATATTAACCATCTACTATTCTTTACATTCAGCACTTCAAAAAGGAGAGTTGTATATTGTATTTTTTGCTATTGGATTACATGTTATTTAAAATGACTAAATGGTGAGCCTATGAGCTATTTGTATTTCACGGAAAGAAACTTGTATTATGCATGAATGACTCAGGCTGAAAGATGTCTTAAACCCAAATGAATGCAGGATCAATGGTTCTGAACATAAGATAGGGGGTATTACAAGTGCTATCAGTTCAGTGTTTTGTAATTAGGGTTTTGAAAATCTACCACTTACAATCAGAAAAATATGCCGAAGAGATTGAAAAAAAAAAAGGTCATAAAATTGCCCCAATGTGACCCCCCCCCCAACACACACACACACACTCCACTCCTCCCACTCTTATTTATACCAATAGCCCCCTCTTTCTAGTGTTTTTTTCCTTCGCTCATGCACTACATATGTTTACAGGATGTGGCGGGAGGAGGGTGGGGGTGTAGAGGGGGACGGTGAAAGAGTCGTAGTGGGAGGAGGAAGGATTAAGAGTGAGGTGATAAGGTGGTGTTCATCATCACCATCTCTTTAAACTCACATATTAGCATGTAGAACAGAGCTCAACCCTGAACCATAAGAGGCCTAATATTAACATTTATGATTTATTATTGCTCTAATTGTACTATTCAGGCTCAGCTATAGCTATTTTCATATCTACTACATCTTAGGCCTTGCGTGAAAGCGTGAATGTGGAAAGAAAGACAATAAAAAGAGAGGAAAGGCAAAAAAGAGAAAAAAAGCAGTAAGGTCAGTACTGAAGAAAGACTTTCTTCCCTTAAGATGGTGGCGTTGGTGAACAATAATGTCTGATTCGCAGGTAAGTACTCCGCTCTTCGTCTTGTACCAATTACTGGTTAATGGTCTCTCATGGGGTGGAGGCTTTGGGGGTTAATTAGCGTTGCCGTCAGTAACAAGCACTGCTAATTAGTGAACATCAAAACGAGCTCTGCCGGTCATAATGGAATGTCAGGTCATCTCTCCCGAGAAGGACCAACGTGAGTGTGTGTGTGCGTGCGTGTGTGTGTGCGCGTGCGTGTGTGCGCTTGCGCGCGTAAAGTATAGGCTCACGTACAGGCTACCAGGGTAACATTTTACCTCTACTTCTAGTGTATAACCATTGTTAGGCGGTGTGTATTTGACAGTGTGTATTTGCATGTCTTTGTGTTACTCTATAACACCTCCTCTTTCTGGGGATGGAGGTGATGCAATATGAAGACTAGTGATGGAAAGTCAAGTGTGTAAAGTAGTAGGCTATTCCATAAAAATGAATCACAGGACAGAGGCAGGGACTGACATTAATAAGGTCAGAAAGACACAAGTTAGGATTATGTTTTGGTTGTCCGAAGATTATCATCACTTTCCTGAAAATGTGAATGAGCTGTTAACACGCAGTCATATACAGTAGGCCTATTGCCTGCCTTTCCCCTACACATAGGGGAGGAATAACAAAGATAACTAGGCTACTGACTTTCATTGATTTTGGTTGTTGTCAGTCAAAAAATTCAGAGCAGGCTCAATTTGCCCACCTGCCATAATTGCCCAAAAAATGAGGGATTATAGAATTCTTTGCAGTTTGGTTGTTTTCACTCAGAGCAGCAGGCTCAACTTTCGCGGTATATAATTATAGTATAATTAGAGCCATTCGAATTGTAACAAATTTAAACCAGTGTCTCACCGTGGTGTCAGTGTTGAAGGTGGAAGAATTTAAGCATCCAAAAATAGCTAACTGAAATGGTAAGCCTATGGATGCTGGGTGTAAGATGCTCAGACTTTCGCTCATAAGCATTGAGGCTTATTACGGTAGACAACCTATTTGACCTTGTCTTCAAGTAGGCTTTGTTGGTCACTAATGTAATAAAACAGTGCGTTCACTTTATTCTTTTGCAAACTATTTTGGCACATTGATTGGTAAAATAAATGTCTCGAAAATAATCATTGCCTTTGAGGAAATCTGCTGCTATGCACAATTAGACACGCGCAAATATGCAACCTGAGCTTGATAGTAGGAAGGACACCACCAAAACCAAATCTTCCGATATATATTTGTATTTTCTCATGAATGTCGATAACCCAGGTAATTCTTGAATTATGTCAATGTTTGAAAATGTGAAGTTTGTAGGTTTTTATAACAGCTAGGGTAAACGTCTATCTATTCAAATGTTGCTAATTAGTGTACATCAAAACGAGCTCTGTCCGTGATAGTTGTAATGAAATGTCAGGTCATCTCTCCTGAAGAAGACCAACGCGCGCGCGCGTGTGTGTGTGTGTGCGTAAAGTATAGGCTCATGTACAAGCTACCAGGGTAACATTTTACCGCTAATTCTAGTGTATAACCATTGTTAGGCGGTGTGTATTTGGCAGTGTGTATTTGCATGTCTTTGTGTTATTCTATAACACCGCCTCTCTTTCTGGGGATGGAGGCAATGCAATATGAAGACTAATGATGGAAAGTCAAGTGTGTAAAGTAGTAGGCTATTCCATAAAAATGAATCACAGGACAGAGGCAGGGACTGACATTAATAAGGTCAGAAAGACACAAGTTAGGATTATGTTTTGGTTGTCCGAAGATTATCATCACTTTCCTGAAAATGTGAATGAGCTGTTAACACGCAGTCATATACAGTAGGCCTATTGCCTGCCTTTCCCCTACACATAGGGGAGGAATAACAAAGATAACTAGGCTACTGGATTTTATTGATTTTGGTTGTTGTCAGTAAAAAACAATCTCAGAACAGGCTCAATTTGCCCACCTGCCATAAATTGCGTGTCTTTCACGTTATCAATGGAGAGGAACCAGAGGTCAGTTTTAGGATAGGCTATTGGAAAATGTGAAATTCTTTGTAGTTTGGTTGTTTTCCCTCAGAGCAGCAGGCTCAACATTTGCTGCATATAATTATAGGCCTATTAGTCTATAATTAGAGCCATTTATAATTGTAACAAAGCTAAACCAGTGACTCACCGTGATGTCAGTATTGAGGGTGGAAGAATTTAGGCATCCAAGAATAGCTCATAGAAACCGTAGACCTATAGAGGCTGAAAGGGTGGGTGGAAGATCCTCAAAAGTTTCGCTTATGTGCATAGAGACTTATTACTGTAGACAGTCTATTTAATCTCGTCTTCAAGTAGATTTTGTTGGTCACTAATGTAATAAAACCGTGCGTTCACTTGATCCTTTCGCAAACGATTTAGGCACATTGATTGGCCAAAATAAATGGCGCGAAAATAATCATTGCTCTTGAGGAAATCTGCAGGTATGCACACTTAGTCACGCGCAAATATACAACCATAGCTTGATAGTAGGCAGGACACCGCCAAAACCAAAGCTTTCGATATATATTTGTATTTTCTCACGAATGTCGATAACCCAGGTAACTGATATCATTGTTTGAAAATGTGACGTTTTTAGGCTTTCGTAACAGCTAGGCTAAACGTGTATACATTCAAATGTGAATATTTAGATTAGAGGTAAACACAACGAATGGAAAATGTCGGAGTTGTTTTTCATGACACGACGTTCATTTCAGGTTCACAAGGCCTAAAATGTATTATTATTTGAAATGTAATTATTGCAGGTAATACATTGCAATTAAAACAACTGTAGACTGTTATACGATTTTGTAAGACATGCATGTCAATAGCTTAGCCTATTAGCTTGTTAAATGGCATGCGCTCCATCATACATCATTATTTGTGTCTTAATTAATCGTTTTTTATTACTATTCAAGACTGATTATGAAAAATAGTTTTGATTTAAAAAAGGCTATATTTCGAGCATAATACATTTCTGTCAAAAACGTGTGTGCAGAAATAAATTCACTTGCATTTCAACTTCTAATCTATTGTAGAAAAATTACCTGTTGTAAATCATTTGTCTAGGCCAATGCAATTAAATTCTCGAGGTTTTTGACACAGGTTCCCAAAATTATAGACTTACCCTATATGAAATGAGTTACAGTCTCCAATTATGTGAAATATGTATTATTATAATTTGTATTGTGCATGTATTTATACAGTATGTAATGTATTTGGAAATCTTGAATACCACTTTCACATTTATGTTTGACGTTAATTATTTTATTAACGATTCTGTAAAAACATATGACTGTGTTATTCATACTGCAATTTCCCCTCCAGAAAATCACATTCCTTTACCAACGCTGACTTTATTACAAATAGATTAGTTATATTTATGGTGGGGAGATTTGAAAAGACATGATCTGTGCCGCCAGGTTTCATAACCATTTCACTTGCGTTCATTAAGCCAGCCTGATGTAAATATAGTGTGTGGCCTCTCTCTCAATCCTTGTGTGCATAGCATGCGTTACGGCATAACATTGAACATGTCCCAGTGACACTCATAAACGGGGAAGCCACTGTGCGAGCCAATGAGGATTGGAGATGGAGGGCAGGGGAAGAAAGGGTGAGGGAGCTTTTCTCCCTGTGAATCTCTCATCCTCATCCCTCCATATACGCTGGGCGGGCTGGGGATGTTTGTCAGTTGGAAACATGTTATATTTAACCTGCTTCCTTCTCTCCCCTGCAGATATCAGGATGTCAAAACCAGCAGAGGATGAGAAGCCTGGGGCAGACTTTCCAGGGGAGAGCACAGGTAACCATTTTGAGGCAGCATTATGTGTTGCTTTGATATCAGTTATCGTCATGTGCCATCATTAGGCCTATTTCATGTTTGAATGAAAGGATGTGTGCGTGTCCACATCTGTTTATGTTGTCGTATTGATTGGGGAGAGTGGGCTAATCTGGTGTGTTGTTTTTGGATGTATTTACATTTTAGTCATTTAGCAGGCGCTCTTATCCAGAGCGACTTACAGCAGCAATTAAGGTTTAAGTGCCTTGCTCAAGGGCACATTGACAGATGTTTCACGCAGTTAGAGATTCAAACCAGCGACCTTTCAGATATTGGCCCGACGCTCTTAACTGCTAGGCTAGCTGCCACTCTATGACACAACACATCCACAATAAGAGACCTGAAATCTTCTTCTTTGGTCACGTTTCTCACATTTTCCGAACAGAAAGTGAGAATGTTTTTGTCAGACTTGTTTGTATGACTTATGCACGTGACACTATACCGCCATATAAGTCACTGCTCAGAGTCATGTTGTCACACACCTATGTGTTTTAACTAGACAGCTTGGGCTGCGGAATGTTAGTAATTGACATTTGAAGTAACCTGTTTAAGGTTTTGCTGCAGCCCGAGGTATTTACAGTCGATCATGACGGGGTTATTAGAATTCCATCTTATACTTTTCTCCTCTCTCTTTCTCACCCTCTTTTTTAATTTTTTTTTATCTTACAGACTCTGAGAGGAACAGTCCTGGTGCCAATGATCAGGTATGTCATTTCAATTTAATTAATTGTAAAATTACGTTTGTTGTTGTTGATTTATTGTTATTCGTGTTTTTATTTATTGCTGTCGTTTGCTCTAAGGTTGTAATAAGATTATCTGTGCATATAGTAGAACCTCAAAGATCCAAAAACTTAAGGACTAACCAGTCAACCCAACGGGCAATATTAAACCGGGACATAAATGCCAAAAAACTCATCTTAGGCTACAGACAAACAGAAATGTTGCTTAGATTTGGTAAAAACATACCAGATATGTACAGTATCTGGCAAAATTATTTTTTTAAACATACACAATCATAATTTTGTATAAAGGTTTGATGCTGTTTTAAGGTGAATTTCAAAGTGTTATAGACATTTCAGTGTTCAGAACCACCTCGATTCCCAAATGTGTCCTGAGGTCCTACTGATGTACTTTTTTGGATAGGTTTGAATTAATGTGAAAATGAAAATGATTAGGAAACACATGGATTCAATTGATATTCTGTCAATCTGGAATGGCACCTGTGTTTATGGCTTCGCAGTTGAATAGATTTAAAGTTCTGTGTCTGAATGGATTCTATTGTTGCCATTCGTCTCATCATAGGTTCAGCCAATGAAAACGAGTCCCTTCAGTCTTTCTCCTACCTTGAGCAGCATCAAGGTGAGTGAATTAGTGCACTCACATGCAAGAGAGACGGTGTGTGTGTGTTTGCACAGCCCACTTTATAAAGACATGCTGCAGAAGAGGGGGGGAAATTAGCTTTTCCTTTCTCTACAGAAAGACAGACTATGGACATTGATATATAGAAATTGAGGGAGATCGAGGAAAAAAAAGAGTGATGGGCAGATGGATGGATAGGACAGGTCAGAAATCCTCAGCTAACCTGGAATATTCTAAAAATTATTTAGACAACAGAGCTCAACATTTTATGCATGGTAATATATTTTGTACTGTGTTTTGTGGCCCCCATCAGGGCTAAAATGCTGATCAAATTCATAAATACTGAACAAAAATATAAATGCAACAATAGGAGAACCTTCTTGAACAACAACCATCTCTGCAGCACTCCACCAATCAGGCCTTTTGTTTTAACCTTTATTTAACTTGGCAAGTCAGTTAAAACCTTTTGTGACTGGGGGCAGTATTTTCATTTTTGGAAAAATAACGTTCCCGTAGTAAACGGGATATTTTGTCAGGACAAGATGCTAGAATATGCATATAATTGACAGCTTAGGATAGAAAACACTCTAAAAGTTTCCAAAACTGTAAAAATGTTGTCTGTGAGTATAACAGAACTGTTATTGCAGGCGAAAGCCTGAGAAAAATCCAATCCGGAAGTGCCTCATGTTTTGAAAGCGCTGCGTTCCAATGCATCCCTATTGAGCAGTGAATGGGCTATCAACCAGACTACCTTTTCTCCGTTATTCCCCAAGGTTATTCCCCAAGGTGTCTACAGCATTGTGACGTAGTTTTACGCATTTATGTTGAAGAATACCCGTAAGCGGCTACATTGCGCAACTGGTCACCTGATGGCTCCCAGAGTGATTCTCGCGTAAAATACAGAGGTAGCCATTATTCCAATCGGTCCTACTGAAAAAACAATTGTCCCGGTGGATATATTATTGAATAGATATTTGAAAAACACCTTGAGGATTGATTATAAACAACGTTTGCCATGTTTCTGTCGATATTATGGAGTTTTCGTGACTACAATTTCCGGGCAATTTCTCAGCCAAACGTGAAGAACAAACGGAGCTATTTCGCCTACAAAAATAATATTTTGGGAAAAAAGGAACATTGGCTATCTAACTGGGAGTCTCGTGAGTGAAAACATCCGAAGCTCATCAAAGGTAAACGATTTCATTTGATTGCTTTTCTGATTTCCATGACCAAGTTCTGCTAGCTGGACAAAATGCTATGCTAGGCTATCGATAAACTTACACAAATGCTTGTGTATTTTGAAAATCTGAGATGACGGTGATTAAGAAAAGGCTAAGCTGTGTCTCAATATATTTCACTTGTGATTTTCATGAATAGGAATATTTTCTAGGAATATTTACGTCCGTTGCGTTATACTAATTAGTGTCAGTCAATGATTATGCTCTCTCATGCGGGATGGGGAGTCATTAAAGGTTAAGAACAAATTCTTATTTATACTGGGGAAATTTTGGTTAACTGCCTTGTTCAGGGGCAGAACAACAGATTTTTACCTTGTCAGTTTGGGGATTTGATCCAGCAACCTTTTGGTTACTGGCCCAATGCTCTAACCACTAGGATACCTGCCGCCCCTCAGTAAAAAGGCACATTTCAGCCCGCTTGGAGTTTACCAAAAGGCACCTAAAGACTCTCAGACCGTGATAAACAAGATTCTCTGGTCTGATGAAACCAAGATTGAACTCTTTGGCCGAATGCCAAGCGTCACGTCTAGGGGAAACCTGGCACCATCCCTACGGTGAAGCATGGTGGTGACGGCATCATGCTGTGGGGATGTTTTTCAGTGGCAGGGACTGGGAGACTAGTCAGGATTGAGGGAAAGATGAACTGAGCAAAGTACAGAGAGATCCTTGATGAAAACCTGCATCAGAACGCTCAGGACCTCAGACTGGGGGCGAAGGTTCACCTTCCAACAAGACAATGTCCCTAAGCACACAGCCAAGACAACGCAGGAGTGGCTTCAGGACAAGTCTCTGAATATCCTTGAGTGGCCCAGCCAGAGCCCGTACTTGAACCCGATCGAACATCTCTGGAGAAACCTGTAAATAGATTTGCAGCAACGCTCCCAATCCAACGTGACAGCACTTGAGAGGATCTGCAGAGAAAAATGGGAGAAACTCCCCAAATACAGGTGTGCCAAGCTTGTAGTGTCATACCCAAGAAGACTGAAGGCTGTAATCGCTGCCAAAGGTGCTTCAACAAAGTACTGAGTAAAGGTTTTGAATACTAATGTAAATGTGATATTTCTGTTTTTTATTTTGAAGAAATCAGCAAAACATTTAAATTTAACTGTTTTTGCTAAAAAATATATATATATTTTAATAAGGCAACCTAACAAAATGTGGAAAAAGTCAAGGGGTCTTAATACTTTCCGAAGGCACTGTTTATGTGACCCACTGACCCGCTTTGTAATGTTTCTAAAACAATAAATGTATTATTAAGAAGTAATGCGGTATTTTGCTCAATTTCTTTTGTGACCTGTGTCTTTTACCCCAAATATCAGTTGATGTCAATGAACAGAGTGCCCCATTGTGGCGGTGGGGTTATGGTATGTGCAGGCATAAGCTACGGACAACGAGCAAAATTGCATTTTATCGATGGCAATTTGAATGCACAGAGATACCGTGACGAGATCCTGAGCCCATTGTCGTGCCATTCATCCACCGCCATCACCTCATGTTTCAGCATGATAATGCACGGCCCCATGTCGCAAGGATCTGTACACTATTCCTGGAAGCTGAAAATGTCCCAGTTCTTTCACGGCCTGCATACTCACCAGAAATGTCATCCATTGAGCATGTTTGGAATACTCTGGATTGAGGTGTTCAAGTACCCACCAATATCCAGCAACTTAGCACAGCCATTGAAAAGGAGTGGGACAACAGTTCACAGGCTACAATCAATTGAGTGGCCCAGCCAGAGCCCGGACTGGAACCCGATCGAACATCTCTGGAGAGACCTGAAAATAGCTGTGCAGCAACACTACCCATCCAACCTGACAGAGCTTGATATGATCTGCAGAGAAGAATGGGAGAAACTCCCCAATTACAGGTGTACCAAGCTTGTAGCATCATACCTGTCACGATCGTCAAAATGAGCGGACCAAGACGCGGCGTGAGTTGAGTTCCACATATTTAATACAAAGTTAAACTTCAAACAACGAACGTGAAAGCCGTGGTGCAACATGCATACACACAAAACAATATCCCACAAAACAGGTGGGAACAAAGGACAACTTAAGTATGATCCCCAATTAGAGACAACGATAATCAGCTGGGAACCATACACAAAAACAAACATACAAATACTAGAAAAAAAAACCTAATCTCTATGGTCAGGGCGTGACAGTACCCCCAAAGGTGCATCGGCGCAGAGGAAGGCTCCTGCCATGGAGCGGGACTGGACACCTTGCCTGGACTGGGCATCGGCGCAGAGGAAGGCTTTGGCCATGGAGCTGGGTTGGACGCCGTGCCTGGACTGGGCATAGGCGCAGAGGAAGGCTTTGGCCATGGAGCTGGGTTGGACGCCGTGCCTGGGCTGGGCATAGGCGCAGAGGAAGGCTTTGGCCATGGAGCTGGGTTGGACGCCGTGCCTGGGCTGGGCATAGGCGCAGAGGAAGGCTTTGGCCATGGAGCTGGGTTGGACGCCGTGCCTGGGCTGGGCATAGGCGCAGAGGAAGGCTTTGGCCATGGAGCTGGGTTGGACGCCGTGCCTGGGCTGGGCATAGGCGCAGAGGAAGGCTTTGGCCATGGAGCTGGGTTGGACGCCGTGCCTGGGCTGGGCAACGGCGCAGAGGAAGGCTCCAGCCTAGGAGCGGTACTGGACACCGTGCCTGAACTGATGACACACGCCTCAGGTCGAGTGCGTGGAGCCGGCACAGGTTTCACCGGATTGATGACACGCACTTCCGGGCGAGTGCGGGGAGCTGGCACAGGACGTACCAGGCTGGGAAGGCGCATTGGAGGCCTGGTGCGTGTTGCAGGCACAGATGGCACCGGACTGATGACACGCTCTTCAGCACGCTTGTGCTGCAGCATACTCCTCGCCAATACCTCTCTCCAGTATCCCTCATTAAACTCCTCCACCGACTCCCAGACGGGCTCTGGCACCCTCCGCTGCTCAGCCGACTGCCCCTTGTGCCCCCTCCCTGCAAAAAAAACAATCTTGGGGTTTCTGTGGCCGCGGACCCCGGTGTCGTCGCTGTCCCTCTATATTCCTCTGCGACTCCCGCCAAAGAAGGGTCTCGCATCCTCCCATTATCTCCTCCCACAATGTCCAACTCACTTTTGCCTCCCTGGCACGCTGTGTGGTCCTTGTGGGGTGGGATATTCTGTCACGATCGTTGAAATGAGAGGACCAATGCGCAACGTGAGTTGAGTTCCACATATTTAAAACAAAGTGAAACTTCAAAAAAACAAACAACGGACATGAAAGCCGTGGTGCAACATGCATACACACAAAACAATATCCCACAAAACAGGTGGGAACAAAGGACAACTTAAGTATGATCCCCAATTAGAGACAACGGTAATCATTGGGAACCATACGCAAAAACAAACATAGAAATACAAATACTAGAAAATCCTCCTAATCACACCCTGACCTAAAACACCACAGAGAACTCTGAGGGCTCAGGGCGTGACAATACCCAAGACTCGAGGCTGTAATTGCTGCCAAAGGTGCTTCATTAAAGTACTGAGTAAAAGGTCTGAATACTTATGTAAATGTAAAATGTTTTATTTTTTTTATTTTAATACATTTGCAACAATTTCTAAAAAGCTGTTTTTGCTTTGTCATTATGGGGTATTGTGTGTAGATTGATCAATTTTAGAATAAGGCTGTAACGTAACAAAAGGTGGAAAAACTCTAGGGGCCTGAGAACTTTCTGAATGTACTGTATAGGTTAAATTTGAGCTTGAATATTAGCTGTGTGGTTCATATATAGATACATGTTTTATCTCATGAAACCACCCAAATCCTTAGATTTAGGCAAAATATATGTTTTTGTTCCAATCAGGTAATCTCTGGACCGTATTTCTGTCTATTTAAGGGACCCATTATGGCAACTAAAATGAGGCCTGTGTACCAGATCCCCAAAAACATTTTTATGATTATTCTTTTGAGCTTTAACCTTATTCAATGTTTTGATATTATTCACCCTGCAGAGTAAAAGTGAGGCAGTACCTGAGATGATCTCCACCCATGTGCCGCCTCCTTCCCAGCAGCAGACGCCTCACCCTCACACACAACTCATGTTGGCAGGGAGTCAGCTGGCAGGGGTAAGCACTGGCACAGATGTAGTGTGTAGGCGGTTAGGGTGATAAACAGTAAGCATTTTCTGCTTCGCTCATGCTCTTGCTTGCATCTCACCAAGGTTGGAGTGAATTACATTTTCATTCAATTCTGTCAATTAAGGAAGTAAACAGAAATTCAAATTCCAATCTTCCTCATTCCTGAATTGACTGAATTAAAATGGAATTTATCCCTTCTCTGCCTCGTACTGCCTGCTCAAACGCTGGGTGACACTATTCTTTTTCTCTATCTCTTCTGCTTTTCCCCTCCTCTCTTTGGGCAAACCCTACCCTCTCCTCCACCACCTCCTCTTCTTCCCGCCTCTTCCTCAGCTGGCTGCCCTCTTGCCTGCGCAGCAGCAGCTGTTGCTTCAGCAGGCCCAGGCTCAGCTCCTGGCCGCCGCGGTGCAGCAGTCCAACGCGGCTCACGCTGCTCATGCCGCTCACGCAGCCGCCCAAGCCAATCAGCAGCAGCAGCAACAACAGCTGACCAAACAGGAGCAAGCCCCTCCCCAGCTCACCCTCTCTCAGCCTATCCAGCTCACCGCCCAGGTAGGAGCGGCCAGTCACGGATCAGATATGACCAGCTTTAAGCCAATCTAACTCACTAACCAACACTTGTCTGTCAGAAGTGTTTCTCTATATACTCTTAGGTGATTTTACTTTGAAGGCTGGGGCTGTGCACATTTGGGTTCTTTGCTAATTTCATTGCATTGTATTGTGTGCATGTTGCTCTGTTCAGAAATCATACATGACTCGTTGACCCTTTTCTCTCTCTCGCTTCCTCCTGTAGGATATCCAGCAGCTGTTGCAGCTGCAGCAGTTAGTCCTGATGCCCGGCCACCACCTGCAGTCTCCTCAGTTCCTCCTGCCTCAGGCCCAGGGACAACAGGGGCAGCAGGGTAAGTGGGACCTACTAAGTAAGTGGGAACCACCATCATCAACACTGTCACTTCCTCTTGGCACAAAACATCATGTAGAGCTTGGTGTTCTGATCTAACTGCTTAGTTCTAAAACAAGTTAGAATAAAGTTGTAACAATACAGTTAAAACACAATAAATTAGTGTTCATATAATTACAATACTTTAATAGTGTTAACGGCCTCTCCGTTGTGTTCCTTAGGTTTGCTCTCGACACCTAATTTAATTCCGTTACCTCAACATCAGCAAAGCCAGGGGAGTCTTCTAACTATTCCACCCAGGCTGGGACTGCAAGCACAGGTATAGTATTATTGAAAACCACCTCAAATATGTGTGTCCGTGTGTGTGTTGAGACTGGACTTTATAATATACATACTTGTAAGTAGGGTAGGGATCTGCCTCTACAAGCAGAAAACAAAGAGCTCTGTGGAATCAGTGCTGGTGCATTGATCCAAATGCTGATCTAATCAAACACCAAACCCGTAACCCAGAGTGTGTTTGAATTGATCCACAGTTTAAACATTGCTAATGTCAGTGTGCCAGCCACCCCTCGCCATTCCACAGGAATGATATGGGTTTATGTCTCCCGTACTGTAGCGTCGCCATGGTGATGGCCTCTCATCTTTACAGAGGGACAAGAGTGGGGACGGCGGGGTGACCTCCGGGGCCTCCGCAGCCCCCATGACCTCAGTGACCTCTGGCCCTCACGGCGAGGAGCCCAGTGACCTGGAGGAGCTGGAGCAGTTTGCCCGCACCTTCAAACAGAGACGCATCAAACTGGGCTTCACACAGGTAAGTTTGTATGCGTGCGTGGGTGTGTGCGTGTGTTGTGATAAAGGGTAAGAGAACCATGAGCAATTTGATCAAGCTAGACTACATCTGGGTCAGAGTGTGTTTTGGTGTGTGTGTGCATGGGTCAGAGTGTGTATGTGTGTTTGCAGTGAGGGAGGGCAGGAGGAGCTAGAGGCCAGAATGAAGATGACTGTTTAACACATTCTCTTTTCCCTCAGGGTGATGTAGGCATGGCGATGGGGAAACTGTATGGGAATGACTTCAGCCAGACCACCATCTCTCGCTTCGAGGCCCTAAACCTGAGCTTTAAGAACATGTGCAAGCTCAAGCCTCTGCTTGAGAAGTGGCTAAACGATGCGGAGACCATGGCGATAGACAGCATGCTTCCCAGCCCGAACTCTCTCTCCTCCCCCATGATGGGGTTTGAGGGCATGCCGGGGCGTCGCAGGAAGAAACGCACCAGCATCGAGACCAACGTCCGCGTGGCCTTAGAGCGCAATTTCATCTTGGTGAGAAAGAGATACGTCCCACAACAGACTCCTAAGGAACACACTCAAATGACATTCTACTCCCTACCCTGCACTCACAGTGGAGTACATAAACCAATGACTCTGTTCACAACAGTTTATTTCACTTTTTGATTAACATTTCATTTAACGTAAATAAATATTTACCCTTGCTTGGTATTTTCTAAATATTGCTGAAACTGTTGAATGTAACATTGACAACGTGTCAGCTTTATGTGATATAAAATGTTTGTGGCCTGTGACAACATGATTGACCATGATTTTTGACTGTGTTCCCTCCAGAACCAGAAGCCTAACTCAGAGGAGATTCTCCTGATGGGCCAGCAGCTCAACATGGAGAAGGAGGTGATTCGGGTCTGGTTCTGCAACCGGCGCCAGAAAGAGAAGCGCATCAACCCTTGCAGTGCCACCCCTCCCCTGCCCAGCCAGCCCCCCTCCATGACGCACAAAACCCCCTGCTACAGCCCCCACATGGTATGACCCCGCACTCACCCCATCCCCACTCTCCCCACCATGCCTCTCATTGGAAGGCCTTTGGTCCTTTGCCTCCCTGTTCCTTAGTTTGGAAACAAACTGTCTAAATACAAGTCAGGCATCATGAGAGGAATAGATCTTTGACTCTCTGGATCTATGGACTTGCCCCCCTCCCTCTGCATGACCCCATGTGTAACCCTGTGGCCTAACCCATCCTGCACTGCTCGACTCTCAGCACCGTGCAAATGACTACACTGTTGTATGAGGTGCCAAATGTTACAGACCAACCCACATGCCATCACAGTTACACCATGAGAGCATGTTTCTTCTGTCTCTCTCCTCCTCACGGCCTATC